>NW_012103687.1:1876509-1931019 GCF_000951045.1 Mandrillus leucophaeus | reverse complement strand
TTCCCCTTGGTAGATACCTAGTAGTGAGATTGCTGGATCAAATGGTAGATCTGCTTTTAGTTCTTTAATGAATCTCCACACTCTTTTCCATAGTGGTTGTACTAGTTTACATTCCCAGCAATAGTGTAAAAGTGTTCCCTTTTCACCACATCCAAGCCAACATCAATTGTTTTAAATTTTTTTATTATGCCCATTCTTGAGGGAGTAAGGTGGTATTGCATTGTGGCTTTGATTTTCATTTCCCTAATCATTAGTGATCTTGAGCATTTTTTCCATATGCTTGTTAACCATATCTTCTTTTGAGAATTGTCTATTCATGTCCTTAGCCCACTTTTTGATGGGATCATTTCTTTTTATTGCTGATTAGTTTGAGTTCTTTACAGATTCTAGATATTAATACTTTATTAGATGTATAGATTGTGAAGATTTTCTTTCACTCTGTGTGTTGTCAGTTAACTCTGATGATTGTTTATTTTGCTCTGCAGAAGCTATTTTATTTAATTCAGTCCCATCTATTTATCTTTGTTTTTAATGCATTTGATGTTGGATTCTTGGTTATAAAGTGTTTGCTTAAGCTAATGTCTAGAGGGTTTTTTCAATGTTATCTTCTAGAATTTCTAAGGTTTCAGGTCTTAGATTTAAGTCTTTGACCAATCTTGTGTTAGTTTTGTATAAGATGAGAGATGAGGATCCATTTTCATTCTTCTACATGTGTCTTACCTATTATCTCAGCACCATTTGTTGAATGGCATCTCCTTTTCCCACTGTATGTTTTTGTTTGCTTTGTCAAAGATCAGTTGGCTCTAACTATTTTGCTCCATTTCTGCATTCTCTATTCTGTTACATTTGTCTGTGTGCCTATTTTTATACCAGTACCATGCTGTTTTGGTCATTATGGCTTTATAGTATAGTTTGAAGTCAGGTAATGTGATGCTTTCAGATTTGTTATTTTTGCATAGACTTGTTTTGGCTATGTGGGCTCTTTCTTGGTTCCATATGAATTTTAGTTCTACGAAGCTTTGTGAAGAATGATGGATGTATTCTGATGGAAATTGCATTAAACTTGTAGATTGTTTTGGTGGTATGGTCATTTTCACAATATTCATTCTATACATCTGTGAGCATAAAATGTATTTCCATTTGTGTCATCTGTGATTTCTTTCAGCAGTGTTTTGTAGTTTTCCTTGTAGAGGTCTTTCACTTTCTTGGTTAGGTATATTTCTAAGTTTTTTTTTTTTTTTTTTTTGGCAGCAATTGTAAAATGGGTTGAATTCTTGCTTTGATTCTCAACTTGGTTGCTGTTGTTCTATAGCACTGCTACTGATTTGTGTCCCTTAATTTTGTATCCAAAAACTTGCTGAATTATTTCACTAGTTCTAGAAGCTTTTGGGGTGAGTCTTCAGGGTTTTCTAGGTATACAATCATATTATCAGTAAACAGTGACAGTTTGACTTCCTTCTTATCAATTTGGATACCCCTGATTTCTTTCTCTTGTCTGATTGCTCTGGTTAAGACTTCCAGTACTGTGTTGAATAGAAGTGGAGAAAGTGGGCATCTTCTTCTTGTTCTATTTCTCAGGGGAAATGCTTTTAACTTTCCCCCATTGAGTATAATGTTGACTGTGGGTTTGCCATAGATGGCTTTTGTTGCCATAAGGTATGGTCCCTTCTATACCGATTTTGCTGAGGGTTTGAATCATAAAGGATGCTGGATTTTGTCAGATGCCTTTTCTGCATCTATTGAGATAATCATGTGACTTTGGGTTTTAATTCTGTTTATGTGGTGTATCACATTTATCAACTTGTGGATGTTAAACCATCTCTGCATTTCTGGTATAAAAGCAACTTGATCATGGTGGATTGTCTTTATGACAGCTGTCGGATTTGGGTAGCTAGTGTTTTGTTGAGGATTTTTGCATCTAGGTTCATCAGGAATATTGGTCTGTAGTTTATTTTTCTGTGATGTACTCCCTGGTTTTGGTATTAGAGTGATACTGGCTTCACAGAATGATTTAGAAAGGATTCCCTTTTTCTCTGTCCTGTTAAATAGTGTCAATAGGATTGGTACCAGTTCTTCTTTGAATATCTAATAGAATTCAGCTGTGAATCCATCTGGTCCGGGATTTTTTGTTGTTTGCAATTTTTTTAATTACCTTTTCAATCTAGCGGCTTGTTATTGGTCTGTTTAGAGTTTCTGCATCTTCCTGGTTTAACCTAATAGTGTTGTATATTTCCAGGAGTTCATCTATCTCCTTTAAGGTTTCTAGTTTATGTACATAAAGGAGTTCATAGTAGCCTTTAACAATCTTTTGTATTTCTGTGATATCAATAGTTATATCTCCCATTTCATTTCTAATTGAGCTTATGTGCATCTTCTCTTTTCTTTTCTTGGTTAATCTCGCTAATGGTCTGCCAATTTTATTTATCTTTTCAAAGAATCAGCTTTTTGTTTCATTTATCTTTTGTATTTATTTTATTTTGATTTCATTTAGTACTGCTCTGATCTTTGTTATTTCTTTTCTTTTCCTGGGTTTGGGTTTGGATTGTTGTGGTTTCTCCAGTTCTGTGAGGTGTGACCTTAGATGGTCTATTTGTGCTCTTTTAGGCTTTTTGATGTAGCTATTTAATGCTATAAACTTTCCTCTTAGCACCACTGTTGCTGTATCCCAGAGCTTTTGATCTGTTGCATTAAGATTTAGAACAACTGCAATCTTACTATCAGTCAACAGCTTTATAATTCCTGAGGGTGTGACCTCATTTAATCCCGACAAGCTTTATTATTGATTTTCAGGTAGTAGGCCCTGAGTGAAGAGGTAGTGCTTGTGGCCTGGAGGTAAGGTCCTAAAATTTATCAAATATTAAATTGGTGCACAAGTAATTGCAGGTTTTACAAATAAAAGTAATGGCAAAACCCACAAGGACCTGTGCACCAAAGTGATATAAACACTGGAGGACAGTTAAATTTGAATTCAGTAAAAACAATGATAAAGAATCAGTATGTGTATCTCCCACACAATATTGTTCAATTGAAATACAAACAACTGGATGCCCTGCATTTTTCTGGAAACTCCACACGAGGTTCACTGCTTGAAAGAGGCAGAGCTGGGGCAGGCCTGCCCTTTCTGATGACAGGTCTAGGTGTTTAACCTCAAAGACAGAGCTTTTCTAAGATAGCTACCCTCAAGTGAGCATGTCAGTTGGCACTAAATACATGTGATATGATCCCCAATCAATGATACATACTCACTTCCCTAATTCTTTCCATTATCCTTTAAGTTTGCAGACTCAGGGCCTTCCCAGAAATTGCTACAGCCTGAGGTCTGGACCTGGGACCTCATGTCCTGTCACAACGAGATACAATGGGGCTCTTCAGTCCCCACACAGAATGGCTTCAGCCAGGAGGGCATAAATAACATGTAAGATTAGAAGAGCTCAGACTGGCGACTGGCTCTCCTTCTGTCCAATGATAGATGAAACTTCAGGGCTCTGATGTTTGTCAGGGAATCTCCTTCAGTGAGGACAAGATCCCAGGACTTTACTAAAATTAGCAGAGTGGACCAGATAGGCATGTCATGGTACAGGAATTGTGTTCAGAGCAATAACTGCAGATGTATCTTAACAAGGTCCCCCACAGTTCTATCTTTGGTGAAAAAGGAAATAGACAAAGGTATGGAGAAACTGAAGGACTCCATGGGTCTGGCACTGAGGTAGCACTGGGTGCTTCGGGTTTGTCATGGAGCAGTGTGCGGATGATGACAGCTGGGAAGCCAGCCCCTGCTGTGACCTTGTTTCATCTGCTCACTGGATCAGTGGCTGTGTCCTCACAGAAAGCTGGCTGCAGCCAGCCTAGTATTCTCCACCCAACCTGGGAAATGTATTCAGGTGACTGTCTGGGGTGAGGTTCTACTAAGGGATTGGGAGATATGGGTAGGGGGCTGATTTGCATGAAAGAACAATTTCACTCCTTTTCTTTCATCTAAAACCCATTAGAAACTTTGGGGCCATTCATAGAAATCCAGCTGGTCTCCTACATTTGGGGGGCATAAAGGATTAATGCCTGATTGAGGCCTGATCAATCTAAAGGAAGAGGGGCTATCAGCAGGTGGTGGTCAGAGTGAGGAAGGAACTGACTTTTTTGAGAGATTCATCAACACAGCCACCAACTCTGGGACAAATGGGGTGACTCCCTGTAACTGTCACCCCAAATTACCTACAGGAGCCTGAGCCAGTCCCCTAATTCTATTGCTTCTGATTCTGGCCCATTCGCCTCTTGTCCCTAAACACGTTGCCCATGTCTGAGTCCAGGGTGGCAGAGATACCTCCATCCCAGTCAACATCTACAGAGGGCCTCTTCTGTTCCCCTCCCTCCTCATGCAGGTTACTACTGTTGTGGGTCTGGCGTAGTGGCCTATGGAGTACACAAGGTATCCCTTCCTCTCTAAAACCAGGCATGTAATAGACATGGTATGGGTTGGTGTAGAGCAGAGTGGCTCATCCAGATGCAAAGCAGTATGACCCTGGCTACAGAAAAATTATTTCACAGCAGTCCACACCTTTTCATGACAAAAGCACTTGATGAACTATAAATAGAAGGAAACTACCTCAACATAGTAAAGACCATCTATGAAACTCCCATAGTGAACATCATATAAAATCTGAATAACCAAAGGTATTTTCTGTAATATCAGGAACAAACCAAGGATGCACACTTTCACATCTTCAATTGCAAATATTATTGGAAGACCTAGGCAGAGCGTTTAGCCTAGAAAAAGAAATAAACAGAATAAAAACTAGAAATAAAAGTATAAAATTATCTCTGCTTTCAGATGACATAATGTTATATGTAGAATGCCATTAAACGACCCAGAAAATAATTCTGAAAGAATGATTTAAGAACATCTCATGGCTAGACATGGTGGCTGACGCCTATAATCCCGACACCAGAGAGGCTGAGGTGGGAGAATTGCTTGGGGTCAACAGTTCAAGGACAGCATGAGCAACGAAGCAAGAACCTGCCTCTACCAAAAATAAAATATAAAAAATAAAAAGGAAGGAAAGTCACTTATATTTCTATACTTAAACAACCAAACAGGAAACCATCCAAAATGAAATTAAGAAAACAATTCAGGAGGACCCTCTGAAGGAAGGGAACTGCACCTGCAGGACCTGGGAGACACCCCAAATACTGTGAGTGCCTCAACTGTGGAGGTGGGAAAGGGAGACCCTCCTCTCCCACACACACACCCCTACTGGAGAATCTGAAGGTCTGTTTGTGGGAGAAGTTCTCAACTTTACCTGGAGCGGAGTTAAGTTCGACAGCCAAGCTCAGTGAAATACATGGGTATAGGAGGTAGCAGAGAGGCCCTGGGGACTTGCTGAATCCCCAAGCAACCCATTCCTGCCTGGCACCACAGGGATACATCAGGAGGGAGGACAGAGGAGCAGTGGGTAAAACTCCATGGGGAGGAATTCCTAGCTGAACTTTGCAACAATTTGAATGGGGTGAGAGACCTTCTGGTGGAACTTGGGGTAGGTCACGAATCCGGCTTGCAGACTTCACAGCAGGAAAAAAAACTAAAGCCTTTTTCTTTCACAGCTGGGAGGCAGAAAGCCTCAGGCAAGTTTTCAAGCCCTACTCGCCCTCGGCCTGGAAACAGACTCAGGGCTGTTGTCAGGGGCACAGTGGGAGTGAGGCCGGCCCTTTGGTTTGCATGGAGCTGGGTGAGACCTGTGACAGCTGGCTTTCCCCCACTTCCCCGACAACTTGCACGATTCAGCAGAGGCAACCGTAAGGAGTCCTCCTAGGTACACAACTCCAGGGACCTGGGAATCTCACCCCATCCCTCACAGCAGCTGCAGCAAGACCCGCCCAAGGAGAGTCTGAGGTCAGACACGCCTAGCCCTGCCCCCACCCAATGGTCCTTCCCTACCCACCATAGTAGCAGAAGATAAAGAACATAATCTTGGGAGTTCTAGGGCCCCACCCACCACCTGTTCCTTTCCACAATACTACAGCTGATGCTTTCAAGAAAGCACCATCTCCTGGCAGGAGGCCAACCAACACAAAAATAGAGCATTAACCACAAAAGCTAAGAACCATCACAGAGTGGATGGCACCCTCCGCCACCTCCACCAGAACAGGCACTAGTATCCATGGCTGAGAGGCCCATAGATAGTTCACATCACAGGACTCTGTTCAGAAACCCCCAGTATCAGCCGGGTAGACTTGCTGGCTGGCTAGATCCAGAAGAGAAACAACAATCACTGCAGTTCAGCTTACAGGAAGACACATCCACAGGAAAAGGGGGAGAGTACTACATCAAGGGAACACCCCATGGAACAAAAAAATCTGAACAGCCTTTAGCCCTAGACTTTTCCTCCGACAGAGCCTAACAAAATGAGAAATAACCAGAAAACCAACCCTGGCAATGTGACAAAACAAGGCTCATCAACACCGCCCCCACACACCCCACCCACAACACACTCACTAGTTCACCAGAAATGGATCCAAACCAAGAAGAAATCCCTGATGTACCTGAAAAAGAATTCAGGAGGTTAGTTATTGAACTAATCAGGGAGGGATCAGAGAAAGGCGAAGTCCAATGCAAAGAAATCCAAAAAAATGATACAAGAAGTGAAGGGAGAAATATTCAAGAAAATAGATAGCTTAAAGAAAAAACAATCAAAAATTCATGAAACTTTGTATACACTTTTAGAAAAGAGAAATGCTCTGAAAAGTTTCAGCAATAGAATTGAAAAGTAAAAAAAAGAAATTAAGAGCTTGAAGACAAGGTCTTTGAATTAATCAAACCCAAGAAAGACAAAGAAAAAGATTAAGAAAATGTGAAAAAAGTCTCCAAGAAGTTTGAGATTATGTTAAACGACCAAACCTAAGAATAATCAGTGTTTCTGAAAAAGAAGACAACTCTAAAAGCTTGGAAAACATATTTGGGGGAGTAATCAAGGAAAACTTCCCTGGCCTTGCTAGAAACCTACACATGCAAATACAAGAAGCACAAAGAACACCTGGGAAATTCATCGCAAAAAGATCTTCAGCTGGGCACACTGTCATCAGGTTACCCAAAATTAACATGAAGGAAAGAATCTTAAAAGCTGTGAGGCAGAAGCACCAGGTAACCTATAAAGGAAAACCTATTAGATTAACAGAAGATTTCTCAGCAAAAACCCCACAATCTAGAGGGAATTGGGGCCCTATCTTCAGCCTCCTTAAACAAAACAATTATCAGCCAACAATTTTGTATCCAGTGAAACTAAGCATCATATATGAAGGAAAGATATAGCAATTTTCAGACAAACAAATGCTGAGAGTATTTGTCATTACCCAGCTACCAGCAAAGGAACTGCTAAAAGGAGCTCTAAATCTTGAAACAAATCCTGAAAACATCAAAACAGAATCTCTTTACAGCACAAATCACACAGACCCTATACAGCAAAATTACAAGTTAAAAAGCAAAATGCAAAAAAGAAAAACAAAGAAAAAACAAAGTATGCAGGCAACAAAGAGCATAATGAATGCAAGGGTACCTCATATTTCAATACTAACATTGAATGTACATGGCTTTAATGTTCCACTTAAAAGATACAGAAAAGCAGAATGGATAAGAACTCACCAACCCATTAGCTGCTGCCTTCAGGAGACTCACCTAACACATAAACACTCACATAAACTTAAAAGGGTGATAAAAGGCATTTCAGGCAAGTGGACACCAAAAGCGAGCAGGAGTAGCTATTCTTATGTCAGACAAAACAAACTTTAAAGCAATAGTGATTAAAAGAGACAAAAAGGGACATTATTTAATCGTAAAAGGCCTTTTCCAACAGGATGCTATCACAATGCTAAACGCAAGTGCACCTAGCACTGGAGCTCCAAAATTGATAAAATGATTACCAATAGACCTAAGAAATGAGATAGACAGCAACACATTAATATTGGGGGACTTCAATACTCCACTGATAGCACTAGACAGGTCATCAAGACAGAAAGTCAACAAAGAAACAATGGATTTAAACTATACATTGAAACAAATGGACTTAACAGATATATATAGAACATTTTATCCAATAACCACAGAATACACATTCTATTCAACAGCACACAAAACTTTCTCCAGGATAGACCATATGATAGGCCATAAAATGAGTCTCAATAAATTTATGAAAATTGAAATTATATCAAGTACTCTCTCAGATGACAATGGAAAAACTAGAAATCGACTCTGAAAAGAACCTTCAAAACCATACAAACACATGAAAATTAAGTAACCTGCTCCTGAATGAGCATTGGGTCAAAAATGAAATCAAGATAAAAATTTTAAAATGCTTTAAACTGAACAACAATAATGACACAACCCATCAAAACCTCTGGGATACAGCTAAAGTGGTGCTAAGAGGACGGTTCATAGCCCTAAACACCTACATCAAAAAGTCTGAAAGAGCACAATCTAAGGTCATACCTCAAGGAACTAGAGAAACAAGAACAAACCAAACCCAAACAGAGCAGAAGAAAGGCAATAACCAAGGTCAGAACAGAGCTAAATGAAATTGAAGCCAAAACAATACAAAAGATAAATGAAACAGGCCGGGCGCGGTGGCTCACGCCTGTAATCCCAGCACTTTGGGAGGCCGAGGCGGGCGGATCACAAGGTCAGAAGATCGAGACCATCCTGGCTAACATGGTGAAACCCCGTCTCTACTAACATTACAAAAAAATTAGCTGGGTGCGGTGGCGGGCGCCTGTAGTCCCAGCTACCCGGGAGGCTGAGAACGGAGAATGGCGTGAACCCGGGAGGCGGAGCTTGCAGTGAGCCGAGATCGCGCCCCTGCACTCCAGCCTGGGCAACAGAGGGAGACTCTGTCTTAAAAAAAAAAAAAGAAAAAGAAACAAAAAGCTGGTTCTTTGAAAAGATAAATAAAATTGATAAACCATTAGCAAGAGTAACCAAGAAAAGAAGACAGAAAATCCAAATAACCTCACTGAGACACAAAACAGGTGATAGTAAAACTAACACCACTGAAATACAAAAGATCATTCAAGGCTTCTGTGAACACTAGAAAACCTAGAAGAGGTGGATAAATTCCTGAAAAAGTACAACCCTCCTAGCTTAAATCAGGAAAGATTAGATACCCTGAACAGACCAATAACAAGCAGTGAGATTGAAATCGTAATTTAAAAATTACCAAGAACAACAACAAAAAAAATCCAGGACCAGACGGATTCACAGCAGAATTTTACCAGACATTCAAAGAATTGGTGCCATTCTTTGTGGCACTATTCCATAAGATAGGGACAGAAGCAACCTTCCCTAATTAATTCTATGAAGCCAGCATCACCCTAATACCCAAACCAGGAAAGGACACAACCAATAAAGAAAACTACAGACTGATATGCTTGATGAACATAGATGATAAAATCTTTAAGAAAATACTAGCTAGCCGAATCCAACAACGTATCAAAAAGATAATCCACCAGGATCAAGTGGGTTTCAGTGATGGTTTAACATAAGCAAGTCAATAAATGTGACACACCAGATAACAGAATTAACAACAAAAATCACATGATTATCTAAACAGATGAAGAAAAAGCATTTGACACAATTCATTATTGCTTTATGATTAAAACCCACAGCAAAATCGGCATACAAGAGACTTTGCTTAATGTAATAAAAGCCATCTATGACAAACCCACAGCCAACATTATACTGAATGGGGAAAAGTCGAAAGCATTCCCTCTGAGAATTGGAACAAGACAAAAATGCCCACTCTCACCACTTCTCTTCAACATAGTACTGGAAGTCCTAGCCAGAGCAATCAGAAAAGAGAAAGAAATCAAGGGTATCCAAATTAGTAAAGCGGAAGTGTAACTGTCCCTGTTTGCTGATAATATGATCGTTTATCTAGAAAACCCTAAGGACTCCTCCAGAAAGCTCCTAGAACTGATAAAGGAATTCAGCAAAGCTTCCGGATTCAAGATTAAGGTACACAAATCAGTAGCTCTTTATACACCAACAGCGACCAACTGGAGAATGAAATTAAGAACTCATCTCCTTTTACAATAGCTGCAAATAAATAAATAAATAAAATACTTAGGAATATACCTAACAAAGGAGTTGAAAGACCTCTACAAGGAAAACTACAAAACAGTAATGAAAGAAATCATAGACGACACAAACAAATGGAACCAAATTCCATGCTCATAGATGGATAGAATCAATATTGTGAAAATGACCATACTGTTAAAAGCAATCTACAAATTCACTGCAATCCCCATCAAAATACCGTCATCATTCTTCACAGAGTTAGAAAAAAGAATTCTAAAATTCACATGAAACAAACAAACAAAAAATGAGCCCGCAGAGCCGAAGCAAGACTAAGTAAAAAGAACAAATCTGGAGTCATCACACACTAGTTTCAAACTATACTATAAGGCCATAGTCACCAAAACAGTGTGGTACTGGTATAAAAATAGGCACATACACCTATGGAACAGAATAGAGAACCCAGAAATAAACCTGAATACTTATAGCCAACTGATCTTCGACAAAGCAAGCAAAAACATAAAATGGGGAAAGGATACCCTTTTCAACAAATGGGAGCTGGGGTAATTAACCAGCCATATGTAGGAGAATGAAACTGGATCCTCATCTCTCACCTTACACAAAAAGCAACTCAAGATTGATTAAAGACTTAAACATAAGAACCCTGAAACTATAAAAATTCTAGAAGATAACATTGGAAAAATGCTTCTAGACATTAGCTTAGGCAAGGATTTCATGACCAAAAACCCAAAAGCAAATGCAATATAAACAAAGATAAAGAGCTGGGACCTAATTAAACTAAAGAGCTTTTGCATGGCAAAAGGAACAGTCAGAAGAGTAAACAGACAACCCGCAGCATGGGAGAAAATCTTCACAATCTATACATCTGACCAAGGATTAATATCCAGAATCTACAATGCACTCAAACAAACCAGTAAGAAAAAAACACACAATCTCATCAAAAAGTGGGCTAAGGACATGAATAGACAATTCTCAAAAAAGATATACAAATGGCCAACAAACATGAAAAAAATGTTCAACATCACTAATGATCAGGGAAATAAAAATCAAAACCACAATGTGATACCACCTCACTCCTGTAAGAATTGCCATAATTGGAGAATCAAAAACAGCAGATGTTACCATGGATGCAGCTTTCAGGGAACACTTCTACACTGCTGGTGAGAATGTAAACTTATACAGCCACTATGGAAAACAGCGCAGAGATTCCTTAAAGAACTAAAAGTAGAACTACCATTTGATCCAGCAATGCCACTACTGAGTATCTACCCAAGGGAAAAGAAGTCATTATTCGAGAAAGATACTTGCACACGCATGTGTGTAGCAGCACAATTGCAAAATCATGGAACCAACTCAAATGCCCATCAATCAACGAGTGGATAAAGAAACCATGGTATGTATATATTATGGAATAGTACTCAGCTATAAAAATGAACGAATTAACAGCATTTGCAGAGACCTGGATGAGACTGGAGACTATTCTGTATTCTAAGTGAGGTAACTCAGGAATGGAAAACCAAACATTGTATGTTTTCACTGATACGTGGGAGCTGAACTATGAGAACACAAAGGCATTAGAATGACACAGTGGACTTTGGGGACTTGGGGGGAAGAGCAGGAGAGCCGCAAGGAATAAAAGACAACAAACATGGTGCAGTGTATACTGCTTGGGTGATGGGTGCACCTGGATCTCACAAATCACCACTAAAGAACTTACGCATGTAACCAAATACTATCTTCCCAATAATTTATGGGAAAAAAAGAATATGATAACAACGGAATCATATATTATGTAGCCTTTCAACACTGGTTTTTTTCACAGAGCACAGTTTTCTTGAGATATATCTGAGTTCCATTGTATCAATTATATAGTTTGTTTCTTTTTATTGCTGAGTAATGTTTCATGGTACGGTTGTATCAAGCTTGTTTAACCATTCACCAGTTGAGGAACATGTAGATTATTTCCAGTTTTTTTTTTTTTTTTTTGGCTATTAGGAATAAAACTGCTATGAACATTCTTATACATTTAAAAAAAGAAAACAATTCAAATTTTATCATTAGGATGAGTAAAATATGGCCGGCACGGTATCTCGCACCCATAATCCCAGCACTCTGGGAGGCTGAGAGGGTGTATCATCTGAGGTCAGGAGTTGTTAGAGACCAGCCTGGCCAACGTGGCGAAACCCTGTCTCTACTGAAAAAAAAAAAGATGAGGCTGGGCGCGGTGGCTCAAGCCTGTAATCCCAGCACTTTGGGAGGCCGAGACAGGCGGATCATGAGGTCAAGAGATCGAGACCATCCTGGCTAACACGGTGAAATCCCGTCTCTACTAAAAAACACACAAAAAACTAGCCGTGCGAGGTGGCGGGCGCCTGTAGTCCCAGCTACTTGGGAGGCTGAGGCAGGTGAATGGCGTAAACCCAAGAGGCAGAGCTTGCAGTGAGCTGAGATCCGACCACTGCACTCAGCCCGGGCGACAGAGTGAGACTCCATCTCAAAAAAAAAAAAAAAAAAAAAAAAATATATATATATGAAAAAATTAGTTGGGTGGGTGGCACATTCGGTGATTGTAGCTACTCATGAGGCTGAGGCACAATAATCACTTGAACCCAGGAGAGAGAGTTTGCAGTGAGAGGAGATGGTGCCACTGCACTCTAACCTAGGTGACACAGTGAGATTCTGTCCAAAATAAATAAATAAATGTAAAATACTTAAGAATAAACTTAAGAAGGTAAAACACTTGCACATTGAAAACAATAAAACATTGCTAAAAGAAATTGAAGAATACACAAATAAATGGAAAGATGTTTTTGGTTATGTATTGGAAAACTCAGTATTGTTAAGATACCAGCAGAAACCAAAATAAAATATACTATAGAGTCATCACAATCTTTATCAAAATTCCAATACTACTTGGTGCAAGAATAGATATAATTCTAAAATTTGTGTAGAATATCAAGATACCCAAAATAGCCAAAATAATCTTGTAAAAGAAGAACAGTGTTGGAGTCCTGATACTTCCTGATTTCAAAACATACTAAAAAGATACACTAATCGAAACAGAGTGGTACATATAGACAGACACACAGACAAATAGAATAGAATTGAGTGCCTTGGAGAAAATTCTCAGTTATATGGTCAAACGATTTTTAAAAAGCTTGCCAAGACCATTCAGTGGGTCCAGAACAGTTTTTTTAACAAATGCTGTTAAGAAAACTGGAATATCCACATGCAATCTGGAAGAGAATCAAAGATGCAGATGGAGGAGCCACAACTAAGTCTTAAAAGAAAACATTGGGAAGAAGGTCCACAGCATGGGGTTTGGAAATGATTTCTTGGATATGACACAAAAAAGACAGGGAAAACATAGAAAAAGAAGAATATAGATAAATTGGATTTCATTGAATTGTAAAACTTATGTGCATTAATGGACACTACCAACAGAGTGAAAATGCAAATAACAGAATGGGAAAGATTGTTACAAACTTTATATCTGATAAGGCATCAAAGCTATAGAAAGAACTCCTACAACTCAACAGTAACAACAAAAATAGGGAATAACCTGAATAAAACAATGACAAAGGACTTGAGTAGATATTACTACAAAAAAAGACCTACGAATGTCCAATAAGTACATCAAAAGATGTTCAGCATCACCAACTATTAGTACAATGCAAATCAAATCACAATAATATACAACTCTACACTCATTAGGATGACATTAAACAAATAATAGAAAATAAAAAGGTCCAGCAAAGACTTTTGGAAATCGCAACTGTTACCATTTGCTGGAGAGACTGCAGAATGATGCATCCACTGTGGATTCCTTATGGCTGTTCCTTATAAAATTAAACATAGAATTACCATTTTATCAGAATTTTCACTTCTGCGAATGTGCCTGAAAAAATTGAAAGCAAGATCTCAAAGAGAAAATTGTACACCCTTGTTCATAGCAGCATTGTTCACAATAGCTAAAAGGTGGAGGCAGCCCAAGTGTCCATCTAATGAATAAACGAAATATATTGTACACACACAAGGGAATATTATTCAGCCTTAAAAAGAAAGTCTGACCCATGTGATGGCATGGATGAACCTTTAAGACATCATGCCAGCAGAAATAAGCTGACTTCAAAAGGACAAAAATTGTTTGGCAGCCCTTATATGAGGTACCTAGAGGAGTCAACTCCACAGTGCCAAGAAGTAAAATGATGTTTCCCAGACATGAAGTTTTGGTTTGGGAAAATAAAAAATTTGTGGAGATGAGTGGTGGTATTGTGGTTGTACAACAGTGTTAAATTACTTAATATCACTGAAGAATACATTTGAAAATTGTTAGAAATAATGTATTTTATGTTTGACTATTTTACCACAGTAAAAAAGAGGAAGATTTATGTTTGGTGCAATTTCTCTACTTCCAAGAACAGTGGAAACATAGAGGAGTAGGAGAGTATGCATAAGTATCCAGGACACCTTTCCTTTTATTCCAGCCCCACAGCACACAGGACACCCTTCCTTTTATGCCAGCCCTACAGCATCCTAACAAGTTAAGACAGTCAGAGGTGCCTCATTACAGGTAACTCAGAATAATATGAGAAAGTCTAGGGGTGGCCATGATGTTAGCCCAGGAGCAGCCACAAATGCAAAAGTGGCCAAAGAAGGGGAGATGAAGCTGGGCAAGGTAGCAGCCCCTCCAGCTGGAGAGGGGCATCTGCTTCTGTACAAAATGTTCACAGTTGATAAGTCTTGCATAGATACCTCATCCTGTTTACCTCATGACCAACTACAGTTTTCATTGCAATGTATGCTATCATAGCAGTAGTATCTATTTCCTCCAATAGCAAGCAAACATGAAGGAAGTGTGTTTTACTGCTTTGTCCAACCTGACATGGTAGTCCCAAACATGGGACAAATGTTTAAAGGCAATGTTCTCTAAAGATAAGGATATTATACCATTTATTGATAAATACGGGGAGTGCATGATGACCATTCAGGCACTTGGAATAATTACTTGGCTAAATAACATTGTTTAAACAATGAGTAAATTTAGTTATTCTTTGCAGAGCAAAAAAGATTCAAGTTTCACCAGTCCCTTGGCAAACACTACTTTTCAAGCTATGGAAGGGAACGGCTGAAATTTTGTACTTCTCTTTCTGAAGACACGGAAATAGCCAAGTCATACCTAATACTTATGAACATAAGGCTCTGATAAAGTTCAAGAATCATTTGTATTTTGAGGAAAAAGACATTGTTGCTAAAGCAGAGAAGAACCTAAAACAGACTCCTGGTAGTGAGATAATATTTTATAAAAAAGTATCAATCAAAGTGTGGCCTACAAAAATACTTTTGAGGGTGTCTACTTTCCAGCCATCACACTGGACAAGAACTGCATGGTTTTCATTAACTTTGGACTGTGCTTCAAGTATCCTCAAAATGATGTCACTTACCGCCCTGAGTGACATGGGATGGGACACTGTGGTAGAGCACATTCTGGCTGATGTCTTGTATCTGCTGGAGACAGAAATGGATGGGAGATACAGTCCTCCACAGGAATCTCGAATGGGTCCCTCTTTCTTTTCAGATACGGACTCTCTGGGGAATAATACTGTAGGGCTTTTGTAGTTGTTGCTTTTAACTGTCTCAAATATTCTCCCAAAGATGCTACGGAACACAGCCTCTCCTTTGAGCAAGTTAAAAGTCGGTACGACTGCAAGAGGTTCCCTGCCTGCCGACATTCTTTCTCCACTTTCAGTGACTGCTCTTCTTCTGTGGGCCTTAAACCAACAACTGGTCATCCCAAGATCCACTAAGCCCTCTGGGAAATCGGTGCTGTACTGCATGCCCTGCCAGCTGGGACTTCTTACGTTGATGTATTTTCTAAGAAGTGAATAATCTTGTCCATGTAACTAACTTATTTAAAGACATTTCCTTCGGTGGGCACTGACTCCATGGCACCCGTTTTCCAAGGAATTGGTGAGCTTGTTTCTGAGAACATCAGAAATCAATGTACATTCCAAATCATTGTAAAAGTGATTTCTTTTTGGTGTGGGTTTGGCTTTGTTATTAATTTTGAAATATATCTTTGAACACTGAGATCTCTGAAACTACTAGATCTCTAGAAGAGTAATTGTGAAAGAAGGTTGCTTGCAGCTTTAACAAAGAGAAACTCTTCCCAAATAAAACCTGTTTTGAAGTTAAAAATAATGACATTAGAACTTGCAAAATCTAAGAGTTCCCAACAGCACTGTCAATTCTGATGCTAATTGTAAGCTAGGGACTCCCCAAACAACACTTCACTTCTTATGATTCCCAAGAAGGACTCACATCACTCACTGAAACTCGTGATGTTTGTTGATATGATTTTTTACAACAAAAGAATGCAGATTAAAATAATTCAAGAAAAGAGGCACATGGGCAGAGTTCAGGAGAATTCCAAGCACAAGCATCCAGTTGTCCCCTCCCAGTAAAGTAATAAACAATACTGCTTTCTCCTGGCAGCAATGTGTGATTCTATGCATGAATTATTGCCAGCCAGAAAAGCTCACCGAAGCTTGGTGTCCAGGCAGGTTTTTTGGGGGGTGTGAGTTGGGGATGGGGTTGCTTATGTAGACTTTGTTGATCATCCTTATGGCTGACTTGAATTTCCACTGAATTGACAATAAAACTTCAACCTTAAATATTTGGTCGTTTTCTTTTTAATAAATTCTTTAAAATAAATTATTTTGAAATGCTCACTTTAGCTAGCTGCTTATCCAGTATGAGACTCAACATAAATAGTGTCGAAAAGCCAATGGGTCATTAAAACAATTCCTTTAGTCATTCAAGACATTCAGATAAAAATTAACACCATGGAATACTAAACTCGAATTATAGTCACTGGGGCTGGATTTCAACAACAGGAAGAGAAAGTAGTACAAATAGAGATGAGCAGAAAATAGACAAGTAATGGGTGTGAATTGACCTGGGAAATTTACAGTGGCAGTGTCAAAAAGATAAATCAATAGTTATTTGACAATACATGCTCAGTACAGGAAAGCCACCAGGGGGCGGTCTAGGTCTTCTGCATCATAAGAAGCTCAAGGGGTTCAAACTGAATGAACCCTGCACAGTTGCTCACTGAGTCATGTAAAATGTTAGAGCAGCTGCTTCCTCTGGCAACACACAGCCACTATGGGCTGTCCCCTCACAGTGTAGCTGCTCGCAGGGCTGAGAACCTCGGTGGTGCTAAAGGTGGTGAATGTGGTAAAGATTTGCATAAAGCACCACACGACACACCCTCTTCATGCAGGGATCTCAGTAGCATCTTCAAAGGATGGGCTTTCTGAGCTGAGAGCAATGAGAAGAAATTTCCTAAATTTACTAAAATGTATTTATTGAGTTACATTCAAAGCAATACATGCCTATTACATAAAATCAGAAAGTATTTCAAAATCACCAAGTTCTCTGCAAAGCTTCTTTATTTCAAACAATCAATGTGACTACTTTTTTTATTTGGATGCATTCTTTCATGTTCTCAGTATTTCCACAACAGTGATCAAGCCTTGTGATTTTTCATCTGCTTTTACACCCCTTTATGCTCTTGTCATTTCAGGTTAATGTAAGTAGTGTTTCATTTCTTAAAAGGGATAAAATACTTGAATAGTGGCTAACTTTATTTTTATTTGAATACCAGTGAAATATTATCATTTTTAGGGAATTCTCATTGTTTGCTACTCAAAAAAAGATGTGATATTATCTTATTATTAAAACACTCCTGGTAACTTCTGTGGATTTTGTGAGGTCAGAAAAAAAACGCCTGAACTTTTCAATGGAAAACCTTGAGTACATTATACCTGATTTCACAATGCACTAAATACAGAAACAAGAATTTCTGATTCATGTAAGAAGGAGCATAACAGATTAAGGCATAAGGAATAATTTGTACCCAAAACGACACCAGTGTCTCCATGCATGTGTTAGCACAGCGCTTCCCAAATTCTATTGTGCATATGAATCTTCTGGGGATTTTACAATATGCAGATTCTCATTCAGTGGCTCTGGGGTGAGGACAGAGTCTCTGCATTTCTAAAATGTTCCCACCACACAAAATCCACATATATGTTTGAATAATAACAAGTCCAGCTAGGAGAAGAGGCTCACGTGTGTAATCCTAGCACTTTGGGAGTTTGAGGCAAAAGAATTACTTGAGGCCAGGAGTTTGAGACCAGCCAGGGTAACATCACAAGATCTTTTCTCTACAAAACGTGTTTTTAAATAATAAAAAATGAATTAGCCAGGCCTAGTGTGGCACGCTTGTCATCGTCAGTACTTAGGAGTCTGAGGCAGAAGGGTCACTTCACCACAGGAGTTCAAAGCTGCAATGAGCTATGATCATGCCACTGCACTCCAGCCTGGGTGACAGTGAGACCTTGCCTCTAATAACAAAATGGCAATAACAAATTCATAAGAATAGTATAAATTAAGGAGAATCCTTGGCAGGCAATAACCTAAGATGTATCTCAGACATAGGGAACTAATGTGTTTGGATGATAGAAGAACCTCACAGTTAGCTGGGTGGGGTGGTTCACACCTGCAATCCCAGCAATTTACGAGGCCAAGACGGGCAGATCACCTGAGGTCGGGAGTTTGAGACCAGCCTGGCCAACATGGAAAAGCCCCGTCTCTACCAAAAATGCAAAATTAGCCAGGCGTGGTGGCACAGCCTGTAATCCCAGCTACTCGGGAGGCTGAGGCAGGAGAACCACTGGAACCCAGGAGGTGGGGTTTGCGGTAAGCCGAGATGGAAGAACCCACACTCCATGCAGGAATATGGCCAGGGAGGACAGCTGCAAAGTGGGGAGAGGCTCCCCTTTCTTTAAGAAATGAAACAAAAGCAAACAAACAACAAACCTGACCTCCCCTCTGGCTCCTGTTCAACATTCTTACTGGCTTCTCATCCAGTCTTTTCTGTAGTGTGGTCCATCCTTACTCTCCCCTCCCACATCTCTGATTCCTGAATTCCCTTCTTGAGTCTCTTCCTTTTCCTGTCAATGACTTCTCCCCTCTTTCCTCCTGAGTTAATTATCAAGAGCTTTATAACAGGAAACCTATTGGTATTTTTCCAGATTTTGTTGGAATTGGGCATTCATACATTTTCTCTCTTTTTTTTGTTGGGAGGTGTGGAGGAGGTAGGGACAGGGTCTCACCCTGGTTGCCCAGGCTGTGGTCTCGACTCACCGCAACCTTCACCTCCTGGCTCAAGCAATCCTCCCAGCTCAGCCTCCCAAGTATCTGTGACTACGGGCACGCACCACCACGCCCTGCTAATATTTTGTATTTTTGGTAGAGATGAGGTTTCCCCATGTTACCCAGGCTGGTCTTGAATTCCTGAGCTCAACTGATCCACCCACCTCAGCCTCCCAAAGTCCTGGAATTACAGGCATGAGCTGCTGTGCCCAGCCTAGTTTTTCTCTTTTACGAGCCTCTCTGATACCCTAGTTCTGAAGTAGCCCAGAGTTGGCTGATTCTCCTATTTTGCCTCAGGTAGCACTTCCTCCTTCTCCTTTCTTTTCTCCTTCTGATTCCTGGAGTCCTCTGCATTTCCAGTAAACCCAGTGAACCACACAAGCATGCTAATTTATTCTCGCCAAACCTCACCACTCTGCCTTATGTGCTGATCTAGTGAGAATCAAGAAGGAAGAGAGACCCATGGATTTCTGTGCAGCCTGGAAAGTGAGTTCATGGCTGGACTTGGCTGAGACACCAGACACCTATCTCCCTGTCTCTATTTAGTATTCATAGGGTCCAGCAGCTGCATCCTCCCAGGGTGCCTGAAGAGTCACTGAGCATGCTCTGCTACCTCGCAGCCACCCAGTCCTCAAGAAGTATAATCAGACTCAGCATCTTATGTGAGGGGAACAACCATGGGGACAGGTTAGACTTGCACTGAGTTCCCTCGTCTAAGAGGGGCCAGGGAAAAGAGGCTGTTCCCCCTAATCTATGTGGCTCAGGAAGCAGAGCTCCAGAGACTTCTCTACCATGCCCTGTATTCCTCTGCTGCTCACTCTCGTCAGTCTCTGCACAGGAGGCTGGAGATAGAAAGGCAAGGGCTGGCACTGGGAGGACCAGGGCTCTCTGCCTTTCTCCCTTGGCTCACGGAGTCACCTCCCATACCCGTGTCTCTCTCCTGGCTCTCACAGTCCTGGGCAGTCAGGGCTCACTTGGTAGCCTGCACAGTCTGTCTGTGGCTAAACCAGTCACCTGCACTGGAAACAGCAGCCATAAGGGTCTTGGGATTGTGTCCTGGTACCAACAATGAACAGGAAGTGCCCTTAAACCTCTGATCCATAGACGTAAAGGTCCACCTGCAGATCCAGAACTGATTCTTGAGTGATCAGTCTGTAAAGGAGACCTTCCTGAGCATATCTGGGCTCCAGGCTGAGGACAAGGCTGGTCATTAATGTTGGATTTAGACAGTCCTCTGGAGGCCCCCACAGTGCTACAGTCTGTGGGGAAGTGAGACAGGAATATTTCAGGTCTCCTAGGAGCACGACCCTACAGCACCGCCTACAACCAGGAAAACTGGGCTGTTTACCATTTGTGGTCACGTTTGCTTGGGCTGCTGCTAACCAGGGCCCAGGTCTCAGGTCAGGGGCAATGATTGAGAGAATGCAGCTTTGTTTCCTCAGAGTCAGCCCTCAGAGAAAGCCCACAGCAACAGCATTGTCAAATTGCCTCAAAAAAAAAAAAAAAGAAAAGAAAAGAAAAGAAAAATCAGAAAGTCCTTGGTTCCTGGGACAGGCTGCCCTGGGGACAGAGCCAAAATTGGTCAGGGCAAGCAGGGACACAACTGTGTAGAAAACAACAAGTTTTACTTATGGAGATGATGGTTGGCTTTATAAAATGAGAAATATGTCGCACTATTCACTGGTAAAAGTAAGTCTACCAATGCTATTCATTTCCCCATATCACTACATTGAGTAAAAGCTCTGTAAAATGTATGAAACCACTGTAGAGATAACTTTTGATGAATTGCTGCCTTTAACATGTCATGGATCTTTTATTCTTCTTGCAAAATTCTCATTATTCGCCATCCTTTTGAACAGCCCCTAGCTGCCCTTCAACCCAGATCCTCAGCTGGCCCCTTCTCCACGATGCCCACCCTGATGGCACATGTGGGCAGTTAGATTTTTCTAGATTTTAAAAGTTATATATGCCCATGTCTACATCCCATGGACCAAGACTCATTCTGGGAGTGAGAAATCACAATAATCATGCCTAGCCTTATGGAATTAGTGTCCAGCAATCAGACCACGGAGGTGTGAGTAGAGACAGTGACTAATAAGCTGCAGAGATCAGCTGGGCCGTGGGGAGGTGAGTGTCCTCTAACCAGCATGGGATGCAGGGGGACTGCCCTATGGTCCCTACACAGCTCAGTAAGGACCATTCACTCAAAGAAATCCAAGACTAGGGGCTAAGACCCTGTGCTCACTGATGGGGACTTAGCATCTATGTCCTCCCATGGTGTGGCAGAGTCTCCTGAGCAGGAACGTGTGGATGGTTTCAGTAGGTGTTTTCTTCTAGAGCCCTCCCAAGGGGAAAAGCAAAACGTCCTCCTCCTCAGGCTGCAGAGTGAGCTGAGCTGCACCCCCAGGCCTCAGGGAGGGGCTGGGCAGTCCCTGGGTGGAAACACATTTGCATGAGCAGCCCCTCCTCTGCAGAGGGTGGGAAGAAAAGGAGGCCTGGGGCAGCCCAGCTCCACTGCAGGTGTCAGGGACTGGGTCCACCATGGCCTGGACTCCTCTCCTCCTCCTGCTCCTCTCTCACTGCACAGGTAGGAACAGGCCTCAGAGACCAGGGCCAGCACCTCAGCCCGATTGTGACTCTTCTGGCAAAGATCCCTGAAAAACTTGACCCTGGTTTCTGTCTTAGCACCCAGTAATGTCTGTGTTTGCAGGTTCCCTCTCCCAGCCTGTGCTGACTCAGCCGGCCTCCCTCTCAGCATCTCCTGGAGCATCAGCCAGTCTCACATGCACCTTCAGCGGTGGCATCAATGTTGCTGGCTACTACATACACTGGTACCAGCAGAAGCCAGGGAGTCCTCCCCGGTATCTTCTGAGGTACAAATCAGACTCAGATAAGCACCAGGGCTCTGGAGTCCCCAGTCGCTTCTCTGGATCCAAAGATGCTTCGGCGAACACAGGGATTTTACGCATCTCTGGGCTCCAGTCTGAGGATGAGGCTGACTATTACTGTGCCATTGGGCACAGCAGCGGTCCTCACAGTGACACACACAGATGGGGAAGTGGGACAAAATCTCACCCTGCTCTGGGTCTTGCTCTGTAACAATTTTTAAATTTTAAAATAACTGGCCTAGGCACAAACTACATTTGGATGTACTTTCTAGTTGTTAAAGGCTCTTCTGTCAATTTCCCATCCATTTTTCTGATGTCTCAGTAAAACAAAAACAGAACAAAAGGAAACCACCTGATGACCCTGAAGCGTTGGCTGCGTGTCCATGTGTGCTGACACCAGTGCCTGTGGAGCTGGACTTTTGTTTTGAAAGAAGCAAAATGAGGCTTTCCAAGCTCACATCATGCTCAGAGCCTGGGGACATGGTAGCAGGTGAACAGTCCCCTGCAGCATGGACTCTGCTCTTCCAGCGTACAAGCAGAGACCTCCCCTTCCATCCCCAGTAGTCTGTTCTCAGGGCTGTCTGAGGCTTACTGTGTCCCAGGAACAAGCCACTCAAATATGAAATGCTGCCTGAGGATGCAGGTCAGGGAGGAATTCCAGATACAGAGCTGACCTGGCTCAGTCCTGGGCACCTGCATTTCAGTGGAAATGTCAGGAGATGGGGTTAGGTCTGAGGGTAACTGCAGACCTGGGGCCAGTAAAGTTCTGTGTAGGACATAAGAGAGTCAAGGGGAGGCTCCGCCATGGCTGAGACAAGGCTGAGGCTGCTCCTTGGCCACGGGGGAGGTAGGTCCCAGGGATGTGACTTTCCTGCAGCTCATCCCACTCAGGACCACGGCGACTGCTGAGGGTGGGTTTCCTCATCCCTCAGGGCCTGATTGTGTTCTCTTCTCCTGTCTTACACCATTGCAGCTTCTCGCTGAGTCAGGGTCTAGTGGTGAGTCTGTGGAATATCTGGGTACAGAAACCGCCCAATATTTGCTTCAAGTGACTCCTCCCCGGAAAACTCTTGAGGAGCCCCCATCTCAAGGTCACCTTTTTCTGCACAGGGAGCAGCAAAAACATTGGGCATTTCTATGTAAACGGCTATGGAGGTCTCCCAGAGAGAGCCTCTAAGTTTATGACCTAGGACAGCAGTGATGGTCCCTCAGGGGTCCCAGCCTGATCCTCCTGCTCTGGGTTTATTCCCATAGCCTCCTAGACCACCTCTGGGCTCCAGCCTGAGGACCTGGCTGGTTATCAGTGTCACACAGCTGCATCCTGACTCCATGTTGCCAAAGGTTCCTGTTCCACAGGGAAATGAGAGAAGATCCGCCTCACTCATCCTCTCTGCCCGTCCCTCCTTTATCCCTGCCTGTGACCAACACCAGTTCATGCCAAGGCTTCTGCTGTCACTTGTGTTACTGAAACAGACTAGAAAGTTCAGTAAAAAAAATTCCTTTTCTTACTGGTCTCCGAGTGCAAACAGAATCAAATTGTTTCTAGAAACAAAAGGAGCTACCCACACATGGTGGGTGTGGATGAGGTAGGGACAAGAAAAAATCCAGCCTGTGTGACTCAGAGGCCCAGGAGCCCTTAGATTGGTCCCACAGGTGTCCCCTCCTCTTGGTGAAGGTACGCTGACCATTTCCTGAGCTCGGAAACTGGGAGAAATGACGAGAATGAAGAATCCAGCCTGTGGGACCCACAGATGTGAGAGAGGAAGTCTGATGCTTAAGAAAACGTGGGCTCAGCATTCTGAAAGTTCTGAATCTGGCTTGGCGTAGAGCTGGTGTAGAAGAGAAGCAAGAGAGATGCTCAGTCTTGGGTGGCCCAGGCCCAGCTGTCCTGTCAAGGGGCTGAGCTCTCTGCAACATGGATATCCTGCAGAGACATCCTCGGGGAGGCTGTGATCCCAGAGTGATGCAAAAATGCTAATGGAAGTGAGCAGGGGATGGTTTATGGGGGGATGAGGAGACAGGTGTGGGGTCAGATGTGATAAGGAGGGTGCAGCCTAAAGAGGAGACTGTACATTGCAACTCATGGGAGGAGGCAGCCCGGGGCCTACTGCGGTGATAAAAGGAAGACCTGGAAGGACCTGGGCCCTAAAGACACATGGGGATTGAGGTTTTGGTCTGCCTCTGAGGGTCCCTGAGGAGGATCACATAAAAAATCCATGGTCAGTGTCCTCTGTCCAGGGCTCACTGTCCCAGCTGGTCCCTCCCGGATTCTCTGGGTGTCCAGGTTCCTTAGCTGTGGACCTGTTCTTCTCTCTGCCCTCAGCCTAAGAGCTGATGGGGCACCCACCAGGAAGCGCATCCATGGGCAGGGAGGGGGCCATGGGCAGCCTTGTCCTGTATGTGAGACACTGCTCAGCCTCAGTGACCCCCTGTTCATTAAAGTGGGAGGAAAGGAAAACAAAATTCACTGTGGACACCTATGCATCACCAAAGAGACAGCAACGAGAAGGAAACAGGAAGCGAAGCCCAGATCTAATAGTTTGTTTCTATTTGGAAATAAATAAAACTTAATATGCCTGATGTGTTATGTAAATGCAGTAACCATTTTTTTTAAACTATAAAAATTATGTAAAGGAACATGGCTTACACTAAAAGGAACATTTAAAGTAATGACACGCTTGAAATGCAATCCCAAAACAAAGCATACATTATATTTCAGTTCCATATATGGACTGGTTTTATTTAAATGTCTGTAATAAATCTCACTATTCCATTTTTAAATGGAGCATTTAAAATCTCATTCTACTGCAACTGCCTGGTGATACATTCACCAGTGGAAATATCAACATAACCATCCAGCTGTTTTCCTCCATCCCCATAAAATTCCCCAAACAAATATTTGTTAAGAGTCCAGGGTGTATCATGCTAGAAATCACGCAGTCATAGACATAACCTGTTTCATTTTTCATTTTGATCAACAGAATTACGTTTTTTCTTAAGCTGGTTGTTTTTAGCTTATTAGATTCTAGATGTCATTACAGATCAAATAATATTTATCATCTTTAAGCCCCACCCCCGCCTCCCCCCTCCCCCAGCCCTGCAACACTCACTACTAAATGTGAACCATAATTTTTCCCTGAAAATCCTAGCTGGGGTGCTCGATGCTAAGAGCTACCGTGTATCAGGCTCACCTGAGGACAGACTCTGATCAAACCAAGTTGAAGTTTTAATTCCTCCCATCTTCAAAGACTGAGCATCTTTGCTCTTTTTGCTCATAAGTGAAACACTCCAGAGTCATTTGTCAGGATCCGCTGCAGATGCGCACTCAGTGCTGGAGGACAGACTCCTAGGCAAGATCCCTGGTCACAGTATCCAAATGACTATGACTGCAAATCTGGGGAAGTAGAGAGAGAACAAAGATTGACCAGAAAAACCCTCTGGGAATTCCTCCCCAGGGCATCCTAGAGGAAAGAGCTCCCTCTCACCTCAGCGCTGCAGGATCCACAGAGGAAGTGGAGCTTTGGCCACCAGGAAGGAGCCATATGAGAGGAGAGGACCCGGTGTTCCACACAAGTGGGGAAGTGAGTTCATGGGGCTGGTCCCTGCTCTGGGCTTGATCCTGACATAGGACTTTATGTAGACACCACCTGAGTCCTCTACAATGTACAGCCAAAGAGCCATGGACAGATTCACTCCTGAGGAGTCTGAAGACTCCTCAGTAGAGTGTGAAGACCGCCCTGAAGTCACAGGGAGGAGACACAGACACCACTTGGCCTGGCTTGGACCTGAGAGAGGGGGCAGTGGACAGAATCGGGGGAGGAAGCCGTGTATCTGAGAAGCTCTGGTCACCTGATCATAGAAACGTTTTCCTTGGTCTGGGCACCAGAGGGCACAGGGGGATCATTCCTGAGAAGACTGGGGGTGATCAGAGCAGAACCAGCCACCTGCCCTGCCTGGTGTCCTCTGCTCAGGGCTCACAGCTCCGTCCTCCCCACCCCCTAGGACCACAAAGCTCCACCCCTGCCACCCCCTGGCATCCTCAAGCGAGGAGCCTGGCCCAGGGCTCAGGGCGGGATCACAAAGCTGGGGGGTCTGATTTGCATGGATGGACTCTCCCCCTCTCAGAGTATGAAGACAGGGAGAGATTTGGGTGAAGCGCAGCTTCAGCTGTGGGTACAGAAGGCAGGACTCAGGACAATCTCCAGCATGGCCTGGTTCCCTCTCCTCCTCACCCTCCTCACTCACTGTGCAGGTGACAGGATTTGGGGCCAGGAGAGTGGCCCTGGGAAGCCCATAGGACCCTGCTTTCTCTTCTTGTCTCCTTTTGTCTCTTGTCAATCACCATGTCTGTGTCTCTCTCATTTCCAGGGTCCTGGGCCCAGTCTGTGCTGACTCAACCTCGCTCAGCGTCTGAGGCCGCCAGGAAGAGTGTCACCATCTCCTGTTCTGGAAGCAGCTCCAACATCGGAAGTAATTATGTATCCTGGTACCAGCAGCTCCCAGAAACGGCTCCCAAACTCCTCATCTATTATGATGATCTGCGAGCCTCAGGTGTCTCTGACCGATTCTCTGGCTCCAAGTCTGGCACGTCAGCCTCCCTGGCCATCAGTGGGCTCCAGACCGAGGATGAGGCTGATTATTACTGCGCAGCATGGGATGATAGCCTGAGCGGTCCCACAGTGCTCCAGGGCCAGGGGGAAGTGAGACAAGAACCCCCTTCCTCGTCTGCCCGAAGGGTGAGCCCTGGCACCTGCTGCTCAGGCCTGGCCTGCGGCTTCTGCTGCTGTAGCTTCCCCCATGGGTCCAGGGGCATCCAGGGCTCTGCCTGAGAATGGAGGCTCCTCCTCCCCTTTAGTCCTCAGAGTCAGGAACAGGGTGTCCAGAAAACAGAAAGTTCTGTTCCCTGCAGCTTGGGACACAGGGTGTCTGCACTGAAGTCCTGGGCTGAGGTGGCAGGTCCAGCTGTGTCATCACAGACCCACCTCTGATGGGGAACCTGTGTCTCCATCATCCTCCTTCTCCCATTTCCAGGAGTTTCCAGAGTGGTGCCTTCCTCCCCCTGTTCCTCAGTTTGAATCCCTGTGCTTCCTTTCTCTCAAGCCTATTCTTTTTTTAATAAAACTCCTTTCATGTAAGAATAATGCACATATAATAAACCACCCATATTTACAATAGGGAATTAGACAAATTTTGGCATTTCTCTGGATCCTTGAAAACATCACCAGCACCGGGAGCTATACAACCTGTGACCAACCCCAGCAGCTCCTCATGACCCTTGTCACCTCACTTCCTCCCCCAACACCCTCCTTGGAAGTTGCAGATCTGCCTCTGTCACTACTGTTTGGTTTCCGTTTTCTGGAATGTATCAGTGTTATCAAACGTTATCCTCCCATTTGTTCAGGCTTATTTCACTCTGCACACTTCTTTTGAGATTCTCACTGTTGTTGCTGAATTGTACCCATCCCATAGAGGGCTCATTATTATCTTTGAGGATCCTTAGGCCATTTTTTTCTGATTTTATTTTTGTATTTATTTTCAAGTTTCAATGTATTGTGCATCAAAATCAAACTTTAGGGGCGATGTTCATCTAAGATGACAGGAGATTCTATGATGGCTTGTCGGGATTCTTGCTTCTTCATCTCTTGCCTCCGATTCTCTCTATAGTGGAAGAGGTTCTCATCTTTCATTTATTTATATATTTATTTATTTACTTATTTATTTGGGTTTTTAAGGGTTTTAGTGATTTTTCTCTTTTTGATTATTTTTCAATTTTTTTATCTTAATAGGTTTTTGGGGAACAAGTGTTGTTTTGTTACATAAATAAGTTCTTCAGTGGTGATTTGTGAGATTTTGGTGCACTCATCACCCAAGCAGTGTACACTGTACCCAACGTGTAGTCTTTTATCCCTCACCCCCCTCCTACCCTTTCTCCTCAGTCCCCAAAGTTCATTGTATCATCGTTATGCCTTTGTGTTCTCATAGCTTATCTCCCACTTATGAATGAGAACATACCATGTTTTGTTTTCCATTCCTGAGTTACTGCACTTAGAATAACAGCATCCAGTTCCATCCAGGTCGCTGTGAATGCCATTATTTTGTTCCTTTTATGGCTGGGAGTAATATTCCCTGGTATGTGGATGTATACATCACATTTGCTTTATCCACCAGTTGATTTATGGGTATTTGGGCTGGTTCCATGTTTTTACAATTGCAAATCGTGCTGCTATAAACATGCGTGTGCAAGTATCTTCTTTGTGTAATGACTTCTTTTTCTCTGGTTACATACCTAGTCGTGAGATTGCTGGATCGAAGGGTACATCTATTTTTATTTCCTTAAGGAATCTCCACACTGTTTTCTATAGTGATTGTACTAGTTCACCTTCCCACCACCAGTGTAAAAGTGTTTTGTTTTCGCCACATCCATGCCAACATCTATTATTTTTTGATTTTTTAATTATGGCCATTTTGTGGTAGTAATGTGGTATCACATTGTGGTTTTGATTTGCATTTCCCTGATTATTTGTGATGTTGAACATTTTTCTATATGTCTCTTGTCCATTTGTATACCTTCTTTTGAAAATTGTTTATTCATGCCTTTAGCCCATCTTTTGATGGGATGTTTATTTTTTCTTCATAATTAGTTAGAGCTCTTTGTAGACTTTAGACATTAGTCTTTTGTGGATGTATAGATTGTGAAGATTTTCTTCCACTCTGTGGGTTTTCTGTTAACTTTGCTGATTCTTTTGCTGTGCAGAAGCTTTTTAGTTTAATTAAGTCCCATCTATTTATTTTAGTTCTTGTTGCATTTACTTTTGGGTTCTTGGTCATGAAGTATTTGTCTAAAGTAATGTCTAGAAGGGATTTTTTGATGTTATCTTCTAGAATTTTTACAGTTTCAGACCTTAAATTTAAGTCTTTGATTCATCTTGTGCTGATTTTTGTATAAGATGAGAGATGAGGATCCAGTTTCATTCCTTTACGTTTGGCTTGCCAGTTATCCCAGCACCATTTGTTGAATAGGATGTCATTTTTCAACTTTATGTTTTTGTTTGCTTTGTCAATGATCAGTTGGTTGTTAAGCATTTGGCTTCATTTCTGGATTCTCTATTCTGTTCCATTGGTCTATGTGCCCATTTTTGTACCAGTACCAAGCAGATTTAGTGACTATGGAGTCAAACTTTACTAGAGTATAGTTTGAAGTTGGGTGATGTGATGCCTCCAGATTTGTTCCTTTTGCTTAGTCTTGCTTTGGCTATGCAGGTCTTTTTTGATTTCATATGAATTTTAGGATTGTTTTTTCCAATTCTGTAATGAATGACAGTGATATTTTGATGGGAATTGCATTGAATTTGTAGATTGCTTTTGGCAGCATGATCATTTTCAACATATTGATTCTACCCATTCATGAGCAGGGGATGTGTCATCTATGATTTTTTTCAGCAGTGTTTTGTAGTTTTCCTTGTAGAGATCTTTCACCCCCTTAGTTAGGTAGATTCCTAAGTATATTTTTTGCAGCTATTTGTAAAAGGGGTTGAATTATTGATTTGATTCTCAGCTTGTTCACTGTTATCGTATAACAGAACCACTGATTTGTGTGCCTTACTTCTGTATCCTGAAACTTTGCTGTATTTATTTACCAGTTCTAGGAGCTTTTTGAATGAGTCTTTAAGGTTTTCTAGGTATATGATCACATTATCTGCCAACAGCAACAGTTTCACTTCCTCTTTACCAATTTGGATGTCCCCGATTTCTTTCTCTTGTCTGATTGCTCTGGCTAAGACTTCCAGTACTATATTGAATAGAAGTGGTGAAAGTGGGCATTCTTTTCTGTTCCATTTCTCAGGGCAATTGTTTTCAACTTTTTTCCTTTCAGTATAATGTTGACTATGGGTTTGAAATAGTGGGCTTTTCTTACCATGAGAGATGTCTCTGCTATGTCAATTTTGCCAAGGGTTTTAATCATGAAGCGATGCTGAATTTTGTCAAGTGCTTTTTCTGCATCTATTGAGATAATCATGTGATTTTTGTTTTTAATTTTCTTTATGTGGTATATCACATTTATTGACTTGTGTATGTTAAACCATCTCTGCAACCCTGGTATGCGACCCACTTGAACATGATGGACTATGTTTTTGATAGCTGTTGGATTTGGTTAGCTAGTATTTTGTTCAGGATTTTCGCATCTATGTTCATCAAGGATATTGTTCTATAGTTTTCTTGTTTTGTTGTGTCCTTCCCTCATTTTGGTATTAGGGTGACACGGGCTTCAAAGAATAATTTTTTTGTTTGTTTTTTTATATCTGTCACATCTTTTTCAAAGAATAATTTAAGAAGGATTTCCTCTTTCTCCTTCCTGTGGATTAGTGCATTAGTCAGGGTTTTGTTTTTTCTTTTTTCTTTTTTTTTTTTTTTTTGAGATGGAGTCTCACTCTGTCACCCAGGTGGAGTGCAGTGGCATGATCTCTGCTCACTGCAAGCTCTGCCTCCTGGGTTCATGCCATTCTCCTGTCTCAGTCTTCCGAGCAGCTGGGACTACAAACATCCGCCGCCATGCCTGGCTAATTTTTTGTATTTTTAGTACAGACGGGGTTTCACTGTGTTAGCCAGGATGGTCTCGATCTCCTGACCTCCTGAGCCACCTGCCTCTGCCTCCCAAAGTGATGGGATTACAGGCGTTAGCCACCACGCCTGGCCTAATCAGGGTTTTCTAGATGGACAGAACTAATGGAATATATGTATATATACACACACACAGACACACATATATATAGCATAATCACAACGTCCCACAATAGGCCAACTGCAGGCTGAGGAACAAGGAGAGCCAGGCCGAGTTCCAAAACTAAAGAATTTGGAGTTCCACATTCAAGGGCAGGAAGCATCCAGCATGGAGAAAGATGTAGACTGGGAGGCTAGGCCTGTGTCTCTTTTCATATTTTTCTGCCTGCTTATGTTCTAGCCATGCTGGCAGCTGATTAGATTGTGCCCACCCAGATTAAGGGTGGGTCTGGCTTTCCCATCCACTGAGTCAAAGGTTAATCTCCTTTGGCTACACCCTCACAGACACACCCAGGAGGGTGTGTCTTTTTTATCCTTCAGTCCAATCAAGTTGACACTCAGTATTATCATCACAAGTCCACTCCTTGTCAACCTCAACCCAAATATATCTTCTGAGTTCATACATAATTTTCAAATATAGACAATAATAAGGTCATAATTACACCTAACATAATAAAACTGTCCTTCGTACAACCAGAAACACATCAATCCCCAACCCAAATACTGTTACATAAAGTTAACAATACTTAAATGCTGATGTGAAGACAATATGTCATATGATAAAGGAGAAAGGAGATAAAATGAAGATATTTTCTTAGAACAAGTGTATACATGCACAAATGTGTTTTTAACAAAAGAAGGAGGAAATACTCATGACAATTACACTCCTCGTTTCTGCAGCTGACCATAGCTGGTACTGATGATTACTTTCTTCTACTACACATTCTGTATTCCCTTTGCCTTCAGCAAGCACCTCAGCAGGTCATGGGTTTTTTTTCCAGGTGGAGTGACCCAAATCTTCATTCCTGAAGGGTCTGGTTCATTTGTAATCCTGCCTGGATTGGGCTGTTGTAGTTTTCCATTGTCCTTAAAAGGGCATGGCAATACTAAGAAATGCCCTAATGACCCTCCTGTGTTCCATGCATACTCCTCCTTACCTCCATTATGGAGTAGTAAACTGATTTCATCTTGATAGTCTGTGGCAAACACCCCAGCCAACACTGTAACTCCTTCTTAGCCTGTTGACTTAAAGGTAGGAGGAGCCCAAAGTGTCCAGGTGGCAATCTTAACTTCCAGTTTAATGGAATCATTGATGTGTCTCCAGGTGGCAGTGTTCCTTCCTCTGGAACTAAATCCTCTAAACCAGCAGAACATAATGTTGCAGGAATAGGAAGTAAAAATTTTGCTAGTGAACTAGGTGACGGTGGGTTGTGCCACTTCCACTTCCACCCCTTGATTCCTGGACCCATGGATCCTGGCTATGGGAGGAACAGTACCATATAGCAGATGCTGACTCACAGAATACACACCTTCCGGAGAACTTAGCCCCAGTCTTGCAAAGTATTGTCACCTAGTTGGCATTGTAATTGTGACTTCAAAAACCATTCCTCTGTTCTATCAATCCAGCTGCTTCAGGATGATGGTGAACATGGTAGGACCAGTGAATTTTATGAGCATGAGCCCACTGCTGCACTTCTTTAGTAATAAAGTGAGTGCCCTGGTGAGAATAATGCTGTGTGGAATACCATGACGGTGAATAAGGCATTCCATGAGTCCATGGATGGTAGTCTTATAGGCAAACCCATTATCTGGAATAAGTGTCTATTTCAGTGAGGACAAACCTATGCGCTTTTGATAATGGAAGATTTCCAATATAATCAACCTTCTACCAGGTAGCTGGCTGATCACCCTAAGGAAGGGTGCCATATCAAGAGCTCAGTGTTGGTCTCTGCTGCTGGCAAATTGGGCACTCAGCATTGGCCATAGCTAGGTCACCCTTGGTGAGTGGAAGTCCATGTTGATATGCCCATGTGTAACCTCCATTCCTGCCATCATAGCCACTTCGTTCATGAGCCCATTGGGCAATGACAGGGGTGGCTGGGGAAAGAGGCTGCCTGGCGTTCACAGACCGGGTTATCCTATCCACTTGATTATTAAAATCCTCCTCTGCTGAGGTCACCCGTTGGTGAGCACTCACATGGGATACAAATACCTTCACAGTTTTTGACCACTCGGAGAGGTCCATCGACATATCTCTTTCCCAAATTTCTTTGTAATCAATTTTCCAATCATGCTTCTTCCAAGTCCCTGATCATCCAGCCAAACCATTGGCTGCAGCCTATGAATTAGTATATAATCACATATCTTGTCATTTCTCCTTCCATGCAAAGTGCACAACCAGGTGCTATGCTTGAAGTTCTGCCTGCTGGAAAGATATTCCTTCATCGCTGTACTTCAGGGATGTGCTAGAAAGAACCTGTAGTGCTGCAGCTGTCCACTTTCAGGTGGTGCCTGCGTATCGTGCAGAACCATCTGTGAACTAGCCCTAGTCTTTTCTTCTTTTGTCAATTGATCATAGGGAACGCCACACGAGGCCATCGGTGCAGGCTGGGGGAGAGAGGGCAGGGTGGCAAGAGTGGAGGCCATGGATATTTGAGCCACTTCCTCATGTAACTTACTTGTGCCTTCAAGACCTGCTCGAGCCCGATCACGTGTATACCACTTCCATTTTATGATGAAATGTTGCTGTGCATGACCCAATTTATGGCTAAATGGGTCAGAAAGAACCCAGTTCATGACAGGCAGTTCAGGTCACATGGTGACTTTATGACGCATAGCCAAACATTCAGTTTCCACCAAAGCCCAGTAACAGGCCAAGAGCTGTCTCTCAAAAGGAGACTAGTTATCTGCAGAAGATGGCAGGACCTTGCTCCAAAATCCTAGAGGCCTCCACCGTGATTTACCTATAGGGGCCTGCAAAGGTCCAAACAGCATTCTATCTGCCACTGACACCTCAAGCACCATTGGATCTTCTGGGTAATATAGTTCAAGAGGCAGAGCAGCTTGCACAGCAGCCTGGACCTGTTGCAAAGCCTTCTCCTGTTCTGGACCCCACTCAAAACTGGCAGCCTTTTGGGTCACTCGAGAAATGGGCCAGGGTAACAAACTCAAATGAGGAATGTGTTGCCTCCAAAATCCAAATAGGCCCACTAGGCATTGTGCCTCTTTCTTGGATGTAGGAGGGGCTAAATGCAGCAACTTATCTTTCACCTTAGAAGGAATATCTCTACAGACGCCCTCACCACTGGACCCCTAGAAATTATAATGAGGTAGAAGATCCCGGAATTTTAGTTGGATTTATTTCCCATCCTCTGACATGCAAATGTCTCACCCATAAGTGCAGTGTTTGCTACTTCTTGCTCGCTGGATCCAATCAGTATAATGTCATCAATGTAATGGACCAGTGTGATATCTTGCAAGACCAAAAAGCGATCCAAGTCTCTCCGAATAAGATTATGACACAAAGCTGGTGAGTTGATAAACCCCTGAGGTAGGACAGTAAAGGTATATTGCTGGCCTTGCCAGCTCAAGGCAAATTGCTTCTGGTGGGTCTTATGGACAGGAATGGAGAAGAAAGCATTTGCCAAGTCAATGACCACCAGCATACCACGTACCAGAAGATGTGTTAATTTGCTCAAGCAATGAAACCACCTCTGGTGCAGCAACTGCAATTGCAGTCACTACTTGGTTAAGCTTCTGATAATCCACTGTCATTATCCAAGATCTTTCTGTCTTCTGCAGTGGCAAAATGGGAGAGTTGAATGGGGACGTGGTGGAAATCACCACCCACCCCTGCATCTTTCAAATCCTTAATGGTGGCACTTATCTCCACAGTCCCTGCATGGATGCAATATTGGTGTTTTTTTGTTTTGTTTTGTTTTTCAGATTGAGTTTCGCTCTTGCTGCTCAGGCTGGAGTGCTCAGGCTGGAGCACAATCTTGGCTCACTGAAACCTCTGCTTCCTGTGTTCAAGCAAATCTCCTGCCTCAGCCTCCCAAGTAGCTGAGATTACAGGCATTCACCACCACATCCAGCTAATTTTTTATGTTTAGTAGAAACAAGGTTTCACCATGTTGGTCAGGCTGTTCTCGAACTCCTGACCTCAGGTGATCCACCTTCCTCATCCTCCCAAAGTGCTGAAATTACAGGTTTGTGCCACTGCACCAGCCCAATATTGTTTTTTGTAGATAGAGACAGAGCTCCAATGGCTTTCATTTGACTTTTCCCACCATAATAGCCCTCACCCCACCAGTCAGGGAGCCAATGTAGGGGTTCTGCCAGCTGCTAAGTATGTCTATGCCAATTATGCATTCTGGTACTGAGAAAATGACCACAGGATAAGTCTGGGGACCCACTGGACCCATTGTAAGTCAGACATGAGCTGAAACATCATTCATTACCTGAGCTCCATAAGTCTTTACATTAACTGGAGAAACACAAGGATAACGTTTTGGATCCCCTGGAATGAACTTCAGCTCAGAGCCAGTGTCCAGTAGTCCCCGAAATGTCTGATCATTTTCTTTGCCTCAATGCAGAGTTACCCTGCTAAAAGCCTGTCAGTCTTTTTGGGGAAGGATGGGAGAAAGATTCACTGCATAAATTGTTGGTCACGTGATGGGGTCCTGCCTCAAGGAGACCTGGCCTCCCCTTTATTCAAGGGGTTCTGGGTCTGTATACTGGCTCAAGTCAGGAAACTGATTGAGGGGTCATGATTCTCTGTATTTATAATTAAAATTAGTCTTTTGTGCATTTGACCTAGAAGTTTTCTGCTTGTATAAATTAAGTAGGAATGCAGTAGGCTTTCTGTCAATTTTACTTCTAGGGACCCCATGATTAATTAGATAATGCCAGATCTCTACACAAGTCAGATTATTCTGATTGCTGCTTTGCCTCTGCTGTTCATTACAGTACCTATACCCACTTGCCTTTGATAGTTGAGTGCCACAATTTGGCTCCTGCCACCTTGGATCCAATTATTTCCATTGTATTTAAATTTTGTAGTTGAGTGACTGTTGTTCCCACTATTAGCTATGACATCTACAGAAGGGCTATCTATTACAAGTCTCTTCAAAAATGCAGGTGCTGCTCTCACAAATCTATTTTGCAAGGCATTGGTCAAGGGTATATCTTCTGGACCCTTCCAGCTGAGATGAGTAGGTCTAAAGTGACTAACCAACTTCACTATGCCAATCTTCCTATGCCTTTGGATCCCTTTCTCTACATTAAGCCAAAGGAGATCAGGAATTTTCAGCTCACTCACAGTGGGCCATCTTTTAATACATATTTCAGCTAACCAAATAAATAAAGTATTAGGGCCTTTTTAACTCCCTGAGCTGCAACATTAAATGCAGAGTCCCTCCTTACTGGGCCCAAATCAACAAATTCAGCCTCATCCATCTCTGTGTTCCTTCCACCATTAACCCATACCCTTAATATTCATTCACATGTCTGTTTCGAGATTTCTGTTTATATAAATTAGAAAACTCAAGCAGATCTATTTTAGTGTAGCTCACTTCCTCATGGGTCACACTCCCCACCTAATCTTTAGGGACCAACTGGGACTTTAGTTATAGGTCTAGAAGAAAACAGGCATCGTGTGGGTGGCTCCTGAGGAAAGCCAACATTATTTTGCTTGGAAACTGCCTCAGGGAACAGGGGACATCAATGTTGCCTCAATTTCTGGTGGCTTCCCCTTTACCAAACTGGGCTCCCCACTCTGATGACTATGGAGAATCTCCCTCAGTGAGACCGAGATCCCAGGACTTTGCTAAAAATAGCAGCATAGACCAGACAGGTATGTCATGGTTCCGGAATTCTGTGCAGAGCAATAAATACAAATGCAGCTTAAGAGAGGCCCTCACAGTCATATCTTTGGTGAAGAAGAAAATAGACAAAGGCAGGGAGAAACTGAAGGACTCAGTAAGTCTGGGACTGGGGTGGGACTGGGGCAACACTGGGTGCTATAGGCTTGTCCTTGAGGGGCTGCAGATAATGACAGCTGGGAAGCCATCCTGCTGTGACCCTGTATCATCTGTTCACTGCTCACTGGGCTCAGCATTTGTTTTCTCACAGGGAACCAGATTCAGCCAACCTGGCCTTCTCCACCCCACCTGAGAAATGTATTCTGGTGACTGTCTGGAGTAAGGTTCTATGAAGGGACTAGGAGACAAGAAGAGGGAGACATGCTGATTTGCATAAAGAAAGCATTACACACTCTTGCATCTAAAACTCATTAACAGAAACTCTGAGGCCACCCATAGAAGTCTAGCTGGTCTCCTAAATTTGGGAATTATGAAGGATTCATTCCTGATCAATCTATAAGAAGAGGGGCCATCAGCTGCAGAGAGTCAGAGTGAGGGAAAAACTGGCTTCTTTGAGAGACTCATCAACACAGCCACCAACCCTGGGACAAATGGGGTCACTTGCTGTACCAGTCACCTCAAACTACTCACAGGAGCCTGAGCCTAGTCCCCTCACTTTATTGTTTCTGATTCTGGTCCATTCCTCTGTTTTCCCTGGACTCCTTGCCCATGTCTGAGTCCAGAGTGGCAGGGGTAGCTCCATCCCAGCCAACATCTACAGAGAAGTCTACATCTACAGCTACTATGGCTTGAAGCAGAGTCCACAGTTGTACCCATGGGGGCCTCTTCAGCTCCCCCACCCCCTCACATGGGTGACCTCTACTGTGGGTCTAGTTGAGTGGCCCCTGGCCCCTGGCCCCTGGAGGTATTTATTCCTCTCTAACCCCAGGCATATAGTGGAGCAGGTATGGTTAGGTATAGAGCAGAGTGGCTCTTCCAGATGTAATGCAGTAAGATCCTCGCTACAGAAAATCATTTCACAAAACTCCACGCCCTTCCATGGTAAAAACATCAAAGGAACTATGAATAGAAGGAAACTACCTCAACATAGTAAAGACCATCTATGAAAATCCCACAGTTAACATCATACGCAATCTGAAAGACCAAAGAGGTTTTCGTAATATCAGGAACAAAGCAATAATGCACATTTTCACCACTATTAAAAACAGTATTGGAATGGCTAGCCTGAGTAATTAGGCAAGAAAAAGAAATAAACAGGATAAAAATTAGAAATAAAAAATAAAATCTCTGTTTTCAGATGACATAATATCACATGTAAAATGCCCTTAAAAGTCCCACAAAAAATATTATTAGAAAGGTTAAACGTATTCAGTAATGTTTTACAATACAAAATCACCATGTAAAAACATCTCATGGCTGGGCATGGTGACTCATGCCTGAATTCCCAGCACTTTGAGAGGTTGAGGTGGGAGGATTTCTTGGGTTCAAGAGTTCAAGAACAGCCTGGGAAACAAAGTAAGATCCTGTCTCTAAGAAAGTGAGAGGCAGGGAAAAGAGAGACAACGAAGAAAGGAAGAAAGGAAGAACGGAAGAAAGGAAGGAAGGAAGGAAGGAAGAAAGAAAGAAAGAGAGAGAGAGAGAGAGAGAAACAGAGAAAGAGACAGAGAGAGTGAGAGAGAGAGAGAGAGAGAAAGAAAGAAAGAAAGAAAGAAAGAAAGAAAGAAAGAAAGAAAGAAAGAAAGAAAGGAAAAGAAAAGAAAGAAAGAAGAAGGACAGAAGGAAGGAAGGAAAGAAGCAAGGAAGGAGGGAGGGAGGGAAGGAAGGAAGGAAGGAAAGAAGGAAGGAAGGAAAAGAAAGAAAGAGAGAGAAAGAAAGGAAGAAAGAAAGGAAGGAAGGAAGGAAGAAAGAAAGAAAAAGAAAGAAACAGAGAGAAAGAAAGAAAGAATCTCTTATATTTCTATACTTAAGCAAACAGGAAACAACTCAAAATGAAATTAAGAAAACAAATCAAATTACAACATCACTCTAAAGAGTAAAATAAGGCTGGGCACAGTGGCTCATGCCTGTAATCCCAGCATTTTGGGAGGTTGATATGGGAGTATCATATGAGATTAGAAGTTCAAGAGTAGCCTGGCCAATATGGGAGTATCATCTGAGATTAGAAGTTCAAGAGTAGCCTGTCTCTACTAAAAAATAAATAAATAAATAAATAAAATTTAAAATTAGCTAGATGTGGTGGCAAATGTCTGTAATCCCACCTGCTCGTGGGTCTGAGGCACAGGAATCACTTAAGCCTGGTAGGCAGAGGTTGCAATGAGCCAAGATCCTGCCACTGTACTCCAGCCTGGATAACAGAGTGAGATACTGTCTCAAATAAACAAATAAATAAAAATAAAAGCTTAAAATACTTAAGAATAAAATCGGTCAGCGGGGTGGCTCGCGCCTGTAATCCCAGCACTTTGGGGGGCTGAGGCGGGTGGATCATGAGGTCAGGAGATCCAGACCATCCTGGCCAACATGGTGAAACCCCATCCCTACTAAAAATACAAAAAATTAGCCAGGCGTGGTGGCAGGCCTCTGTAGTTACAGCTACTCGGGAGGCTGAGGCAAGAGAATGGCACAAACCCAGGAGGCAGAGCTTGCAGTGAACCGAGATTGTGCCGCTGCACTCCAGCCTGGGCGACAGAGTGAGACTCCATCTTAAAAATATAAATAAATAAATAAAAATAAAATGAAATAAAATAAATCAAAATGGTGAAAGACTTGTACATTGAAAACTATAAAACACTGCAAAAAGAAATTAGTACACAAATAAATGGAAATAAATCCTTTGTTCATTTATTGGAAAACTCAATATTGTTAAGCTAGCTATACAAACCAAAAGGAATCTATAGATTCATCGCATTCTCTATCAAAATTCCAAGTTAGTATGGCGATCATTAAAAAGTCAGGAAATAACAGATGCTGGAAAGGATGTGGAGAAATGGAAATGCTTTTACACTGTTGGTGGGAGTGTAAATTAGTTCAACCATTGTGGAAGACAGTGTGGGGAGTCCTCAAGGATCTAGAACCAGATATACCATTCAACCCAGCAATCCCATTACTGGGCATATACCCAAAGGATTAGAAATAATCCTACTATAAAGACACATGCACACATATGTTTGTTGCAACACTAGTCACAATAGAAAAGACTTGGAACCAAATGCCCATCAATGATAAACTGGATAAAGAAAATGGGACACATGTACACCATGGAATGCTATGCAGCCATAAAAAAGGATGAGTTCATGTCCTTTGCAGGGACATGGATGAAGCTGGAAACCATCATTCTCAGCAAACTAACGCAGAGACAGAAAACCAAACACTGCATGTTCTCACTCATAAGTGGGAGTTGAACAATGAGAACACATGGACGCAGGGAGAGGAACATCACACACCAGGGCCTGTTGGGGATGGGGGTTGGGGTAGGGATAGCATTAGGAGAAAAACCTAATGTAGATGACGGACTGATGGATATAGCAAACAAACATGGCACGTGTATACCTATGTAACAAATCTGCACGGTCTGCACATGTATCACAGAAATTAAAGTATATATTTCTTTAAAAGTACAAGCCAAACAAACAAATAAAAAAAGAATAGAAAAAAATTCATCTTAAAATTTATACAGAATATCAAGAGAATCTAAATAGTCAAAATCATCTTGTAAAAGAAGAACAGTGTTGGAGGTCTCACACTTACCAATTTCAAAACATACTATAAAGCTACTCTAATCAAAACAGAGTGGTACATACAGACAGACATACTGACAAATAGAACTGAGTGGCTAGAAAAAAACTCGTAGTTATACAGTCAAATAATTTTAAACAAGGTTGTCAAGATCATTTAGTGAAAAAAGAATAGTCTTTTTCACAAATGCTATTGAGAAAACTGGATATTCACTAGCAATCTGGAAATAGATGAAAAACCCAAATGGAAGAGCCAAAACTGTCAAAATCTTAAAAGAAAACATTAGGGAAAAGGTTCACAATATAGGGTTTGGAAATGACTTCTTAAATATGACACCAAAAGCACAGAAAAAAAATAAAAAAAGAAGAATACAGATAAATTGGATTTTATCAAATTCTAAAACTTATGTGCATCAAAGGACACTATCAACTGAGCAAACATTTGAATCATAGAATAGGAAAGATTGTTGCAAATTTTGCATCTGATAAGAGATGCAGACTGTAGAAAGAACTGCTACCACTCAAGAGTAACCACAAAAATGAAAACAATCTGAATTACATGGGCAAAAACCTTGAGTTGGTATTTAGTAGACTCCAAAGAAGATCTACAAATGGGCAATAAGCACATGAAAAGATGTTCAACATCACTAATCATTAGGCCAGTGAAAATCAAACCACAATAATATACAACTCTACACCCATTAGGATGGCATTACCGAAATAATAGAAAATAACAATGTCTAGCAAAGATGTATAGAAATTATAACTGTTATGCATTGCTGGAGGGACTATAAAATGATGCATCCATTGTGGAGGTCTTACAGCAGTTCCCCAAAAAAATTAAACATAGAATTACCATTTTATCAGAATTTTCAGTTCTGGGTATGTGCCTCAAATAATTGAAAGCAGGATCTCAAAGAGAAAATTGTACACCCTGGTTCATAGCAGCATTATTCACAATAGCTAAAAAGTGAAGGCAGCCCAAGTATCCATATAATGGATAAATGGGATATAGTATACACAAACAAGGGAATATTATTCAGCCTTAAAAAGAAAGTTCTGACTCATGCGATGGCATGGATGAACCTTAAAGATATCACGCCAGCAGAAATAAGCTGGATTCAAAAGGACAAAAGTTATTTGCTTACCCTTCTATGAGGTATCTAGAGTAGTCAAATCCATAGAGACAAAAAGTAGAATGACGTTTTCCAGGTATTAAGTTTTGGTTTGGGAAGATGAAAAATTTCTGGAGATAAATGGTGGTACTGTGGTTGTATAGCAGTGTTAATTTACTTAATGACACTGAACTATACACTTAAAAATGGTTAAAATAATGAATTTTGTGTATGAATAATTTACCATTGTCAAAAAGAGGAAGATTTATATTCAGTGTAGTTTCTCTTCCAAGAACAATCAAAACATACAGGACTGGGAGAGTGTGCCTGAGTATTTAGGACACCCTTCCTTTTATGCCAGCCCTGCAGCATCCTGAAAGGCCAATAAAGTTGGAAGCGCCTCATTACAGGTGACTCAGAATAATGTGAGAAAGTCTGGGAGTGACCATGATGTAAGTGATGGGTGTCTGACCCAGCCCAGGAACAGCCGCAAATGTAGCAGCTGCCAAAAAAGGGGGACATAAAGCTGATGGCAGCAGTAACAGCCCCTCCAGCTGGCATGGGGCATCTGCTGTTGTACAAAATGGTTCACAGCTGATACATCTAGCACAGAATCTCATCCTGTCTACCTGTCGTGATCAACTACAATTTTTACTGCAAAGCATGCCATGAGAGTAGCATATTTTATCCAGCAACAAGCAAACATGAATTTCCCTTAGTGCTTTGGTCAACCTGGCATGGCAGTCCTGAACACTGAATGAATATCCAAAGACAAGGTTCTCCAAAGATAAAGATATTATACCATTTATTAATAAATACTTGCAGTGCATGATGACCATTCAGACACCTGGGAAAATGACTTGGCTGAATAACATTGTTAAAACAATGAGTAAAAAAAGAAATGTGCTCTTGGTAAAGGAACACCTGGATCCAGGGTGTAAAGACCGGAAAGAAGACTACCCCAGATTTGGACTTTTGGATCAGGACTTGGTAACATTGACCTGTTTGTGACAACCAAAAACAAAGCAGTGCTGTGTCTACAGTGGGAATCTGAGTCGGGAAACTGCAGCAGGAAGCAGCAGGAAAAAGAAAGAGGAGCTCAGTGCAAACAGCAGGATGGGGAGACCACAGGGACCACCAAGAAGGCCCAGAGTGACTTTTTGTTTCCCGTTCAGTGCTGTCCTCCTCACACCCCTTGGATCACACATTTAATGAAGGTGGCTACTGGTATATTCTGACTTAGCCTGATCCTCACACAGTTGGTCCTCAGAAGTTTGAAATTAACTGCTGGGTAGGAAAACATTCCTAGAGACCTCTACAGAGCCTGCTTATATGAACAGGTTTTGTTAGACCAAAGTGATTAAGCTCCCCAGTTAGAGATCTCCAGTGACTGGCTGGCTGACTGTGGGTGGAAAGAAGGTCTACTTTACAGTGCAGACCTCTCATGGGATACAGAAAGGGTCCTGGTACTTTGAAATCACCATGAATGAGATGCCACCAGACACCACTGCCAGACTGGGTTGATCTCAGCCCTAAGGTAACTGTCAAGCTCCCTTAGGTTATGATAAATGTAGTTATTCTTGGCACAGCAAAAGGGAATCAAGTTCTACCAGTCCACTGGCAAACACTACTGTTCTAGTTATGGACAGGGAGACATCCTAGGATTTTATATTAATCTTCCTGAAAACACAAGAGACAGCCAAGTTATTGCCTGATACTTACCAAGATAAGGCTTTGATAAAGTTCAACAATTATTTTTATTTTGTGGAGAAAGACTTTGTGGCTAAAGCAGGGAAGAGTCTAAAACAGACTCCACATAGTAAAATAATATTTTATAATCAAGACGTGGCTTAAAAAGATATTTTTAGGGGGCTTACTTTCTAGCCATCTCATTGGACAAGAGCTTCATAGTTTCCATTAACTTTGGACTGTACTCCAAGTATCCTCCAGAGAATCTCACTGCCCTATGCATGACATGGACTGGGATGCTGTGGTAGAGCACACTCTGGCTGATGTCTTGTTTCTTCTGGAGACAAAAGAGGATGGGAGGCACAGTCCTCCATGGGAACCTGGAACAGGTCCTTCTTTCTTTTCAGCTATGGACTCTCTGGGGAATAATATTGGATGGCTTTTGTTGTTGTCATTGTTTTTGAACTGTCTTAAATGTTCTCTCAAAGATGCTACAGAACATAGTCTATCCATTTACCAGGTTAAAAGGCTGGGTAGGACTGTGAGAGATGCCCTGCTCACCATCATTCTTCTTCCACTTCCAGTGACTGCTCTTATATTCTGTGCCATAAGCCAACAACTGCTCATCCCAAGATCTCGTAATCCCTCTGTAAAACTGGTGCTGTACTGCATACCTTACGAGCTGGGACTTGTTATCTTACTGTATTTTCTAAGGAGTGAATAATCTTGTCCAAGTAACTAACATAGTTAAAGACATTTTCTTCTGTGAAATTGAATTATAGTCACAGGGGCAGGACTTCAACAACAGCAAGAAAAAGTACAAATAGGAATGAGCAAAGAATAGACAAGTAATGGGTGTGAATTGGCCTGGGAAATACTGTGGTAATGTCAAAACATAAACCAATTGTTATGTGTTAAATAAGTGAAAGACCACACATTCTCATCCAGGAAAGCCACCAGGGGGTGGCCTGGGTCTTCTGCACTGTAAGAAGCTCAAGAGGTTCAAACCTAATAAACCCTGCACAGTTGCTCACTGGCTCATGTGAAATGTTAGAGCAGTTGCTTCCTCCCACTGGGCAAATCCACAGCACACAGTCACCCTGGTTTGGCTCTTCACAGTGTAGATGCTCTCAGGGCTAAGAACCTGAGTGGTTCTAAAGGTAGTAAAGATTTGTATAAAGTACCACACAACACACCCTCTCCACACAGGGAGCTCAGTAGGACATAAAGAGCTATCAGAATCCAGCCCCAGCTCTGGAGCCAGGAGTCACTTTTAATATCAGCATCATGGCCTCCTTCTCCTTCTCCCCCTGTACCTCCTCACTTGCTGCCCAGGTTAAGAGAGATTTCAAATACCAGCCTTTGAAGGGATTCCTGTGTCTCCCTTTCTGATTCCTAACATGTGTCTGGTTTTTTGTTTCAGGGTCGAATTCTCAGGCTGTGGTGACTTAGGAAACTCACTGACTGTGTCCCCAGGAGGGACAGTAACTCTCACCTGTGGCTCCAAGTGCTGGAGCAGCCACTGGGGGTCATAATCCCTACTGGTTCCATCAGAGGCCTGGCCAAGCCCCCAGGACATTGATTTATCATGCAAGCAACAAACACTCCTGGACCCCTGCCCGGTTCTCAGGCTCCCTCCTTGGGGGCAAAGCTGCCCTGATGCTCTCAGGTGTGCAGCCCGAGGATGAAGCTGAGTATTACTTCTTACTGCACCATAGTGGTGCTTGGCACAGTGATAGACTCAGAAGAGGAACCAAGACATAAACCTCCCTAGGCCTTTGCGATATGAAGATCATATGATCACACACACCAGTTCTCAAGGCAGCTTACATGTGGACCAGCCATAGAAAGAGGAAGGAAAGGGTCTGAATCAATTCCTATACCTGCTTAAGCCCTGAAGTGGAGGAAATGTTAGAATGATCTGGGAACAACTGGATCAAAAAAATCAGAAGTTTATTGCTTTGTATTCTAAAAGGAGCACTAACAGCTGGATCAGATCTAAAGGCTGCGGCTAAATGCACTTCCTCCAGAAAGAAGCATCTTCAAAGTATGGGCTTTCTGAGCTAAGAGTAAAGAAAAGAAACTCTACTTTTGTATATTTCTAAAGTTTGTTTTATTGAGTTACTTTAAAAGCAATACATGCTTATTATGTGGAATCAGAAAGTATTAAAAATCACCAAGTTCTCTGCAAAGCTGCCTTAATCCAGATAGTCAACAGAAGTACATTTTTTCATTTGGAGGCATTCTCTCATTTTTGTTGCTAATATTTTCACAATAGTTATCAAACCTTGTGCTCATTTCTCTGGTTTTATATATCTTTTTGCTCTGTCATTTAATGTTAATGTAAGTAGTTTTCCATTTCTTTGAAAGGGTAAAATATTTGAGTAGTTGCTAATTTTATTTTGATTTGAATACCAATGAAAAACTATAATTTTGGGTAATTCAAATTATTTGCTTGTCAGACAGATATATGATATTGGGTTATTATTAAAATGATCCTGGTCATCTCTGTGGATTTAGTGATGTCAAACAAAATGCCTGCAATTTTCTATGGAAAGCCTTGAGTACATTATGTGTGACTTCACAATGCAGAAAATAGAAAAACAAGCATTTCCTGCTGATGTTTGCTGGAGCATAATAGATTCAGGTACGAGGAACAATTTATATTGAAAACTATGTCAATGTCTTCACGCATGTGTTAGAACAGTACTTCCCAAACTCTATTGTGCATACAAATTACCTGGGGATTTTACAAAATTCAGATTCTCATTCAGTGGGTCTGGAGTGAGGACACAATCTCTGCATTTCTCACATACCAAATGTGTGCCTGCCACACAAAATCCACATATATGTTTGAATAATAAGTCCAGCCAGGAGTGGATGCTCATATGTATAATCCTAGCACTTTGGGAAGCTGAGGCAAAAAGATTACTTGAAGCCAGGAGTTTGAGACCAGCCAAGAGCAACATAGCAATATCTTTTCTCTATAGTTTTTTTAAATAATAAAAGATGAATTAGCCAGGCATAGCGCTGGATGCTTATAGTCCTAGGTACTAAGGAGGCTGAGGCAGGAGGAGAGCTTCAGCCCAGGAGTTCAAACCTGCAGTGAGCTATGATCATGCCACTGCACTCCAGCCTGGGTAACAGAGTGAGACCTTGTCTCTAATAATAAAAATAAAAACAACAACATATCCATAAGACTAGTATAAAATAAGGAGGATCTTTGGCAGGCAAGAACCTGGGAGAATTCTCGGACATAGGGAACTTACCAGCTTGGATGATAGAAGAACCCCACACTCCATGAAGGGAGATGACCAGGGAGGACAGCTGCAAATCTGGGAAAGGCTCCCATTTCTTTAAGAACAAAAGCAAAAGCAAACAAACAACAAACCTGACTTTCCCTCTGGCTCCTGTCCAACACTTTTATTGGCTCCTCCTTCAGCCTTTCCTATAATGTAGCCCATCCTTACCCTCTCCCCTTCCACATTTCTGATTCCTCAATTCCCTTCTTGGTTCTCTCTTCCTTTGCTACCACCCACTTCTCCCCTCTAACCTCTTGAGTTAATTATCAACGGCTTTATAACAGGAAATTCATTGGCATTTTTTCTACATCTGTCCTTGAAAGTTGACACTCATATTTTTATCTCTTTCTTGACCTCTCAAATACCCTTAGAATTGAAGAAGCCCAAAGTTGATTGATTCTCTTTTTTCACCTCAGCCAGCACCTTCTTCTTCTCCTTTCCAGGGTTCTCTATATTTCCAGTGAATCTGTCAGACACAGTAAGTTCCTCTTCAAAGGTTTAATTTCTGACTTCCTCATTCTTTGTTCTCGAGATCAACTTCCTTTCCCCTTCTACTAAGCTACCTGCTCTATAAACAACTTCTCCCACCAGTCCCAATCTGTAACTCACATCTCTTCCTTATTTGGAAAGAGTCCTCTTTTACTCCTGGCTACCCATTCTGTAAACTGCCCCTCCCACAAAACTACCCTTCCCACCTTTGCCACACCCTGACATGCCCAAACATGCCTTGTACCGTGGAGGCTATGGAAGGGACAGGGGCTCAGGGTTTCCCAGGACAGAGAAGTGAGTGAGGCCAGAGTCCCAACAGAAGGAGGAGGGGGTATGAGATGGGCTATGGGGGTGTGCAGGGGCCACAATGTTCAGGTCATGCTGCTGGGGCCACAGGATTCAGGTTTTATATAAACAACAAGGAGCCATTGAAGGGGTTTAAGCCAGGGAGTAACGTGCCACATCTGAATGAGCGGGATCTCTCCAATGCCTAGAGGAAAGAGGGTCTGAAGGAAGTGAGTGACCTGATTCTAGATTATTTACTAAAGCACCTTATAAGTCTAGAAATCCAGGGGCCTTTTGCAATTAGCACAAGTGGAGACATGGGCTACATTGAGGAAGTGATGGTCTCTGTCATTCTTCACAGAACTAGAAAAAACAATCTTAAAATTCATATGGAACCAAAAAAAAGGCCACATAGTCAAAGCAAGACTCAGCAAAAAGAACAAATGTGGAGGCATCACACTACCTGATTTCAAACTATACTATAAGGTCATAGTCACCAAAACAGCATGACACTGGTATAAAAATAGGCACATAGACCAATGGAACAGAATAGAGAACCCAGAAATAAATCCAAATACTTACAATCAAGTGATATCCAACAAAGCAAACAAAAACATAAACTGGGACAAGGACACCCTATTCAGCAAATGGCGCTGGGATAATTGGCAAGCCATACGTAGGAAGATGAAACTGGATCCTCATCTCTCACCTTATACAAAAATCAACTCAAAAGGGACCGATGACTTAAATATAAGACCTGAAACTGTAAAACTTCTAGAAAATAATATCAGAAAAACTCTTCTAGGCATTGGCTTACGTGAGGATTTCATGACCAAGAACCCAAAAGCATATGCAATAAAAACAAAGTTCAACTACTTAAACTAAAGAGCTAAAGAAAAAAGGGCCTAATTAAACTAAAGAGCTAAAGAACTAAAGAAATCAAAAAATCACTCATAGAATGGTGAAATTGGTGTCTGGGAATCAGAACATGGATGTGTGAATACAGACAATGACTGGTGAGCTGCATGGCAAAAGGAACATCAGCAGAGTAAATGGACAACCCACAGAGTGGGAGAAATTCTTCACATTCTATACATCTGACAAAGGACTGATATCCAGAATCTACAAAGAACTCAAACAAATTAGAAAGAAAAGAAAAATCTCATCAAAAAGTGGGCTAAAGACATGAATAGATAATTCTCAAAAGATGATGTACAAATGGCCAACAAACATATAAAAAAATGCTCAACATCACTAATGATCAGGGAAATTCAAATCAAAACCACAATGAGATACCACCTTACCACCTGCAAGAATGGCCATAATCAACAAATAATAGATGATGGCATGGATGCAGTGAAAAAGGAACACTTCTACACTGCTGGTGGGAATGTAAACTAGTACAACCACTATAGAAAACAGTGTGGAGATTTTTTAAAGATCTAAACAGAGAACTACCATTTGATCCAGCAATCCCACTACTGGTTATCTACCCAGAGGAAAATAAGTCATTATACAAAAAAGATACTTGCACACACATTTATAGCAGCACAATTCACAATTGCAAAAACGTGGAAGCAACCAAAATGCCCACCAATCAAAGAGTGGATAAAGAAATAATATATATATGATGATATACCACAGCCATTAAAAGGAATGAATTAATGGTATTTGCAGCAACCTGGATGGGGATTGGAGACTTATTCTAAATGAAGTAACTCAGGAATGGAAAACATTGCATGTTCTCACTCAGAAGTGAGACCTAAGTCATGAGAATGCAAAAGCATAAGAATGACCTAACGGACTTTGGGGACTCAAGAGGAAAGGGTGGGAAGGGAGTGAGTGATAAAAGACTACAAACTGGGTACAATCTATACTGCTCAGGTGATGGGCTCACCAAAAGCTCACAAATCACCACTAAAGAACTTACTCATGTAACCAAATACCACCTGTTCCCCCCAAACCTATGAAAATATATTTTTTTAATGCCAAAAACAAAAAAGTGATGGTCTCTGCCTTTGCTTGCTCAGACATGCAACTCATCTGCACAATCACTTTGAGGTTAAAATATATACTGATCTTCCTAACACACTGAAAACATCCAGTGAGAAAATACAAGTGGACGGCTGGGCGTGGCGCCTCATGCTTGCAATCGCTTCACTGTGGGAGGTTGAGGAGTGTGGTGGATCGCTTGAGGTCAAGGAGTTTGAGACCAGCCTGGCCAATATGATAAAATCCTGTTGCTACTAAAAATACAAAAATTAGCCAGGCATGGTGGCACACACCTGTAACTCCAGCTACTCGGGATGCTGAGGCACGAGAATCACTTGTATTCGCCCAGACTGGAGTTCAACAGCATGATCTCCGCTCACTGCAACCTTCGCCTTCCAGGTTCAAGCAGTTCTCTTGTCTCAGCCTCCTGAGTAGCTGGGATTACAGGTGTGCACCACCACACCCAGCTAATTTTTGTATTTTTAGTAGAGACGGGGTTTCACCATGTTGGCCAGGCTGATCTTGAACTCCTCATCTCAGTTGATCCACCTGCCTTAGCCTCTCAAAGTGCTGGGATTACAGGCATGAGCCACTGCGCCTGCCCCAAATCTTTTACTTTCCCTATAATACTAAATTGAGTCGAATCTCTACAAATCATCTGAAACTATTGTATATATAACTTTTGCTGAATTGTTGTCTTTAACATGTCATGAATCATTTATTTTTCTTGAAAAATTATCACTTTTCACTGTTCTTCTCAACAACCCCTACCCACCCTTCAACCCGGCTCCTCAGCCGACCCCTTCTCTGTGATGCCCACCCTGATGGCACATGTGGGCAATTAGATTTTTCTAGAATGTCCTGTGGGGGTGCTGACACCTTTAAAACCTATATATGTGCATGACTGTACATCCCACGGACCAAGACTCCTTCTGGGAGTGAGAAATCAAAACAATCACTCATAGAATGATGAAATTAGTGTCTGGGGATCAGAACATGGATGTGTAAAACAGTGACGGTGAGCTGCCGAGACCAGCTAGGCCATGGGGAGGTGTGTGTCCTGCAATCGGCATGGGGTACAGTGGGATTGCCCTGTGGTTCCTACACAGCTGCTCAGTAAGGACCATTCACTAAAAGAAATCTAGGCCTTGGGGCTGAGGCCCTGTGCTAACTGAAGGGGACTCGGCAGCTGTTTCTTCTCTGGCCTGGCAGTGTTCCCTGAGCACAGAACTGTGTGTGGTCTCAGCAGGTGCTTCCTCCCAGGGCCCTTCCAAGGTGGGAAGCAAACCTTCCTCCTCCTCAGTCTGCAGAGTGAGCTGAGCTGCATCCCTAGGGCTCAGGGAGGGATTGGGCAGTCCCTGGGTGGAAACACATTTGCATGAGCAGCCCCTCCTCTGCAGAGGGTGGGAAGAAAAGGAGGCCTGGGGCAGCCCAGCCCCACTGCAGGTGTCAGGGACTGGGTCCACCATGGCCTGGACTCCTCTCCTCCTCTTGCTCTTCTCTCACTGCACAGGTAGGGGCAGGGCTCAGAGACCAGGGGCAGTCACCCAGCCTGATTTACCAGAAGGGATCTCTTCTGGTAAAGATCCCTGAACTTTACTCTGGTCCCTGCCCATCAACCATGAGTGTCTGTGTTTGCAGGTTCCCTCTCCCAGTCTGTGCTGACCCAGCCTCCTTCCTTTTCTACATCTGGAGCATCAGCCAGTCTCACCTGCACTTTGCGCAGCGACATCAATGTTAGTAGATACCGAATATACTGGTACCAGCAGAAGCCAGAGAGCCCTCCCAGGTATCTCCTGAGCTACTACTCAGACTCATATAAGCACCAGGGCTCTGGAGTCCCCAGCCGCTTCTCTGGATCCAAAGATGCCTCGGTCAATGCAGGGCTTTTACTCATCTCTGGACTCCAGCCTGAGGATGAGGCTGACTATTATTGTAAGACTGGGTACGGCAATGCTTCTCACAGTGACACACACAGATGGGGAGGTGGGACAGAAACATCGGCCTGCCCTGGCTCTTCTTCTATGATAATTTTCAAACTTTAAAATAATGTACCTATACAGAAACAATATTGAAGTACTTTCTAGTTGTAAAAAGCTGTTTTCTCAATTTTGCATTCATTGTTTCTGAAGTCTCAGTAAAAGGAAAACAAAACCAAAGCACCTGATGACACTGAAGTGTTGGCTGTTTGTCCATAAGTGCGAACGCCAGTGCCTGTGGAGCTGGAATTTTTTTTCTTGAACGAAGCAAAATGAGCCTTTTTTAGCTCACATCATGGTCAGAGCCTGGGGACATTTTAGCATGTGGGCAGTTCCCTGAAGCATGAACTCTGCTTTCCTGGGGTTCAAAGCAGAGACCTCCCCTTCCATCCCCAGCAGTCTGTGCTCGGGGCTGTCTGAGGCTCACTGTGTCCCAGGAACAAGGCACTCAAATGTGAAATGCTGCATGAGGACACAGGTCAGGGAGGAATTCGAGGCCCAGAGGTGGCCTGGCTTAGTCATGGGGACCCGCATTTCAGTTGCAGTATCAGGACAGGAAGTTAGGAGTTGGGGCAACTCTGGGCATGAGGCCAGTAAACCTCTATGTAGGACATGAGAGAGTCAGGCGAGGCTTCACCATGGCTGAAACAGTGCTGAGTGCTCCTGGGCCACTGGGGGAAGCTGGTCCCATGGATGTGACTTTCCTGCAGCTCATCCCACTCAGGACCACAGGGACTGCTGAGGGTGGGTTTCCTCATCTATCGGGTCCTGACTGTGTTCTCTTCTCCCCTCTTACATTATTGGGGCTTCTCATTGAGTCAGGGTCTGGTAGTGGGTCTCTGGAATATCCTCATACAGAAACTGCCCAATATTTGCTTCAAGCAACTCCTCCCCGTGAGACTCTTGAGGAAGCCCAGATCTCAAGGCACCTTTTTCTGCATGGAGAGCAGCAGAAACATTAAGCATTCCCATAGCAATGGCTACGGAGGCCATAGAAGATGAGAATGGAAAGATTTAACAGCTACCTATTTTCTATGTAATGCAAATGGGTTCATCAGAGTGACTTGGGTATAAATGTTCTTATTAATGAAATAAATCCGGTGGGCTTGTGACCAGCAGGAGGCAATGGGTAACTGTCCCAGGCCCTGCCTGGGGGCTCCTCACAGCTGGGTGAGCCCCACTGGCCACAGGCTGGCAGAGGCTGAGCTGCCCCCTGTACTCACTGATGAGACTCAGCATCCTGATATTCTCAGGGTCCAGCAGAGGTTCTTGGGCAGGATCGTGTGCCTGTTCCCAACAGCTCCTCCCACCAGGACCCTCCCTGGCCCACACTCAGAGCAGACCCTCCCTCAGTCTCCTGTGTCCTCAGGTCCCCTCTCAGGCTCCTGAATCAGTGATCAGTTCAGGGAAAGGGGCTTTGCGTCCATGGGGGCCCACACACAAATCAAGGTCAAGGTTGATCCTCCTCTCCATAGCAATAACGATGTCTCTCTTGAGTTTCAGGGACAGATCCTCAGACAGTGGTGACCCAGAGCCGTCACCGTCTGTGTCTCCATGAGGTACAGTCATACTCAAATGTGGTCTTAGCTCAGAGTCAGTCTCTACAGGTCACCACCCCAGCTAATACCAGCAAACACCAGGCTGGGCTCCAAACACACTCATCTACAAGATGATCAACTGCCCCTCTGGGGTCCCTGATTGCCTACAGGCTCCATGGCAGGGGACAAAGTTGTCTGCATGGGGGCCCAGACCGAGAATGAAAATAAGTATTATTGTGTGCTGCATATGGATGTTGGCATTTTCACAGTGATTTAAACCCATGGGAGAAGTATCACGAAAGTTTCTTCCTATGCTCAGAGTGCCTTAGCCTTCAACAGCAGGAGACAAAGTGAGATGCTGGAAAAGATAAATCCCACAGTGGGGAGAGAGTCTCCTTGCCCCATTCTCTGGTCCGGCGCTTCATTGCCTGGTGCCTGATCTGGTCTCTCGCGGGATATGGCCTTCTCCCCAGTGTGCCTCCTCCAACCCTGTGCATCCTGTCTCCCTCTCTGCCTGGAGTAATGAGAGAGGGAGGCTCTGCTCCAAAATATATCAACCACAGTGACACGCAAAGACCCACCACGACTAGGAAGACTCTTCTTATTCAAGCAGCACTAAAAAACACATCCTCATTCATTAATTTGTCTATGGAGATCAAATTATATTTCATTTAGTGTTGAAATGAGATCATTAACTGGGAGCTTCTTACAAATGCAATTGCCCATCTTAAACCTACTAAATCAGAAATTGGTTTGGTGCCCCAAAATCTGTTTTAACAACCTTTCCAGAATATTTTTTATAAATATTAACATTTGAGAAGCAACTCTACTCACTACTATGAAGTTATCTTGCACATTTGTACTTCAAATGCAGTCAGTATAATATTCTCTGACTCAGTTACTCCCAATTTCCCATTCAAAAATCTAAGAACACACAGAAACAAATTTAAATTCTCAATTCAATGCTGAAAACTATGACTTGATTTCAAACTACAGTATGAAGATGGGAAAAATTTCCACCATATTAATTCTCTAAGAAATAGTTGATGGAGCATATGAATGTTTATGTTACTTGAAACCTTCCATGTGGGATTGGTTTCTAGAGACATTCCCACCACTCACTAAGATGACTCACCTGGTACCAGGACATGAAGGGGAAGAGCTGAAAATTACATCACCAAATGAACATCCCCATAGCACACGGTGGATTAGAGAAACAGCATGAAAGTGTGATGATTTACTTTTCTGCTGTCTCTACATAAAATGATATTAGAAAAGCATTATGTTGAGGCAATAAAGAATTTGAAGATAAAAAAACATAGATGAAGTTTGGGTCAACCTGCCAGGTAAAGAACCATGAGAAACTGAGGTGCTTGCGGAAGCTTTCATGAAACAGAGGAGGATGGGCCTGGACAGCTTTATTCGGAGGACTGTCAATAACTCGTATGTATCCAAGCACCCTGGAATTTGCCCCATCTTCAAAAATCTCCCAACCTCAGGAGACTGAGCTTATGAACACCAACACTTATCCTCCACCAAATCCTTCTTAGCAAATCAAGCTGGATCTATCATCCAGTCCTAATGCTAAACCAATTATTTCATGGTTTGACAGAAGCTTTTCTCCCTTTTAAAAACAGGAAGAAAAGAAACACAGCATCTGGTTTCTCCAATGTTTGGGTTGTGATAATGAATATTACGAAATGTGCCTTTTCTCATAAGATTGTATTCACTTCAAAGCTTTTCTTGTTGCAAAGCTTTTCTTGT
>NW_012103687.1:1872999-1875189 GCF_000951045.1 Mandrillus leucophaeus | reverse complement strand
CAGAGTACAGAATATTAAAGCAGAAGGGACTATTAGGAGGCCCTGAAACCTAATGGAATTTTCCCTGCTGAGTTTTGGGCTTGCTTTGGATCAGTGACACCCTTCTTCCTCCTACTTTCTCCCCTATGTAAAGAGAATCTCTAGCCCTTGCCTATTCCACCATTGCCTTTTAGTAACTGAAAAGTTGTTTTCTTCTTTCACAGATTGAGAGGAATTTTTCCCCAGAAACATTGAGGGATTCAAGGAAAGAGAAATAGTTCCTCCAGCATAAATATTTGCCAATGAGAACAAGCTTTACAAGAATCATTCAACAGACTTCCCCTCAAGTCTCTTTAGCCAAAATTGCATTAAATGTCAAGACTTAAACCATTTACTGTCAAAGGCAATGAAATTACCTATAATTGGTTAAAATTCATCAAGCTGTATCCCTCTTGTTGCTGGAATAGAGGCAAGCTTGCAACTTTGCCTTGAGGAATAAGGGGACAACCAACAGTGTCTGCTCATTTGATGGAACTGGGATAGAAATTTTAAACAGAGCAAGACAAGATTGAAAACCAAGAGGTTTGGAACTATAGAAAATGAATTTGACTTGAAGTATAAAATAGGAACTAGAGCCAGGCACAGTGGCTCACACCTATAATCCCAGCACTTTGGGAGGTTGAGGTGGGAGGATCACCTGAGGTCAGGAGTTTGAGACCAGCCTGGTCAGCATGGTGAAACCCCGTCTCTACTAAAAATACAAAAATCAGCTGGGCTTGGCGGCATGTACCTGTAATCCCAGCTACTTGGCAGGCTGAGGCATGAGAATCGCTTGAATCAGGGAGGTGGAGGTTGCACTGAGCTGAGGTCACGCCACTGCATCATGCCAGCCTGGGCAACAGAGTGAGACTCCAAACAAACAAACAAAATAGAAAAAAAAAACAAAAAAACAAAAAAAACAAAAACTAAAACGATAGCACAGCATGAAATAATCAAAACCACCAATTACACCCCCCACAAAAAAAATCACTACAAGGATACAAGGGAAAAAAATCCCTGGGTTAAAGGAGAGTTCATTCTTCAGACACATAATTTAAATAGATATGGTAAGCAAATCTCCTTGGGCATTCCAGATTCCAGTAGATAACCTACAAAAGACTCAGGGTATAGTTTTAAAAAATAGAAATGGCTGACTCTTATTAAAATATATAAATAACCAATATAAAGTATTTATTCAAATGATATGTTAAGGAGGATACCAATACAATGGTAAAGCTTGATCAAAAAGTGTATTTTTATACTTTTTTAAATTTTTAATATTTATTTAAACTGAGATGGGGTCTAATTCTGTCACCCAGACTGGAGTGCAGTGGCATGAACATGGCTCATTTCAGCCTCAACCTCCTGGTCCCGAGCCATCATCCTGTGTCAGCCTCCCATGTAGCTGGGACTACAGGTGCACACTACCACACTCAGCTAAACAAACCACTTTAAAAACACAGTATCTATAGCCCAAGAAGAAAGGACATTTAAAGCAAAACTTCTGTGTTGGAGATAAGATGGTCGATATCTTTCAGGTTAATATCACCAGAAACACTGTTTATCTTCTCCTCTGACAGAAATATACAAATTAACAAGATTCTGTTTACATGAAATTTCCCAAGAACGTGTAGGTTTCAGAAACTCTCCATGTTACACTTCCCATCTAGTCTTTCCTGAAGGGGGATCTACTTTCCCTCTTTCATTTTCTCAGGCATTGTTCACTCCACACCCTGTAACATAGGGCTTCAGCCTACCCTCCCTGCCAGCACCAGCAGATCACAACACACCACTCGCAAACTCCTTGACAGGAAAAACGTCATCTTCCTGGATTACTAAAGCACTGGTCCTGCCAAACTCCTTCTCCTTTCCAAATTCTAATTCCTGGGCTCCTGGTAGCCCCTTTACCGGGTTTCATCATTCATTTCTGTGTTGCTCCATCTATATCTACTTCATGAACTTCTCATCTTCACTCGAACCCACTCTCATCTTCACTCGAAGCATCCTTCAATGCTTATGTTTGTTGTTTTCTGAATCCCTCCTCCACTATAATCCCTACTAATATTCACCCTCTCAGACCCCACTTGTCTCTCTGCCTCCAATGGTGAAGGTGATTTCGGAAAGGAGGCTTTCTGTATGACTTAAATCCTGTGTTTCCTCATCAGGATCAGC
>NW_012103687.1:1860426-1872949 GCF_000951045.1 Mandrillus leucophaeus | reverse complement strand
ACGTGTAGGTTTCAGAAACTCTCCATGTTACACTTCCCATCTAGTCTTTCCTGAAGGGGGATCTACTTTCCCTCTTTCATTTTCTCAGGCATTGTTCACTCCACACCCTGTAACATAGGGCTTCAGCCTACCCTCCCTGCCAGCACCAGCAGATCACAACACACCACTCGCAAACTCCTTGACAGGAAAAACGTCATCTTCCTGGATTACTAAAGCACTGGTCCTGCCAAACTCCTTCTCCTTTCCAAATTCTAATTCCTGGGCTCCTGGTAGCCCCTTTACCGGGTTTCATCATTCATTTCTGTGTTGCTCCATCTATATCTACTTCATGAACTTCTCATCTTCACTCGAACCCACTCTCATCTTCACTCGAAGCATCCTTCAATGCTTATGTTTGTTGTTTTCTGAATCCCTCCTCCACTATAATCCCTACTAATATTCACCCTCTCAGACCCCACTTGTCTCTCTGCCTCCAATGGTGAAGGTGATTTCGGAAAGGAGGCTTTCTGTATGACTTAAATCCTGTGTTTCCTCATCAGGATCAGCACTCTAAGGCAGAGACCAGACTGTCTGGCTCAGCCTGGTATACCCACTGCTGAACAATACACCCAATTCAAGATAGGTGCTGAATAATTATTTACCAAATGCACACCTGTCTCTCACCACACTAGTCATGTGGTACTGGGCCTAGGATGGGGCTAGACTGGGAGAGTCAGCTGTGGACCTGCTCCTCTCTATGCGCTCAACCCAAGAGCTGAGAGGGGCACCAATTGGGGAGAGCACTCATGAGTGGGGATGGGACATGGGTCACCACATCCTGTGTGAGACACTGCTCAGCCTGTATAAATCCCTCCTTATGAAAGTGAGAGAAAAAGGAAAACAAAATTCACTCTGAAAACCACTGCCTCATCAAAGAGGAAGCAGTACTAAGAAAACACAGATTGTAGGCCGGGTGCAGTGGCTCACGGCTGTACTCCCAGCACTTTGGGAGACCGAGGTGGTTGGATCACAAGGTCAGGAGATCAAGACCATCCTGGATAACATGGTGAAACCCCATCTCTACTAAAAATACAAAAAATTAGCCTGGTGCGGTGTCAGGTGCCTGTAGTCCCAGCTACTCGGGAGGCTGAGGCAGGAGAATGGCATGAACCCAGGAGGCAAAGCTTGCAGCATGCCAAGATCACACCACTGCACTCCAGCCTGGGTGATAGAGCAAGACTCCATCTCAAAAAGAAAAAAAAGAAAACACAGATTGTAAGCACATGTTTGTACTGAAGCAGAGGATATAAAAAGAAAAACAAGTTTTGTTCCTTGTTCTGTTCTCCTAATTACTTTTTCAAGTTTTGCAAGTTCCCGTTTTTCCACTCTGTGCAGCACAGCAAGGTCACAAGATATGGTTAAGTTGCAAAACCTGTCACTCTAGGCTGGGTGCAGTGGCTCACGCCTGTAATCCCAGCTTTGGGAGGCTGAGGCAGGTGGATCACAGGGTCAGGAGATTGAGACCACGGTGAAACTCCATCTCTACTAAAAATACAAAAAATTAGCTGGGTGCGGTGGTGGGTGCCTGTAGTCCCAGCTACTCAGGAGGCTGAGGCAGGAGAATGGCGTGAACCCGGGAGGCGGAGCTTGCAGTGAGCAGAGATCGTGCCACTGCACTCCAGCCTGGGTGACAGCGCGAGACTCCGTCTCAAAAAAAAAAAAAAAACCTGTCACTGTTTGACAAACTGCCTTTGTTCTCCTTCTGTAAGCTTGCTTGCCTGCCCTATAGGTTTTTTGCCATCAAACTGCCCAACCCCCTTTTGGATGCATGTATAAAAGTCGAGTCCTGTCTTTGTTCACAGCTCAACCTTTGGATGTTAATCCACTGGGCCTGTGAGCACCTAATAAATCCTCCTGTCCCACCCATTGGTCTCTCCTGTACCGTGATTCCCACAACATTTCTGGGGGTTCATCCGGGATTAGAGACAACAGATTTGCTGTCTCCTTTGCCTGTGGGTCCGAGGCCCCAAGCCGGGGGAGACCCATGACCTCAGGCACCATCAGGAAAACTTAAACCTGGAAGAGGGATTGGTTCTCCCACAACCCAGTACTCCTCCCTGCTACTGCAACAGAACCTAAGGGGTTACAGGATGATCCCAGGAACAGCGCGCTACAGGACCGCAGTAAGGTTTGGGGCCCAAGGCAGGACCTGTCCCATAAGGACAGAAGGACAGTCTGATCAACTTCTGGGATGTACCTAGTAGTCCCACCCAGGATGCAAGAGTGGCTCACTGAGTCCATTGAAACCTACACTCCAACCTGAGAAGAGGAACTGGGAGGGGTGAAGTGTGTGAATGTGTGTGCATGAGCAGAGTGGAGTGTGTGGGACCACAAGTCTCCTAGTATGAGTACATCCCGAGCAAGTGTGGGACTGACCAGGGCTAGTGATGAACTGCATATGGCTTATGGAGGTACCCCACAATTTAGTGATTGTGGGATCCAGGTTTGGGGTTTATATGAACCCTCCACTGCTAAACAGCATCTGAAATACTCCCATGAGGGAGGCAGTCTAATCAGAGTGAAGGGAAAGTAAGAGTTGCGCCATAACTAGGAGGAGATGGGAGGGAAGCCATCAAAACCCACCCCATTAGAATGTACATTAAAGAACTTTTAAAAAGGTTATATGGAGGATAACGGATCAAGCTGACCCCCAGAAGTTGAAAACCCTTTGTGAAATAGAATGGCCCTCTTTTAATGTTGGATGGCTGGCCAAAGGAACAATGGATAGGGAAACAATTGGCCATGTATATCAGGTGATGACTGGGGTCAGAGGACAGCCAGGGCATCCAGACCAATTTCCTTATATTGACTAATGGCTGAATATCATCCAAACCTGACCTCCATGGCTACAGCCCTGCCTGGCAGCTTATTGCAAAATGCTCGTGGCTCGAGTTGAGCCTAAAATGAAAGAAAAATCAGCTTTGCCAGAAGCTACGGAGACAAAGGGAAAGCCACAGGAAAGATAGAAAGAACCAGTTTTACAGGAATCACCAGAGGAAATAGAAATCCCTCCTCCTCACCCCAATCTACCCTCCTTTACCAAGGCCAGCCCCCGAGGAGTCAGGTTCAGAGGATGATGAGCCCCAGGCTTCACCCCAAAAGGAAAAATCAGAACCACTGCCCCAGGAGGTCAAGGAGGAAGTAAAGATGGTCAAGTAGGCTGCTTCCAGTCTGGCTGCACCCGGGCTCTGCAGATGCCTCTTCAGGAAACTCAGGGACCCCTCTATTATGATGAACATGGCCATATCCAAGGGGGACGATGGACCTTCGTCTACCAGCCCTTTTCAACCACTGATCTACTAAACTGGTAACACCATACTCCCTCATACATGGAGAAGCCCCAGGCCATCATAGATCGAATGCAGTCCATTTTTCAGACACATAATCTGACTAGGCCAGATTGCAAACAGCTCCTCCTGATGCCATTTAACACTGATGCATATGCTCAGGGCCAATTCCCAGAAGCAGATCCACATTGGGACCCAATGCTGGTAAGACAAAATCGTGAGACAAAAACTTGCAATCCTCTAAATCTTACCATCTTGAAGCCAGATCTGCCCATATGGACTACAGGTTACCCCATGGCATTATGGATCAGCAGTCAGGGAGTAGACCCAGGAATCTATTTATATATTGTCAGAAAAACGTAGATTCATTCGACCCAACAATTCCAAGTTTTTGAGTCATTCTATGAGCACATATACCAGGAGTTGCCTGAACCCTCTCCCTTGGCCAGAAACCTGTTCACCCAACTGGCTGAAAACATAGCCAGCAGTCTATGTGTCTCCTCATGTTACGTTTGTAGGAGAACCAACATGGGGGACCAATGGCCATGGGAGACAAGGGAGCTGATGCCCCAAGATAACTTCACTCTGACTGTCTCTTACCCTGAATCTACATTGACAAGACTGAGCATCTGGCTTTTAAAAACCTCTATTATCAGGAGGTTCTGCATTGCTCATTGGGGAAAAGCCTTTACAGACCCAGTAGGAGAGTTAACTTGCCAAGGACAGTAATATTACAATGAAATGATGGGGAGAACTTTATGGTGGGTCAAAAGAAATGATTCTAAATCGCCCCATCCAGGCCCATTCTCCTGTTTCCCCTCTTTAAACCACTCTTGGTACCAGCTTGAAGCTCCAAACACCTGGCAGGCACCCTCTGGCCTCTATTGGATCTGTGGACTGTGGGCATATTGGCAGCTGCCAGCTAAATGATCAGAAGCCTGTGTACTAGGGACAATTAGACCATCCTTCTTTTTAATCCCCCTGAAACAGAGAGAAGGCTTAGGGTCCCCATCTACAATGAAACTAAAAAAATAAATAAATAAAGGAACATAACCATAGGGAACTGGAAGGACAATGAATGGCCCCCTGAAAGAATAATCCAATATTATGTCCCAGCCACCTGGGAAAAAGATGGAATGTGGGGATACCGCACACTTATTTACATGAGTAACTGTATCATAAGGTTGCAGGCTGTGCTTGAAATCATTACTAATGATACTGCAATGGCCTTAAATCTGCTTGCCTGGCAAGCTACAAAGATGAGAAATGCCATTTATCAAAATAGACTGGACTTGGACTACATGCTAGCCCAGGAGGGAGGGGTATGTGGAAAGTTCAACCTAACTAATTGCTGCCTAGAAATTGATGACAATGGGAAGGTCATTGAGGATCTAACCATCAAAATCCAAAAATTAGCACATGTCCCAGTCCAGACTTGGAAAAGATGGTCTCCAGGTTCCTCTTCGGGGGCTGGTTTTCATCCCTTGGAGGATTTAGGACCTTAGTAGGAATAGTTCTAGCCATACTAGGAGCCTGCCTTATATTCCTTTGTTTCTTACCCCTCCTTGTCAAAAACAACCAAATGGCCATAGAGGCTCTTGTGGACAAACTACCACTTAACTAATGGCTCTAACTAAATATCAGGCCCTGCTGAATAAAGACCTACTCTCCCACGAGGAATTAGATGGTGATGATGCTCTCTATTAAACCCCATTTGTAAAGAGCATCAAAGGGGGGAATGGAGCAGAAGATATAAAAAGAAAAACAAGGGCCAGGTGCGGTGGCTCACACCTGTAATACCAGCACTTTGGGAGGCCAAGGTGTGTGGATCATGAAGTCAGGAGTTCAAGACCAACCTGGCCAACATAGTGAAACCCCATTTCTCCTAAAAATACAAAAAATTAGCCAGGCATGGTGGCCAGTGCCTGTAATCCCGGCTACTTGGGAGGCTGAGGCAGGAGAATCACTAGAATCTGGGAGGTAGAAGTTGCAGTGAGCCGAGATCGCACCATTGCACTCCAGCCTGGGTGACAGTGTGAGACTCTGTCTCAAAAAAAAAAAAAATAAAATAAAATAAGCCAGGCGTGGTGGTTCATGCCTCTCTAATCCCAGCACTTTGGGAGGCCGAAGCGGGCGAATCACCTAAGGTGAGGAGTTCGAGACCAGCCTGCCTGACATGGAGAAACACCGTTTTTACTAAAAACACAAAATTATCTGGGCATGGTGGTGCATGCTGTAATCACAGTTACTTGGGAGGCTGAGGCAGAAGAATCACTTGAACCTGGAAGGTGGAGGTTGTGATGAGCTGAGATTGTGCCATTGCACTCCAGCCTGGGCAACAAGAGCAAAACTCCATCTCAAAACAAATAAATAATAAATAAAAAGGAAAACAAGTTTTGTTCCTTGTTCTGTTCTCCTAATTACTTTGCAAGTTTTTTAAGTTCCCGTTTTTCCCTTCTGTGCAGCACAGCAAGGTCACAAAATACGTTTAAGTTGCAAAACTTGTCACTGTTTGACAAACTGCCTTTGTTCTGCTTCTGTAAGCTTGCTTGCCTGCCCTACATGTTTTGTGCCATCAAACTGGCCAACCCCCTTTTGGATGCATGTATAAAATCAAGTCCTGTCTTTGTTGGAGGCTCAGCCTTTGAACGTTAATCCGCTGGCCAATGCGTACCTCATAAATCCTATCCCACCCGTTGGTCTCTCCTGTCCCTTGATTCCCAAAACACTATATGGTCATGAATAAAATTTCATAAAATACCACCTATGTGCTTCAAACAGTCAAATTTTAAAACTGCCTCTTAAAAAATAAGCATGACTAAAAAATAATATTATGCTTACAAATGCAAAATTAAAATGTGTCAGATTTTCTTTCAGATAAATATTTAGACCTATTTTTTAGGTGACTACTTTAGATATTCACTAATTCATTTTTTAAAAAAATATAAAAACAGTGAATTTAAAATCTCACAGTACTAGGACTGCATTGTGACACACTTGTCAATAGAGATGTCAAACTCAAAATCTAGCTGTTCTTCTCTGAGTCATGTGACTTCCCAAAACAAAATATGTTATACACTTCTACCACTTTTCTAGTCATACATTAACCTTTGTTTCTTCTTGTGATTTTGGTAAATGGAATTATCTTTTTGCAGAAGCTGGAATTTTTCGATAAAATAGTACCTACTATATTTTGAGGGTGGTCAGAGATTAATTTTTTTCTCATTTTTAAACAGATTGATAGCACTAATTCTTGAGTATGAATCTTTTTTTCCTTAACCCTCTATTTGGAGTGGTCAAACCTAACAGTTCTTACAAATCAGGTTCATTTAGGACCAGGCACTAGTACGACTAATTTAAACTTGTAACTCATTACATCGTCAAAACTTCTGTGTTTACCACCCTTTACTTAATCCTAAGTAAAATACTGAAAATAATGCCATTTCACATGACTCTCTGCAAACTGTGTTTTGTGCTTGGAAAAGATTACTAGGAATCAATCACTGGTCACAGTACACTGGTCACAGTACAAAGACTACTGTGTTCAAGTACGTGGAAGTAGAAACAGTAATGATGTCCACACCATAACTCTCTAGGAATGCACACTCGGCTTCTCCCCCATAATCTCACCATCCATAGGCAGAAAAGCTTTCTCTTCAGTGCTGCAGGGTATCCACTGAGGAAGGAAACCTCTGGCCACCAGAGAGGAATCACATGAGAGGAAAGAACCTGTCTTCAAGTGCAGCCATGGAAGTGTCTCCATGAAAGTCTCAGTGCTCTAGAACTGACCTTGATCTTAGAAGATTTTGTATAAGAAACACCACTTCATTCACAATCCAACGAACAACCAAGAGAGCCATGGACACATTTACCTGTGAGGAATCCAGTAGAGCATGAACTGCCCTGAGGTAATGGGGAGGTCACATAAGGGGCCTCCTAGCCTGACTCTGAGGCAGAGTGCAGTGGACAGAGCAGTGGGGAGGCAGGGCTGGTGCTGGGGGGCTCTGGCCACCATGTCAGAGAATGGTATTTCATGTCAGAGAATTTCATGTCAGAGAATGGTCTGGATATCATGGGTTACTCAGTACCCATTCCTAAGGGTCTGGGAGTAATCAGAGAAGGGAGAAGCTACCTACCCTGCCTGGTGCCCTCTGCTCAGGGCTCACAGCTGTGATCTCCCCATCCCTGGGACCACACAGCCCCACCCCTGACACCCTCACTAACATCCTCAAGCAGAGGAGCCTGACCCAGGGCTCAGGGTGGGATCAGAAAGCTGAAAGGGTCTGATTTGCATGGGTGGACTCTCCTCTCAGGGTATAAAGAGGAGAAGGGGGAGATGTGGGGGAAGCTCTGCTTCAGCTGTGAGTACAGAAGGCAGGACTGGGGACAATCTCCAGCATGCCCTGGTCTCCTCACCTCCTCACCCTCCTGGCTCACTGCACAGGTGACTAGATATAGGGCTATAACTAAAGAGCATAATTAGTTAGAATGAGATATATTTTGATATTTTATACATCTTAAAAAACATCAACACAATCAATATAATGAAACTATCCACCACCTCAAAGGCCTCCTTATGCCCATTTGTAACTCCTCCCTCCTATTCTTTCCCTAAAGCCCACTGATCTGCTTTCTGTCACTATGGTTTGTGCTGCATCTGACCCACAGACACTGACCAAGCAATGGATGAAAAAATGTACTCAGACACAGGAATCCAGTGAAAGAGTGGGCTAGGGGAATGGGCTGCTCACAGAAAGAGTTGTAGCAGCCATGGCCCTGACAGGCGGGTGCTGCAGGCATTTATTCAGTACAGATTTAATGACAAAGGCCTTGAGTCAACACACTTGTAGATAATTAACATGGTCGCCCCCTGGACAGCAGTCCTGCATGCAGATGATTAAAGGCCAGATTCTGAGGCCTAAGTAAACTAACTTGTCTAGATGAATTTCTTTACATCCCCTTGTTTTCTAACCTAAGACTTCAGGCACTGGATAAGAGAATCTGGCTGCCTTCAGCCAAATCTTCTCCAATGCTTTTGTAAACCTCCCAGCCTTCCAAGAAGGTTTGCATCTTTCTACAATTTTTCCCACAACCCTGACAGATCTCCTACATCTCTCCCTTTTCTGTTTTTAGCATCAGGTTTTGTTGATAGAAGCATACAGATGTGTGCAGCAACAAGTTTGCCAAGCATGGTGGTCACTGCTCGTATTCCAGCTTTGCATCCTACAATTAGTAAGTAACAGAAGACAAACATGGGTATAATCAGCAACATTCATTTCCAATCAAGGAGTGACCCCCAGGAGTGGGAGTCTATCCAGGAGAGATGCTCTCGCACACCCTTCCATATGTCTATTTGTTGGGCATGTAGATCTATGGCATTTAGGGATTCTAGAATTTTAGTTTTAAGTTGCTTTATGTCTGGTGTTAAATTGTCATGAACGGTTTCCCAGAGGTGCTGTTTCATCTCACCCCAACTATGTATTGATTGATTCCATGGTAGAGAGGTGACACAGATGTGCTTATGCTCACAGTCACAGTTTAATTGCTGTCAGAATGCCAGTGCATTTTGTCACTCCCCCACATATTCCAAGGCAGCCTCAAGGGCTTGCAGACATGCAAGAATCTTTTGATCTATACCCTGCTGTAAAGAAGTTCATTAGACACTTTTCTGGCCAAAGTATCTACAAAAGTAGTTGTTTGTACTGATTCAGTCATAGATGCTACAGCAACACTAGCAGTTGCTAGGATGACTATGGCTGAGACTATAAAGGCTATAAGTGTAACTATGAATCTTTTGTGTCTGACCTGGGACAGGGCACTTTCTAAGGTGGCAAGGGCAGGGGAACTTTGCCAATTGTGTGTTAAATTGACTGGTAGGAAAGCCTCAGATTGTCTCCTTAATACCATGACACTAGTAATATTTAAATTAGATATAATTAGTGATACAAGAGTTGAACCAAACCTGTCCCTGCACTCGGGTCACAAACGTGGAGTTTTGGGGTGTAATGGAAATATTGGTTCCCACGAGGAAAACATATGGATAGGTAGTGCAAATCAGGCACTGATCAGTGAGATTATGAAAGAAGGTCATAGTGTAATTGTGACTAGAATTATGATATGTCCCATGCCAGGTGTTAAGGGGGGTGCTAAGATGTCCCAGGTGCCATAAAGTGTCTTGGAGTGGCATGGACTCTACTTGGGGTCTGGGTGATCCCACACCCCTATCGGCCCAAACTATAGGGGACCAAGATATGGCTATGAAACTGTCATTGATGCCACAATAGACACGAACATCAGTACTATCACCCTCCAAACGGCTGTGGGGGCTCAGCCTAAGATGTATAATTGCCTAACTGAAGGCTACGAGCCTGTTCTCTGTGACAGACCTCCCAGCTAAAGTGGAATCCATTACTTTCCCGGCTTTGTTCTTTAGCACAGGAAGGAATGTTTGGGAAAGTGGCACTGATTGCATTGCCTGGTTCAAGGCTACCTGGAACTAAGACTGTTAAGGCATTTCCTTTGCCATGATGTAGCCATAATTGTGTTTGGGTAGGTACACAGTAAGGGTTAGAACCTTTATAACTTACACACAGTGGGAAGATAGTGGAGTGATATGTAGTGTTACCCGGCACCTTAGCCCAATGTGTGCCATTAATGAGGGACCCCACTGGGGGTAAATCCAGCCCTCCTAGCCAAGTAGTTACGTTATCAGAGTCTGGGAAGGGGGTGTCTGCTCAGGTGACAGGGTGAAAGAAAGGCAAATCTAAGATATTAGCCCAATAGAATGTAGCAGGTACAGGTTGCAGACAAAGCAAGAGCATAAAAAGTATCAATACCCTATGTGAGTCGCAAGGTACAACAGAGAGCATAGCAAGGAACAGATTATCTGGAGTGAATGGTGTCTGTGTCCAGAGCAGGATTCGCTCAGCCTCTTGAGTAGTCCTCTTCGCCACCCCCCAGGTAATGTCCGGGACTTGTGTCGTCCAAGGAAGCCGCATAGTCTAGGGCTGTGGATCCTGTAGGGTAATTTTCTTCAATTCTGGTACTGGGTTGGGTCCTAGCCATGCCATAGTATGGTTTGATGCATCATGCTGGAATCCAAAGAGGACCTGAGGGGGTGTGAACACTAGCATATCCTCTTCCCCAAGTTAACAATTCATTTGGACCACACCATACATTACTGTTTACATCTTTCCATAAAACTGTGGGTTTTGTGTCTTGAGAGGTTTTAGCAAAGAGCTTTTCTACAACTAATTGAAATTTATCATCTAAATTTTAAAAATTAAGGGTAAATAATGCTTGTGCTAGTAGCGTTGAAGGGTCCTTACTCATATTCCCCTTTTTTTGTATTTTGAGCATATTTTTAAGGGTGGAGTGGGTATGTTCTACTATGGCCTGTCCTTGGGGGTTATATGGGATGCCTGTGGAATGTTGGATGTTCGACATGTGACAAAATTGTTGAAACTGTGAGCTGGCATAAGCCGGACCATTATCAGTTTCAATTTTTGTGGACCACCCCATAAATGCAAAAGTTAAAAGAAGATGTTTAATGACATATCAAAGGCATGAGTGCTAATTAAATGAGAATTGGTATCAACAGATACATGTACATATCTAAGTTTTCCAAATTCAGGGACAGGTGTAATATCTGTTTGCCATAACTGATTAGGTTCTAGTCCTCTAGGGTTAACACCTGTTGAAGAAGGGGACGTGCCTGTGAGCTGTCCAGATTATTTATTCTAGACAACAATTGTACTATTAGGAGTCCAAATTAAGATTCTATATGAAACAACTACAAGAATCTCTAGGTAGTATGAAAGAAAACTTCAAAAACGTAGAAAGATAAAGAAATTAAATACCAAGAAGTCAAATCAAGTAGACAAGTGGGGAATTTATTTTTTTGAATTATATTTATCAGGGTAGGATAAGAATGAAGAAGAAGAGGATCTAGGAATAAGGAGATCTAGGAACAGGAGGACCTAGGAATAGGAAGATAAGAAACCTCTGTGCGTTGAGTATAAGGTGACTAGGTAAGTGACATTGATGGTAGTTTTGTCCTTAGAGCTTTCCTGGGAGATGCTATCTTGAGTTTAACATTATAAATGGGTATGTATCTAACAACAGAGCTTTATTACACTGGCCAGAATTCCCAGTATGGTGCTGAGTAGGAGAGGTGAGAGAGGATATCCATGGATCTTATTCCTCACTGAAGGAAAAACATTCGTATATCACCGTTAAATATGGTATTAGCTGTAGGTTTTAAAAAGATATAATTTGCTATGTTAAGGAAGCTCTCTTCTATTTCTCATTTGCTGTGAGATTTTTTTGTCATGAATGAATGTCAAATGTTGTTGATTTTTAAAAATTTGTTGAGATGATCATATGATTTTTAAGTTTAATCTGTTAATGTAGTGGATTACATTAACTTATTTTTGAATATGGAACCAGCCTTATATTTCTGAATAAACATCACTTTTTTGATGTATTACTCTTTTTATATGTGGCTAGATTTTGCTTGGGAATGCTATGTTGAGAATTTTTGTGTCTGTGTTCACAAGGGATATTGGTCCATAGTGTTCTTTACAAATAATGCATTTGGTATTGGTACCATCAACAAAAAACCATGAGATCTGTGGAGAAAAAAAAATGAAGAATTTTATTTGCTATATTTAGAAAAAATCAGCAGATTGGGGAGGCATAGCCTTCAGTACAAGCAAACGTGCTCCCCAAAGAACAAGAACAAAGGAAGGGTTTGGCTTAAGTAAGGAAAGTTCCCACTCTGGTTCTCAATCAGGTGGACTTATGCAAATGAAGGATTCAAATGTGTTCAGTTCTGATTGGTCAAAATAGTCAAGCCCTGATTGGGTGGCTTCTCAAGCCCCAAACCAAAAGTGTCTGTCAGATGCTTTCTTTTAAAATGAGCAGTGAGGGGGTTTCTGGCTGCAGTTTTCCTTGGCACCAATCACTAGAACTTTTCTGGCTCAAGGGCATAAAGCAGGATGTTTGCCAGGAGTTGCCTTTTCTAAAAACAAAGGACACATGACTGCTCTTCTCTCACCCTGCCATGGCCACATGGTTCTGTTATCCAAAATTGGGTATCTCCCATCTCACACCAGTTAGAATGGCGATCATTAAAAAGTCAGGAAACAACAGGTGCTGGAGAGGATGTGGAGAAATAGGAACACTTTTACACTGTT
>NW_012103687.1:1857029-1859031 GCF_000951045.1 Mandrillus leucophaeus | reverse complement strand
GGCATGATGGACCATGCCTGTAGTTCCAGCTACTTGGGAGACTGAGATGGGAGAATTGCTTGAGCCTAGGAGGTCAGAGCCATGATAGTGCCCCTGCTCTCCAGCCTGGCCAGGAAAGCCTGTCTCTAAAAAGTAAATAATATAAAACCATCCCATTCCTTTTTCCTGAATGTAACCACTAACATCTGTACTGTACTGGATCCTAGGCCTGGCTATAAAACTCCACATTTGATCTTGCATGTATGTCTGTTTTCCAGGTAATATTCTCTGGAGAAAAAAATAAAAATAATTTCCACACAATGCCAATTTTTCATTCATTCAGCTTGAAGTTCAAAATAATTACCTTCAACCAAGGTTTGTTGTCAGGATTATAACTTTTTTCATCATTCGAAATACTCAAACAAATGAAAACAGATTTAATGAAATTGAAAAACAGGCATTAGAGTGTGTTTTTGAAAAGAACTAGAGAAAGAAGTACAAACAGAAGTGAGCAAATAACAGATTACCTTTGACATTGGACTGGCCTGAAAAATACAGCAGAAAGTGTTAAAAAGATTGAACAACATTTATTTGTAGAAAGAAAGGGATACAATTCACTTGCTTATTTTCTATCACTAGTCACATTATCCAGAAGATGCCACCAGGGGGCGCTGTTGGTCTTCTTGAAGACAAATTGGGCCTGAAGCAAATCCATGGGCTTCAAGGATTCCTAGCAATGGATGCTTAGTCATTGATTAGACTGAGAACTTACAGCAGCTGCTTCCTCTCTTGGGGCAAATTTTACAGCCACCTAAAGCAATGAAACTTCTTTTGCAGCTGAAAACTTAGAATTGGGTATGGATATGAGGGCAGGTAAAGAAATGAGATTTGCCTAGAGATCCATACCAACAAATACCACCCACACGCAGGTAACTCAGAAGATGAAAGAGCCATTAGAGAGTTCAGTACCAGCTGTGTGGCCAGGAGGTCTTTGGGAACATCTGCATCATGATCTGGACTCCTCTTCTTTCTCCTCATTCACTGGCCAGCTTCATGGAGATTTCAGAGACTGACATTTCGAGGGATCCTCTGCTTCCTTCCTCATTGCTAACATGTGTCTGTTTTTTGTTTTAGGGTCCAGTTCTCAGGGTGTGGTGACTCAGAAGCCCTCACTGACAGTGTTCTCAGGATGGATAGTGACTCTCACCTGTGGTTCAAGTACTAGAGCACTTGCCAATGGTCACTCTCCATATTGGTTCCAGCAGAAGCCTGACCAAGTCCCCAGGACGTTGATTTATAACACATACAACACACACTTATGGACGTCTGCCCGGTTCTCAGCCTGTCTCCTTGGGAGCAAAGCTGCCCTGACTCAAGGCCCAGACAGAGGATGATGCTGAGTACAACTGCTGGCTGGTATACAGTGGCAGATTCAAATGAGGGACTAGGATATAAACTCACCCTGAGTCTATGAATGAATTCATGAATGAAGGGTCAAATGATCAGTTGCCTAAGCTCTCTGGGCAGTCTAAATGAAACAAAGCTGAGGAAAAAGACACTCGAATAATTCTTACCCCACTTTGAGCACAAAATATGAGACATCACAGTGACTGATTTGGGAGGAGCTTTTCCAGAGAAACCAGAGCTCAGTTATTTTATAATCCAAAAGGAAAAGTAAAGTCTGGATCAGCTGAAGGGGCTGGTATCAAACATTTTTCCTCCATTAAGAAGTTTCCAGTTGGGTGTGGTGGCTCATACCTGTAATCTTAGCACTTTGGGAGGCTCAGGCAGGAGGATCACTTGACCCCAGGAGTTCAGGAAAAGCCTGGGAAGCATAGCAAGATCCCATCTCTACAAAAAATAAAAAATAAAATAGCCAGGAGTGGTGATACATGCCTGTAGTTCCAGCTACTCAGGAGGCTGAGGTTCGAGGATCACATGAGCCCAGGAGTTCAAGGCTACAGTGAGCTATGATCACAACACCACACTCCAGCCTGGAGGAAAGAGAAAGACTCTACCAAAA
>NW_012103687.1:1848614-1855174 GCF_000951045.1 Mandrillus leucophaeus | reverse complement strand
AGAAAAATTGGACCTAACAGAAATATACACAACATGCCACCCAGTGACAGAAGAATTATCTATTTTCTCAAGTGCACATGAAACATTCTGTGGGATAGACCATATATTAAGTCACATAAGTCAATAAATTTTTAACAGAATGAAATCATTCAAATAAATTATCTTTTTCAAACACAATGAAATAAAACTAGAAAACAATGGCAGAAGGAAAACTGGAAGATCCACAAATATGTGGAAATTACATAACATACTCTTAAACAACCAATGAATCTCAGAATAAACCACATGAGAAATTAGAAGCTACTTTCAGATAAATGAAAATGAAAACACAACATACCAAAATTTATGATATACAGTAAAAGCAGTACTAACAAAGGGAATGTATATATTCAAATGCTTGCATTAAAAAAAGAAAATATCCCAAATCAACAACTTAACTTTATACATTAAGGAATTACAAAAGAAAAACAAACTAAACTCAAAGCTAGCAGAAGGAAGGAAGAAAATAGTAAATACTAGAGCAGAGAAACACAAAATAGATCATACAAAAGCAATAGAGAATATAAACAAAACTAAGTTTTTTCCTTAAAAAGATAAACAAAATTGACAAACATTTAGTTAGAATGACTAAGAAAAAGAGAGAGAAGCCTCAAAATCCTAAAATCAGAAATGAAAGAGTGGACATTACAACTGTTCATACAGAAATAAAAAGGATTTCATGAAAGTCTTATGAATAATTATGTGCCTACAAATTGGGTAACCTAAGTGAAATGGACAAATTCCCAGAAAAATACAACCTACCAAGACTGAATCACAAAGATATAGAAAATCTGAATACACCTAAAATAAGTAAAAAAAAAAAAAAAAAAAAAAATCCGTAATCAAAAACTTCTCAACCAAAAAGAGCTCAGCTCAGAACAAGATGTGGCTTCAGTGAACTCTACCAAAGATTTTAAAAAGAACTAACACCAATCCTTCTCAAACTTTTCCAAAAAAAAAGGAACATGTGGGACCACTTCCAACTCATTCTGTGAGGTCAGTATTACCCTGACACCAAAACCAGAAAAAGACTCTACAAGGAAAGAAAATGATAGACTAATATCCCATATGAATATTGATGCAAAGTTCTTCAGTAAAATACAAAAACTTAATTTGCAAACCAAATTCAATGGCATATTAAAAGATTATACACCATGTCCACATGGGATTTATTCCTGGAATGCAAGGATGGTTCAACATTGTAAAATCAATCAATGCAATACCCCACATTAACAGAATGAAGGGGAAAAAACATGATCCTCTCAACTGATGCAGAAAAATCATTTAACAAAACTCAATACCCTTCCAGGATAAAAAACATTCAACAAACTATGAATAGAACAAAACTATTTTTCCTCTAATACCAGAAATAAGACAACAATGGCTATTTTCATAACTTCTCTTCAACACAGTACTGAAAGATCTATCCAGAGAAATTAGGCAAGAAAGAGAAACAAGAGAAATAGAAATTAGAAATGAAGAAACACCATCTTGGGCAACACAGTGAAACTCTGTCTCTACAGAAAATGTCAAAAAAAATTAACCAGGTGTGGTTGCACATGCCTGTAGTACCAGCTACTTGGAGGCTGAGGGGGGAAGACTGCTTGAGGCTGGGATGTCAAGGCTGTAGTGAGCTGTGTTTGCACCACTACACTCCAACCTGGGTGACAGAGCAAGACCCTGTCAAAAAAAAAGAGAGAGAGAGAGAGAGAGAAAGGAAAAGAAAAAAATAAATTATCTGTAAATCACACAGTTTTATACATAAAAAATCCTCAAAGTTACACACACACAAAACTGCTAGAACTATTAAATAAATTCAGAAACTTGCAAGATACATTATCAACATGAAAAATCTGCTGCATCTCTATACACAAACAATAAACAACCCAAAAAGAAAAATAAGAAAATAATTCCATTTACAACAGCATCAAAAAGAATACTTAAGAATAAACTTAATGAAGAAGGTGAAAAACTTGTGTACTGAAAATTACAAAACATGGCTGAAAGAAATGAAAGAACACACAGATTTAAAAAGGAGGAAAGATTTCTATTTGGTCTAATTACTCTCTTTCCAAGAGAAGTGGAAGAATACAGAGTAGAAGGGAGTGCATGAGTATCCTCAGTATCCTTCCTTTTATGCTGACCCCACAGTATCCTAACCAGCCAAGAGGGTTAGAGATGTCTCATTACAAGTGATTCAGAATGATATGAGTTTGGAACCTGCAAAGTCCAAAGGTCCCCAAAACAACCTTCAACTCTAAAAAACTGCAAGTTAAGGGGTCTCCAAGACCTCCTCAGTTTTACAGTTCCTAGGAGAACTAACATAACTAAATGAAAGCTATTATATTCATAGATACAGTGTATTAGAGTAAAAGGAAACAGATAAAAATCAGTCAAGGGAAGGCCAAGCACAATGGCTCACACCTATAAATACTTGGCCTCCCAGCACTTTGGGAGGCCAAGGTGGGAGGATCACTTGAGCTCAGGAGTTTGAGACCAGCCTGGGCAACATAGTGAGACCCCATATTAGTTTAAAAAAAAAAAAAAATCAGTCAAAGAAAGAGGCACATGGGCAGGATCCAGAATTCCAAGCACAAGCTTCAAGTTGTCCTGCCAGTGGAGTCACAGACTCCATACCATACATTCTCCTGGCAACAATATGTGACATTATGCATGGACTGTTACCAACCAGGAAAGTTCACCCAAGCTTGATGTCAAAGGTTTTTTAGAAGGGCTTGGTCAAGTAGATCTTGTTGGCCATACACATGGCTGACTTTAGCCTCTACCAAAATGGCAGTAAAACTTTAACCCTCAGTCTTTGCTCCTTTTCTTTCTAAAATTCCCTAAAGCAAACTATTAAAATAATTCTCACTTAAGCCAGCTATTTATCCAATATAAGGTTCAAAAGCAATAACCTCAATAAAGTCAGTTGGTGAGAAAGTAATTCCTTTAGTCATTAAAAACGCTCAGATAAGAACTTATGACCATGTAACACTAAAATTTAATTATAGACAATGAGGTGGAATTTCAACAACCACTAAAGAAGGAAGTATTAACCAGACTGAGCAAAAAAAGACAAGCAATGAACGTGGTTTGTCCTGGGAAAAACAGTGGTAGTAGAAAAAAGATAAATCAATAGTTATGTGTTAAATTAATGAGAGGCGACCACAGCCTCTGCCCGGGGAGACCACCAGGGTATATTGTAGATTTTTTCAAAGAACTTAAGCTCAAGCCTTTCAAATGTAATGAACCCTGCACAGTTGTTCACTGGCTCCTGCAAAATGTTAGAGCAGCTGCTTCCTGCCACAGGACAAATCCACAGCACACAGCCACCCTGGGCCTACCCCTGACAGTGTAGCTGCTCTCAGGGCTGAGAACCTGGGCAGAGGAAAGGGGTGGGAAAGGGGTCAGATTTGCATAAAGCTCCACAAAACACACCCCCTCCATGCAGGGAGCTCAGTAGGAAATAAAGGGCCATCAAAGAGTCCAGCACCAGCTTTGGGGTGAGAAAAGAATAGAACTTTCATCTGAGGAATGTGAGCCCTTTCAAGTTTTAGGCCCAAAAAGGCATTGAAATAAAACAGCAATCACCCTCTCTACTCTCCTATTTGAGCTAAGTATTCGTCTCTTGAAACTGCTTGCTACTGCCACAAATAGCTATAAACTAACCTAATAATGCCATACCAGACACTATAACCCATATCCTATAACTTAACAGCGTATAGCCAATCACTAATCAATGTTATTTCGTAAACCAATCAGGGCAAACAACTTTGTATCAACCCACTGGCCATCTCCCTATTTGCCTTTAAAAATCCACAGGCACAGTGGCTCATTCCTGTAATCCCAACATTTAGGGAGGCAGAGATGGGAGAACTCTTTGAGCCCAGGAGTTTGAGACCAGCCTAAGCAATATAGTGAGATCCTGTCTCCATTAAAACAAACAAACAAACAAACAAAAAAATCCACTTATATCTGCTGCTAATTGGAGAATATATTCAGGGCAATTTGAATCTATGTGTAATCCCAGCTACTGGGGAGGGAGGCTGAGGCAGGAGAATGGCGTGAACCCGGGAGGCGGAGCTTGCAGTGAGTGGAGATTGCGCCACTGCACTCCAGCCTGGGCGACAGAGCAAGACTCCGTCTCAAAAAAATAAAAATAAAAATAAAAAATAAAAATCCACAGGCACAGTGGCTCATTCCTGTAATCCCAACATTTAGGGAGGCAGAGATGGGAGAACTCTTTGAGCCCAGGAGTTTGAGACCAGCCTAAGCAATATAGTGAGATCCTGTCTCCATTAAAACAAACAAACAAACAAACAAAAAAATCCACTTATATCTGCTGCTAATTGGAGAATATATTCAGGGCAATTTGAATCTATACTCCCAGATTGCAAGTCCTCAAATTTAACTCAAATAAACTTTCTACTTATATTAATTTTACCTTAGTTTCCTCAGTTTAGGTCAACAGAGATTTCCTCCAAAGTCTGCACCGTGGCCTGGAGTCCTCTCTTTGAAATCTTTGTTTTAAATATCACCTGGGCAGCCAGTGAGAAGGAGGAAGAGGAGGAGAGAGATTTCAAATACCAGCATTTGGAGTGATCCCTCTGCTTTTCTTCCTCATTCCTGATACGTGCCTGTCATTGGTTTCAGGGTCTAGCTCACAAGCTGTGGTGATTCGGGAGCCTTCATTGACCATGTCATCTGGAGGGATAGTCACTCTCACCTGTGGCTCTAGTACTGAAGTGGTCACTAATGTTCACTAGCCATATTCGTTCTAGCAGAAATCTGGCCAAGTCTCCAGAACACTGATTTATAATTCAGGCAACAATTCATGGGCCCCTGCGTGGTTCTCAAGATCCCTCCTTGGGAGCAAGGCGGTCCTCACTCTCTCAGGTGCCCAGCATGAGAATGAGGCTGAATATTATTGCTGGCTGTACCATAGTGGTGTTCAGCATAGTGACATGACATAAACCTTCTATTACAGAAATATGAGAAATAGATGAAAACAAACAAGCAAACAACAACAAAAGAACCTTTCATGGCCCTCGTCATGTGGAGATCACATTATCAGACACACCAGCTCTCAAGGCAGCCTAAATATGGACCAGCCATAGAAAGGGGAAGGGAAGGGTCTGAACTGACTTTGATCTCTGCTTGAGCCCTAAAGTGCATGTCAATGATTTGTAAGAAACTGGCTCAGGAAGCCGGGCGCGGTCGCTTATGCCTGTAATCCCAGCACTTTGGGAGGCCAAGGCGGGCAGATCATTTGAGGTCAGGAGTTCAAGACCAGCCTGGGCAACACAGTGAAAACCTGTCTCTACTAAAAATACAAAAATTAGCTGGGCATGGTGGTGCACACCCATGGTCCCAGCTACTTGGGTGGCTGAGGCAGAATTGTTTGAACCTGGCAGGCAGAAGTTGCAGTGAGCCAAGATTGTGCCACTGTACTCCAGCCTGGGTAACAGAGTGAAACTCTGTTTCAAAAAAAAGAAAAGAAACCGGCTCAGGAAAAACAAAATCCAATTATTTTATAGTCCAGAAGGAACAGTAAAGGCTAAGTCAGATCTAAAGCTGAGGTCAAACACATTTCCTCTAAAAAGCAGTGGTTCCCTATGAGGTACTTTGCTTGGTAAGTACTAAGAGAAGAAACTCTCCTTTTGTATTTTACTAAAATTTAGTTTATTGGGTTGCATTTAAAGCAATATGTATGTATCACATAAAATCAAAAACTATAAAAAATTATCTGTGAAGATTCTCCTAAGATGTTCTTTATCTCAATCAATATATTTCTAAGTTGGAAGGCATCCTTTCATTTTTGTTCTCAATATTTCCACAACTGCAATCAAACTTTGTGCTAGTTCTGTTTTGATATACTTTTGTTTAAGATTAGTATAGGTCATTTCCAATTTCCTAAAATGTTTACAAATATTTGAATGACTGCTTAGTATTATTTTGATTTGAGTGCTAACACAATATTATAGCATTTAGTTAATCCTTTTGTTTACTAGTCAAACGAAGATGTGATATTATATTATTATAACAGCACTCCTGCTTATTTTGTGAGGTCAGAAGATGCAATCCATTTTCAATGGGAGGCCTCAATTAGATGTTATTCCTGACTTACAATGCACAGAATTGAGAAAAAAGAAGTTAGTTTGCTGCTCAAGTTAGTTGGAGCATAATAGATTAAGGTATGAGGAATGATTTATATCCAAAACCTCACCAATGTCTTCATACATGTGTTAGAGCAGTGTGCACCAATCTTTACTATGCATATATGAATTACTTGGGGATCTTATAAAATGTAGATTCTGATTCAGTGTGTCTGGAGTGAAGACAGAGTTTCTGCATTTCTAAAAGGTTCCTGCCACACAAAATCCTATTACTATGTCTTAGTAATAACACACCCATAAAAGTAGGATAAAATAAGAAGGAGAATCCTTGGCAGACAAGAACCTAAGAGAAATCTCTGACATAGAGAACTAATGAGTTTGGATGACAGAAGAACCCCACCCTCC
>NW_012103687.1:1847961-1848564 GCF_000951045.1 Mandrillus leucophaeus | reverse complement strand
TAGCTATAAACTAACCTAATAATGCCATACCAGACACTATAACCCATATCCTATAACTTAACAGCGTATAGCCAATCACTAATCAATGTTATTTCATAAACCAATCAGGGCAAACAACTTTGTATCAACCCACTGACCATCTCCCTATTTGCCTTTAAAAATCCACAGGCTTGGGAGGCCGAGATGGGCGGATCACGAGGTCAGGAGATTGAGACCATCCTGGCTACCACAGTGAAACCCCGTCTCTACTAAAAATACAAAAATTAGCCGGTCGCGGTGGCGGGTGCCTGTAGTCCCAGCCACACGGGAGGCTGAGGCAGGAGAATGGCGTGAACCCGGGAGGCGGAGCTTGCAGTGAGTGGAGATTGCGCCACTGCACTCCAGCCTGGGCGACAGAGCAAGACTCCGTCTCAAAAAAATAAAAATAAAAATAAAAAATAAAAATCCACAGGCACAGTGGCTCATTCCTGTAATCCCAACATTTAGGGAGGCAGAGATGGGAGAACTGTTTGAGCCCAGGAGTTTGAGACCAGCCTAAGCAATATAGTGAGATCCTGTCTCCATTAAAACAAACAAACAAACAAACAAAAAAATCCACTTATA
>NW_012103687.1:1842607-1843691 GCF_000951045.1 Mandrillus leucophaeus | reverse complement strand
CTCACCACTCTGCTTTATGTGCTGATGTAGTGAGGAATCAAGAAGGAAGACAGCTAGGTGCGGTGGCTCACGCCTGTAATCCAACACTTTGGGAGGCTGAGGCGGGTGGATCTCTCGAGGTCAAGAGTTCGTGCCCAGCCTGGCCAACATGGTGAAACCCCATCTCTACTAAAAATACAAAAAAGTAGCCAGGCGTGGTGGCACACACCTGTAATCGCAGATACTCAGGAGGCTGAGGCATGAGAATCACTTGAACCAGGAGGCAGAGGTTGCAGTGAGCTGAGATCGCACCACTGCACTGCAGCCTGGGCGACAGAGACTTCATCTCAAAAAAAAAGAAAAAAAAAAAAAAGAAGTAGAAGAAGGAAGGGAGACCTATGGATTCCTGAGTAGCCTGGGAAGTGAGTTCATGGCTGGACTCAGCTGGGATACCAGACACCTATCTCGGGGTCTCTGTTTAGTGTTTACAGGGCCTAGCAGCTCTGTCCTCCCAGGGTGCCTGGAGAGTCATGAACCATACCCTCCCACCTCCCACCCAACCCCTCCTCAAGAAGAATAACCAGACTACATGTGAGGGGCACAACCAGGTGGGCAGGATAGACTTTTATTGAGTCCCTTCCTCCCTAGGAGTTGGAGAGGGAAGAAGAGAGGTGCAGGGAGAGGGCTGTTCTCCCTGAGCTGTGTGGCTCAGGGAGCAGAGCTCCAGAGACACCTCCACCAGAGCCTGGACCCCTTTCCTCCTCAGTCACCTAAGTCTCTGCACAGGTGGGTGGAGACCGGGCATCAAGGCTCAGAACTGGCAGGGCCCTAGGCTCTGCCTTGTTCCCCGGGCCCACTGACCTGTGTCATTCACCCTGTGTCTCTCTGTTGACTATCAGGGTCCTGGGCACAGTCAGGGCTGACTGAGGAACCTGCACAGTCTCAGCCTGTGGCTAACCCATTAAACATCTCCTACAATGAAAGTGGCACATGGGTCTTAAGACAGTGTCCCCCATCAAAAAGTGGGCAAAGGATATGAACAGACATTTCTCAAAAGAAGACATTCATACAGCCAACAGACACATGAAAAAATGCTCATCATCAC
>NW_012103687.1:1836102-1837152 GCF_000951045.1 Mandrillus leucophaeus | reverse complement strand
TTCTAGTCACTGAGATTTACCTGAACCATCACTTTTCACACCTGGAAAAAGAGCTGGTTAGTTTCTTCCCTTTCTCTCTCTCTCTCTCTCTCTCTATTTCTAAAAGGTTCCTGCCACACAAAATCCTATTACTATGTCTTAGTAATAACACACCCATAAAAGTAGGATAAAATAAGAAGGAGAATCCTTGGCAGACAAGAACCTAAGAGAAATCTCTGACATAGAGAACTAATGAGTTTGGATGACAGAAGAACCCCACCCTCCATGCAGGGAGATGACCAGGGAGGACAGCTGCAAAGCTGGGCGAGGCTCCCCTTTCTTTAAAAAATAAAAGTAAAAGCAAACAAACAACGAATCTGACCTGCCCTCTAGCTCTTGTCCAATCTCCCTACTGGCTTCTCCACTCTTCTCTGAAGTGCAGACCATCCTTAGCCTCTCCCCTCCATATCTCTGATTCACAAATCCCCTTCTCAATTGTTGGATCTTTCCCTTTCCCACCTCATTATCCTCTGTGACCTGCACAGTTAACTATAATATGAAGGCCAGGAAAAACACTTTTCCATATCTTTCCTAGGAGGGTGGCATCCATATGTCCTTTCTCTTTCATTATCCTCCAATACCCTAGTTCTGAAGTACTCTCAAGTCGGTAGATTCTGTTTTTCCACCTCAACCAGCAACTCCTTCTTCTCCTTCTTGGGGTCCTTTGCATTTCCAGTGAATCCAGTGAACCACACAAGCATGCTAATTTATTCTCCCCAATCCTCACCACTCTGCTTTATGTGCTGATGTAGTGAGGAATCAAGAAGGAAGACAGCTAGGTGCGGTGGCTCACGCCTGTAATCCAACACTTTGGGAGACCGAGGCGGGTGGATCTCTCGAGGTCAAGAGTTCGTGCCCAGCCTGGCCAACATGGTGAAACCCCGTCACTACAAAAATTACAAAAATTAGCCGGGCGTGGTGGTGCACACCCATGGTCCCAGCTACTTGGGTGGCTGAGGCAGAATTGTTTGAACCTGGCAGGCAGAAGTTGCAGTGAGCCAAGATTGTGCC
>NW_012103687.1:1831622-1834517 GCF_000951045.1 Mandrillus leucophaeus | reverse complement strand
AAAAAAAAAAAAAAAGACAGTGTCAGGAGTTCTAATTAGGAGATGGTGGCATTATACACATAAGAGAATGAGGTCTCAGGTGAGTGATGTAGCAGTTGAGTAGGAGGCATGTGCATGACCTACACTGTGGTGAGAAGGACTAGATCGGAGAGGGTGTTGAGTTGAGGCCCTGAGCTCATCTCTGTGATGGAAACCTGAAAAACAGCTTCCCATACTGGTTTAAGCGTGTCATCTGCTCTCTGGACAGCACATTGCTGCTCTTCTAGTCACTGAGATTTACCTGAACCATCACTTTTCACACCTGGAAAAAGAGCTGGTTAGTTTCTTCCCTTTCTCTCTCTCTCTCTCTCTCTCTCTCTCGACAGCGTCTCTCTCTGTCACCAAGGCTAGAGTGCAGTGACACAATCATTGCTTATTGAACTCCTGGGCTCAAGTAATCCTCCTGCCTCAGCCTCTAGAGTAGCTAGGCACATGCCACCACACCTGGCTAATTTAAAAAAAATTGTAGAGACAGGAGTCTCACTGTGTTGCCCAGGTTGGTCTCAAATCCCTGGGTTCAAGTACTCCTCCTGCCTTAACCTCCCAAAGTGCTGGAATTACAGTCAAGAACCACTGCATCTGACTGGTTACTTTCCGTTGAGTGAAGGCATTGAAGGCAGAATATTTTAGAGCATATGGGATGCCCTTACACACTGAAGGGCTGTTGTTAAAGCATGTGATCAAACATCCCCTGAGTTACATCAGAAACCATAAGAGGGAAGGTACCAGTGTGTGCAGCCCTCATTTGGGGAGCAGGGGAGTGACGGCTGAGGCCCAGCACAGACAAGATGCTCCTGGGGTGTCATTATGGGCCAGGGTGCTTGTGGCCACCCTGGTGATGGGTGCAGGTAAAGGTCAATTGAATGGCTAGAGAGCAGTGGAAAGGCAGGATTCTGTGTCTGGGAGAGGGAAGGAGGTCCAGCCCCTGCCCAGGCATCGTTACCCACCCCTCTCTTTGTCTCCGTCCCCTCCGGAGTAGATTTCCAGGACTGTGGTATCGCTGGTGTTTTTCTTGCTTCACAAACAGAGCGGCAGAGAAGCTGTCTGATGACTAATTTCTGTGATGACACTGAGTTGTCTGGACAACCTTAAGGGATTCTGCTTGAATACGGTGAAGTTTTTATTTTGTTTGCCTTCTTCCTACCATCCAGTGAGATCTCAGCCATAAACTGGGATGTGATTGATCCCATCAGGTTAAAACAAAATTACTGCAGCTACACATTCTTAAGAACACTGGGCTCCTGAACAAAGCAACATACTCATCAGGGGTCCTAGAAATGTGAATCCCTGGGTGACTTCTCTCCTTCCACCAACTTGCACTGTAGAAGAATAGGCCTGGAAAAACACCTTAGTCCCCTAGTCCTTAATGCTGTCTGCTTGCTAGAAAGTTCTGGAGGCTTTGGAAAAATACAATCAGAAGAGCACCCAACTAGATCAGCCATGTTTCCTAACAGCGCTTGATTTCACAGATGTCCCTTAGAGGGAGGGACTGTGTGTTCTGTGCTCCTGCTTATGACTGTCCACAGAGAGGCCAGCTGTGCTATCTGGAGCTGCAGACTCAGGGCAACTTTTCTCTACATCTTTAATGCATTAAACTAGTGACTCATGTACCTCATATCCCTGAAGAGCCAGCCGCAGGCAGGCCTGATAGGTCCTGGTATAAAGGTCTGTGATTCCTGTGCCCCTGAAGATATAAGACCAGCTCTTAACAGTCCTGGTTAAACTCTCCTGAGTTCCCCCTTCTCTCCGGCCTCTGCTAACAAGGTCCTTCTGGGATGCTCTGTCTCTGTTCAGTCATGACATATCAGCATCCTCAGATTCAGGCCTCATCCATTCTCAGCCCCTGCATGCTCCCAGGAGAACTCATTCACCTCCAGGATTCATTGCACATCTTCCTCAGGACACCCCCCACCCCACCACCATTTCCATGTCTAATGATACAACTGGGCCAGCAACAGAAGTCCTTTATGACTGTCGGTGCTTTCAAGTTGACTGAAGTGCAGCCTGGAGCAGATAGTAAAAATTGTAGGAACCCTGCCTCGGACTTCCAAGCATCTTCAACTGCTGGTTTCAGAGGCAGATGGAAAAATGTGCCTTGCAGGAGTCAGTTCTCAGGACAAGGGAATGTCTGTATAATGCCCCCAACAGGCTTCTGTGTTGTGAAGTTAGAGTCCCATCAAATGAACCAGGCTGTCTGATTGGGGTAGTGGACATGTGCCGAGACCCCTTCTTACTCACCACGGGGATTGCTTTAAGAGTACTCGGGTATCCTCCAGCTTAGTTCTGTGTTCTCCAGCCATCACTCCGGCGACCCTTCGACCTGGATTCAAGCCCCTATGAATGGGCACCACTTGCCAAGACCAGCTCAGTTGGGGAGACCCTAACTCAGCAGTACTAGAGGAATTAAAGATACACACACAGAAATATAGAGGTGTGGAGTGGGAAATCACGGGTCTCACAACCTTCAGAGCTGAGAGCTTCGAACAGAGATTTACCCATGTATTTATTAACAGCAAGCCAGGCATTAGCATTGTTTCTATAGATATTAGATTAACTAAAAGTATCGCTTATGGGAAACAAAGGGATGGGCCAAAATAAAGGGATGGGTCTGGCTAGTTACCTGCAGCAGGAGCATGTCTTTAAGGCACAGATCGCTCATGCTATTGTCTGTGGTTTAAGAACGCCTTTAAGCAGTTTTCCACCCTGGGTGGGCCAGGTGTTCCTTGCCCTCATTCCGGTAAATCCACAACCTTCCAGGGTGGGTGTCATGGTCATCATGAACATGTCATAGTGCTGCAGAGATTTTGTTTATGGCCAGTTTTGGGGCCAGTTAATGGTCAGATTTTGGGGGCGCCT
>NW_012103687.1:1817724-1829085 GCF_000951045.1 Mandrillus leucophaeus | reverse complement strand
ACACCATGGAATACTATGCAGCCATAAAAAAAGGATGAGTTCGTGTCCTTTGCAGGGACATGGATGAAGCTGGAAACCATCATTCTCAGCAAACTACCACAAGGTCAGAAAACCAAACACCGCATATTCTCACTCATAGGTGGGAATTGAACAATGAGATCACTTGGACATAGGGTGGGAAACATCACACACTGGGGCCTATACTGGGGTGGGAGGAGGGGGGAGAGATAGCATTAGGAGAAATACCTAATGTAAATGATGAGTTCCTGGGTGTAGCACACCAATGTGGCACTTGTATACAAAGTGTACAAACCTGCACATTGTGCACATGTACCGTAGAACTTAAAGTATAATTTTAAAAAATCCTGGGCATGGTGGCATGTGCTCATTCTTTTCTAGTTGGGAGTCCTAGCTACTTGGGAGGCTGAGGCAGGATAATCCCTTGAACCCAGGAGATGGAGATTGCAGTGAGCCGAGATCATGTCACAGCACTCCAGCCTGGGCGACAGAGTGAGACTCCATCTCAAAAAAAAAAAAAAAAATCTATTTCTCTCTCTATATATATACACACACACATATATTCTATATATGTATGTGTATATATATATGTGTGTGTGTGTGTTTGTGTGTTTAGTAATAGTCTGTTACAATTAAGATGATTTAAGATGAGAGAGACATCTGGAACATAATCCTAAACAGAATATCACAACAATGGAAAGGTAATTTTGAGATCCTCAGAAAAATCATTTTAAAAATGCTTTTTAGAATCTGTTCAGTGATATTAAGTTCTATCTACTATAAAGCAATCACTGACATTGGCTGAGCACTTAAAATCTGCTAATACATCTAAAACATCATCTTATTTAATTTTCATAATAACACATGACAGTAGGCACTATTCGTAATCCCATTTTTCAAATGGAGAAGCAGAATCTACTTTTGTAAAGATATTGCCAGTCTTGTCCCCATAATGAATCCCTAACGGTATAAGACTATACAGTAACTTGAGGAGGACCTTTATTTATAACGTATGTCAGAGATGACAAACAGACATCCTAAAGGCAGTGCGTTGCATATCGCTGTCCTTTGTAAGTTGCTCTTGATGTATCACAGCATTCTTCCCCACTCTACCCAGACCTGGCCTCATGGTTCTCAACCCGGTGCTTCATCAAGACTCTGCAATTTTCATGTGTAATTGTCCCAAATGAATACATCTGCTTTCATCCCTGAACTTGATCTATGTCTAAGATCAATGAAGGATATTAATGGTGCACATTGTGGAGTGAGAAAACGATACCTCAGAACAGCATGTATACAATGAACACTCTTGTAAATATGTCATATGTGCACAAAACATTGTTCTGCAACAATGCATCCCAATTCATTATTTCTCTAAACAATAGGATTAAAGATACTGTTTTGGTGAGGACATCTGTATTTTAAAAATTTAAACATATTTAATTATATGATTTAAAGAAAAAAGGATACCCCTTAGAGACACCCTAAAGTGGGAGGATTAGTAAACTTAGTCAAGCCCAGGCGCAGTGGCTCACGCCTGTAATCCCAGAACTTTGGGAGACCAAGGTGGGCAGATCACAAGCTCAGGAGTTCAAGACCAGCCTGGCTAATATGGTGAAACCGCGTCCCTACTAAAAATACAAAAATTAGCCGAGCGTGGTGGCAGGCGCCTGTAGTCCCAGCTATTCGGGAGGCTGAGGCAGGAGAACCGCTTGAACTCAGGAGGCTGAGGTTGCAGTGAGGCGAGATCTCACCACTACACTCCAGCCTGGGCAACAAGAGCAAAACTCTGTCAAACAAAAAAAAAAAAACTTAGTCGAGAAGCAACTGATGAAATACTTTGGAAGCAACTGGTGTCTGCTCCTGTTCTGTGGCACATCTCACCCCACGATGAAAAGAATGAGCATTTGGGTTGTGAGCAGACCACTGTGGGACCACTCCTATGAAAACGAAGTACCACCAAGGCTAGAAATGTGTGAATTTTAAGGCCATGCTCAGGATTCCAAAAGGAAGAGAGGCCAAGCACAGTGGCTCATGCCTACAATCCCAGCATTTTGGGAGGCTGAGGCAGGAGGATCACTGGAGGCCAGGAGTTCAAGGCCAGCCTGCGCAACAGAGTAAGACCCTGTCTCTAAAAATAAAAAATAAAAATAAATTAATTAAAATAAAAAAGAAGAGTGATAAGGCATTGTGTGGGGACTTCGTAGGAAAGAACTGGAGACAGTCTGTCAAAGAAGAGAGAAATAATCAGGCATCCAACTGGAAAGGTAGAAGTAAAACTATCTATAATTGTAGATGATATGATTTCATATATAGAAAACCCTAGAGAATCTACACCAAAAAATTCAAACCAATAAACAATTTCAGCAAAGTTGAACAATACAAAATAAACATACAAAATCAGTTGTATTTGTATACACTAGCAATTAAGAGCAAAGAAAATAGATATATAGAAAACAATTTAATTTACAATAGCCTAAAAAAGAATAAACTACTTAGGAATAAATTTAATCAAGGAAATTGTACATTTGTACACTAAAAACACAAAACATTGCTGAAAGTAATTAAAGAAGATATAATTTCAGCTCTTGGGAACTTAATAAGGGACAAAAAAAGGCTAGGCATTGTGGCTCAGGGCATGGTGGCTCACACCTCACGCCTGTAATCTCAGCACTTTGGGAGGCCAAGGCAGGAGGATTACTTGAGCTTAGAAGTTCAAGAACAGCCTGGGCAATACAGCAAAACCTCGTCTCAAAAAAAAAAAAAAAAATTAGCTGAGTGTGGTGGCATGTGCCTGCAGTCTCAGCTAGAGGATTGCTTGAACCTGGGGAGGTGGGACTGCAGTGAGCCATGAAGATGCCACTTCACTCCAGCCTAGGCAACAGAGTCTCAAATATATATATACACACACGTACACACACACACACATAAACAGAAAAACATCCTACATTCATGGAGTGGAAGACAATACTGTTATGACCTCAATGCTACAGAAAGTGATTTACAGATTCATTACACTGTCTATCAAAATCCCAATTTTTTGCAAAATCAGTAAAAGATTGTTTTTAAGTTCACATGGAACTGCAAGGGACCCAGAATGGCCAAAACGATCTTGAAAAAATAAAATAAAATTGGAAAACTCACATTTCCTGATTTCAAAACTTACTACAAATCTACTGTAATCAAAATAACGTGGCACTGGCATAAGGGGAAACACATAGGTTAATGGAGTAAAACTGAGAGTCTGGAAATAAACCCATACATCTTTTGTTGACTGATTTTCCACAAAATGCCAAGGCCATTCAACAGATAGAGAATGATCTCTTCAACAAATGATGCCGGGATAACCAGATGTTCATATGTAAAAAGGTGAAATTGGACCTTTACCATACATCATATATAAAAATTAATTTAAAATAAATAAAAGACCTAAATATAAGAACTAAAAATATAAAACTCTTAGATGAAAGCTTACAGGATATCTATATTTACTTGGATTTGACAATGATTTCTTATATATGACACCAAAAGCACAAGCAACAACAACAAAAACAGATTAAATTGGACTTCATCAAAATTTAACACATCTGTGCACCAAAGGACATTATGAAGAGTGGTAAGATGGCCACAAAGTGAAAGAAAATATTTAGAAATCATGTATCTGATAATGGTCTAGTATCCAGAATGTATACACATACATATACAAACACATGAAAAGATGCTCAGCATCATTATTCATTAGAGAAATTCAAATAAAAATCATGAGATACCACTTCACACCCATGAGGATGGCTGTAATTTAAAAAAGGAAAATAAGTGTTAGCAAAGATGTGGAGAAATCGAAACATTCACACATTGCTAGTGGGAAAGCAACAATGGTTTAGCTACTGTGAAAAAAGGTATGGCAGTTTCTCCAACCATCAAACATAAAGGTACTATATGACCCAACAAATGCATGTCTAAGTGCATAACTAAAAGCACTGAAAACAGGTATTCAAACAAGAACTGGTACACAAATGTTCTTAGTGGCATTATTCACATAGCCAAAAGGTAGCCAAAAGACCAACTGCCCATAAAGTGATAAATAGATGAACAAAAGGTGGCATAGCCATACAATGGAACACTATTCAAACATAATAACAAATGAAGTACAGATACATGCTATAAAATGAATGAGGCTTGAAAACATTTTGCTAAGCGAAAGAAGTCAGACACAAAGGCCACATCTTGTATTATTCCATTTATATTAAATATCCAGAATAGGCCAATCCATAGAGAAAAAAACCAGATTAGTGGTTGCCAGGGCCTGGGAGAAAGACAGAATGGGGAAGACTATCGAAAGGGTACAAGGTTTCCTTTTGGGATAATGAAAATGTTTGGGACCTAGATAATGGTAATGATTGCACAATATGGTGAATGTACCAAATTCCACTGAATTGTACACCGTACAATGATTAAAATAGTATACATTGTATGCATTTTACCACAATTAAAAAAAAATTATGGCCAAGCATGGTGGCTCATGCCTGTATTCCCAGCACTTTGGGAAGCCAAGACAGGAGGATTTCTTGGAGCCAGGAGTTCAAGACCACCCTAGCTAACATAAAGGGACCTCATCATTATAATACTAAAAAATAAAAACATAAAGGGAATCCTTGATAGCTGTATCACAGGAAGAAATTTTTTTTTAAGGGAACTACAAAAGGTCACTAGGAGGCACAAATGCCCAGATTCCACTGGCCTAGCGGATGTGTACCTACCTATCCTATAGTTACTGTTGTCTGACATCACAATAGTTGTTCTCTTTTCAAGTAGCTAAATGTGATGGCCTGGGAAGATTATTTGCATAATTTCCCTTGCAAACTTTAGGGACTGATAATTCCCGGTGGCCCAGAAGTGTTGTAAGGGTCCCAGGAGAAACATCACTTGAGGGTATCTACACCATTGCTTGGACTTGGCTCCTTCTCACACTCCTCACTTGCTGCATGGGTCAAAGGGAAACCCTCTGAGCTCGGACAGAGGAAGAGAATGGTAAATGTATTCCCTGACCCAGCATTGCCCATGACTGCTCTGACATTTCTATCTCTATTATTGCTTGTAGGACTCACTTCTCAGGCTGAGGTGATCCAGGAAACCTCACGGACCACAAACCCTGGAGAGACCATCACACTCACCTGTGGCTCCAGTGCCGGGGGGCTGTCACCACAAGCAACTATGCAGACTGGTTCCAACAGAAGCCCAACCAAGTTCCCCGAGGTCTGATTGGTGATAACACCTATAGAAACCCAAATGTCCCTGAGCAGTTCTCTGGCTCCCTGCGTGCAGGCAAGGCTGTCCTCACCATCACAGGAGCTCAGCCTGAAGATGAAGCATTTTACTACTGTGCTCTCTGGTCCACTGATCACTGCCACAGTGACAGAGCTCAATAGGAAAGAGTGACACAAACTTCGTAGCTCAGCTTCAGTGCCCTCCCCTGAGGCATTTCTTCTTAGTTCGAAATTTGTTCCTGGCTTGGTGTCTCAGGACAGTCAATAGACATGACTAGAAGAGATGATTCACTTTTTTTTTTAATTTCAAGACTATAACTGCTGAATAAGGAGAACTACATCCCATTCTCTCTCTGTGTTGAAAGCACCCTTCACTCTTCCAACATTCTCTCTTTTCTCTTCCTTAGTAAGACAATGTCAGTAATACCTGCTTTAACATGTGGAATTGTGGCTGTGGTCCTCAGTCTCCCTAACTCTTGCTGGACATGTGACAAAGTTCTAGTAAAGTGTAATCTGCACTCTTGTGTGGGATTATTGGAAGTCTTCTTTTAAATGTCATAATAGCTCTACTTTTGGTATATTTTGTATAAGCTCCTACTAGACACAACCTTATTCAGATATCCACTATACATTCTGGATAAAATACTGAAAAGCAACCATATCTTGCAGTAAGCCAAGATCGCACCACTGCACTCCAACCTGGGTGACAGAGCAAGATTCTGCTTCACAAATAATAATAATAATAATAATAATAATAGGCAACCATCTGAACAATCAAGACAGTGAAGAAAAATAGGAAGATCCTGGATAGAAATTGATGTTTTAAAGATGGGTATGGTGGAACAGAGTTTCCCAATTTTATGGCTTTTAGACTGGAGGCAGCATCAATTGGCATGATTAAAACTCCTAGAGAAGGTTGGGCACGGTGGGTCATGCCAGTAATCCCAGCACTTCAGGTAGCCAAAGCGAGTGGATCACTTGAGGTGAGGAGTTCAAGACCAGCCTGGCCAACACGGTGAAACCCTGTGTCTACTAAAAATATAAAACTTAGCAGGGCATGGCGGCACATGCTTCTAATTCCAGCTACTCTGGAGGCTGAGGCAGGAGAATCACTTGAACCCGGGAGGTGGAGGTTACAGTGAGCCGAGATCACGCCACTGCACTCCAGCCTGGGTGACAGAGTGAGGCTCCATCTCAAATAAACAAATAAACAAACAAAAAGGAAATATCAGCAGAGAAATAGAAACCAAAAAGATTTTCCAAAGCTGAAAAATATCGTATCTGAAAGGAAAACAAAAGGGGTGAACTGCCAAATGGAGATAACAAAGGAAAGAGAGAGTGAATTTAAAGACAGAGAAATATAAATTATTAAACCTGAGAAAAAGGATTGAAGAAAACTGAACAGAGCCTCGGGAGCATAGAAAACTATCAGAAATTCTAACACACAATGATTATGAATCCAAGAAGGAGAGAAGAGATACAATGGATTAGATAGTTTGGAGAGAAAAAGGCCAAAATTTCCCAAATTTAGTAATAAACAAATTTATAAATATAAGAAGCTAGCAAACCACAAGCAGGATAAAACAATAAAAATTACACCTACCTATCATAGTCAATAAGACATACATCATGTTCATAGGTTAAGATATGAATTATTTCCAAATTGGTATACAGATTAAATACAATCCCAATAAAAATATCAGCAAACCTTTTTTTTTTTGAGATGGAGTCTCGTTCTGTTGCCCAGGCTGGAGTGCAGTGGCACGATCTCAGCTCACTGCAACCTCCGCCTCCCGGGTTCACGCCATTCTCCTGCCTCAGCTTCCCGAGTAACTGGGACTACAGGCGCCTGCCACCACGTCCGGCTAATTTTTATGTATTTTTAGTAGAGATGGGGTTTCACTGTGTTAGCCAGGATGGTCTCGATCTCCTGACCTCGTGATCCACCCACCTTGGCCTCCCCAAACTTTTTGTAGAAATGAACAAGCTATTTCTAAAGAATATGTGAAAGTGCAGCATATATGGAATAGTCAAAACTTTTGAAATTTTTGAAAAACCAGAACAAAGCCAGAGAAATACATAATCTGATTTCAAAACGTATCTGATTTCAAAACGTATAATAATCTGATTTCAAACGTACTAATAAACAAATAAGGCAGGATACCAACATGTATTTCTATTTTGAGCCCAAGTCCACGTCAAGACGTACATACATAATCGGACCCACCCCCCCAACACACACAGGCTTTCAATTGTTGTGTGACTTTCAGTTGTTGCAAAGGTATTAAAATGCAGAGACCAGTCAAAGATTCTAAGCTCCTCAGGCCCAAATCTAAAAAAGGGGGGACCCTAAACCCTTGATGGGAATGTAGAATAGTCAGTGAAAACAGATATATAGTCTGCACTTTGAATTCTCACAGTCACCAGCGCCCTAACCCACACATACATGCACTTAATTTCCTGTTCTAGGTTCCAAGATTGGGCTGAGAACCTCCCTTTTCCCATAGTGTTGTTTTTCCTTTTGCTTTGGTGATTGGTACAGGTTCTAGTATTTCAGCCATGCTGACTTCAAACAATTAATTGAGAAACTTTCCATCTTTTTCTTTCCACTAGATATTCTTACTTTGAGTGATTTCTTCTACTTATTTGTATAAGCACCTGTGTGTGTAGGGGGGTGGGTCCGATTATGTATGTACGCCTTGACGTGGACTTGGGCTCAGAATAGAAATACATGTTGGTATCCTGCCTTATTTGTTTATTAGTACACAGAGACTATTTTACATTTTCACTAAATATTCTTTGAACATACAGTTTTCAAAACTATATCAAATGGATACACCCCAATGTATTTAAATATTCCCTTAATGGTGAATATGTAGATAATTTTCCATTTTACTCTAACATAAAAAATAAAAGCCTCTAAAAGCCCTTGATAACTAAAGATGTTTATCATCCTCATCAAGTTATTCACTTGAAAAATATTTATTGAGGACATAACTAATAATTATGCCAGGAAAATCATGCTAAATAAGAGTGTCCTGGCTAAGTGAGAAATACTCAATGCGTGTGTGTTTTTTAATTAATTTAATTTTAAATTTTAGACAGGCTTATTGAAATGCATTTTACATACAATAAAATACATATTTTTATGTCATCAGATCAGCGAATTTTAACAAATGTACTTAATTATATAGCTACCACCACAATCAAGATATACAACATTCTCTCACTCCAAGATATACCCTCATGCCTCTTTGCAGCAAACTACCTTCACTAAGCCCTAGCAACCATTGATCGGTTTTCTGTTGCTATAGTTTTGCCTTTTCTAGAATGTCATGTAAATAGACTCATCGAGTATTCAGTCTGTTATCTCTGCCTTCTTAACATAATGCATTTGATATTCATCCATCTTGACGTGCTTGTATCAATATAAAAATTTTTCCTGAACATAATTACATTCTATAAATGTACTACCATATGTTTATTCATTCACAATGATAACCATGTAGGTTGTTTCCTGTTTGGGGCCAGTATGTGTAAAACTGCTAGGAAAAACACTATATGTCTTTTTGTAAACGTATGTTTTTATTACTCTAAGGTAAAAAACCTCAGAGTGGGATCGCTGGGCCATTTTTGCATTTCTACCAACAATGCGATGAGAGGTCTAGTTGCCCCTAGTCCTTGATATGGTAAATATTTCACATTTTAGCCCTTCTAGTGGTGTTTACTGGCATCTCATTCTGGTTTTAATTTGCAACTTATATTTATCAACATCTTCATCTTCTCTCAAGTAAAGCAAGCACTTTAAGCAAGGTCTTAATTGTTCTTCATTCCATTCCCAACCCCAAAGCATCCTCACTCCATAGGTATCTTTTCTTATTTTAGGTCTGGTTTGATATAAACATATTTTCCATTTTCTTCTTTCTTTCTTTTCTCCCTCTCTCTCCCCCTTTCTACTTTTCTTCCCTTTTTACTTTTTGCTCTTATTTCTTTATGTAATACATTTGGAAGTGAATTTGTTATCCTTAATTCCCGTATTTCTTGTACCACCTTCATTTATTGATTCCATTCAAGCATTTTTTCAATACCCACGATAAGCTGGCAACATTCTAGGTGCTGAGAATACAGTCAAATACAGACAAATGCCCTAAGGAGAATAGGGTCTTTTTTTTTTTTTTTTTTTTTTAGATGGAGTCTCGCTCTGTCGCCCAGGTTGGAGTGCAGTGGCGCGATCTTGGCTCACTGCAAGCTCCGTCTCCTGGGTTCACGCCATTCTCCTGCCTCAGCCTCCTGAGTAGCTACAGGCGCCTGCCACCACGCGCGGCTAATCTCTTGTATTTTAGGTAGAGACGGGGTTTCACCGTGTTAGCCATGATGGTCTTGATCCCCTGACCTCGTGATCCGCCCGCCTCGGCCTCCCAAAGTGCTGGGATTACAGGCGTGAGCCACCGCGCCCATCAAGAATATAGTCTTGATCCCCTGACCTCGTGATCCGCCCGCCTCGGCCTCCCAAAGTGCTGGGATTACAGGCGTGAGCCACCGCGCCCGTCAAGAATATAGTCTTAGTAGGAAGAAAAAGATAAGAATGTGATATGTAAGAAGCTGGTAAGTGCTAGGTATAAAAAATAAAGCAGAACATGGGAATAAGCAATAGCATGAGTATACGATTTTATTTTATTTTATTATTATTATTTTTTGAGACGGAGTCTCGCTCTCGTTGCCCAGGCTGGAGTGCAATGGCACAGTGTCAGCTCACTGCAACCTCTGCCTCCCGGGTTCAAGCGATTCTCCTTCCTCAGCCTCCCGACTAGCTGGGATTACAGGTGCCTGCCACCACGCCCAGCTAATTTTTTGTATCTTTAGTAGAGACAGGGTTTCAACATGTTGGTCAGGCTGGTCTCTAACTCCTGACCTCGTGATCCGCCTGCCTCGGCCTCAAAAAGTGCTGGAATTACAGGTGTGAGCCACCAAATATATCACCCAGGTTGGAGTGCAGTGGCGTGATCTAGGCATACTGCAAACCCCCTCCTGGGTTCAAGCCATCTTCCCACCTCTGCCACAGAATAGTTGGGACTACAGGCGAGTGCCGCCACACCCAGCTAAGCTTTGTATTTTTTGTAGAAATGAAGTTTTGCCATATTGCCCAGGCTGGTCTCGAACTCCTGGGCTCAAAACGATCTGCCCGCCTGGACCTCTCAAAGTGGTGGGATTACAGGTGTAAGCCACCTCGCCTGGCCTATTTTTACATATTTTTAAATCTTGATATTCTACTTCATTAATTCTAATTTATGGTAAAAAAAATGTTCAGTTGATGCCACTCTTTCTGTAGTCTGTGCATTTCTATAGGTGTCTGTTTACTTTTGTGGCCAGTCCATAGGATGTCAGTTTATTCCAATTAGAAAGGTTGAAGCCTAAGGAGGCACTAAAGTCCAAGCCTTAGTGTGTGTTACTCCTGGTGAACTTAAGTAGGGGGAGGTGATCTGCCCAGGAAGAGAGGTTTTATGGTGCAGTGAAGTAAGTGCACGCTTTTCTGTTCCTTTGCAGTAACTGGATGACTATAGGCCCCCACCCATCTTCCTTTATATCCTCCTGAGATTGATTTCTACAGCTTTTTTTTTTTTTTTCCTGTAAACTTAGGACCAAGAGAGATAGGAGGAGAGAATGAAATGCTGAAGCACTGCCTGCTAGGCCACTGATCCCTGCTGCCCTATTGTTATGCTGCAAACTCGATTTGGCCTGAGCTGCTTTTTTTTTTCTTTCAATTTCTCAGTGGTGAATGGCTGGGCAGCCATCCAGCCAGGCAGTGAGGGAGAGAGAAAAGAGCCAAACTCAAAGCTCTTTTGCTAGCTATTGTCCTCAGAAGGAAGCCTAGTCTTCCAGTCCTGTGCCCCATGATATGGCTTTCCACATGTAAACAAAGTCTCTAACACTCTGACTCCCAGCTTGTCCCCTCCTCCATTTTTGTACTTTCTTTTCACATTATTGCCACAAACCGATACCATGCTAGTTTGCTGTTCTACCCAGGGCTCTCCCTTTCACTCTTCAGACCTCTGCCAAAGGACTTCCCCTTTCATTC
>NW_012103687.1:1813734-1816304 GCF_000951045.1 Mandrillus leucophaeus | reverse complement strand
TGCAACCTCCACCCCCCAGGTTCAAGCAATTCTCCTGCCTCAGCCTCTCGAGTACCTAGGATTACAGATGCCCATGCCCGGCTATTTTTTGTATTTTTAGTAGAGACGGGGTTTCGCCATGTTGGCCAGGCTGGTTTCAAATTCCTGACCTCAGGTGATCCACTCGCCTTGGCCTCCCAAAGGGCTGGGATTAGAGGCTGTGAGCCACCGCGCCTGGCCCTTCCTCTCTGATATATTCTTCTGGTCCCTCAAAGAACACCTCCAGTATAGAAGCCAATGAGTTTTAATTGAATGAGTGAACTCACGCATTAATGTTTGCTTGAATGGCAGATTCTGCTCTCAGGGTGCACCCATGGATTGCTCCGTTTTAGTGGACGACTCTCCTCGCAAGGGTGAATAAAGAGTCCAGAACTAGGTATGCGAATCCTGGGCCTCTGAAAGAATATTTATTTCTTCTGTGCCATCCTCAAAATATGATGATTAAGTCTTTTTTGTTTGTTTGTTTTGTTTAGAGACAGAGTTTCACTGGGTCACCCAAGTTGCAGTGTAGCCAAGCATGATCTTGGCAATAAGCCTGTGTTTAATTCATGATAAATCTATCCTCTCGCAGAAAGTGTCAGCTTAGGCTGTCATGGTTTAATGACTTACTGTTACATAAAAAGTAATATATACGTTACTGGAAACTTTCTTCACAAAAAGCCATTAAAATGTACCAAGAAGATCTGCAAAATATTTTTATGCAAGAGGACAAATTTCATCTAATATTCCTCATCAAGGTGAATCCTGAACTAAATCAGATATTTAATTTTGGTTCAAGTAAAGGACATAAAAATTGGAAAAAAAAAAGTAAAACTCTCTCAATATTTGAAGTATATTAAATATTTTCAAGTTGATATACAGATACAAACCAGTCCTGATCAAAATTCCAATAGGTTGGCAGAAATTAAGTGATTTTAAAGTTTTACGGAAATGCAAAGAACCTAGTAATGTGGGAACTTTCAATAAGGCAACACTAATTAGAACCATATGAGATTGGTAAAAGGACACAAATTGATCAGGGGAATATAATAAACAATTCAGACACAAGCCAACACATATACAGTCACCTGATTTTCAACAAAGGTGCCAATAAAATTTAGTGGGGAAAAAGTATTTTCAGTAAATGGTACTAGAGCCACTGGATATCTGTATGGAGTCGAGGTCAGGGGTGGGAAGGAGCCTTGACACCCTACCTCATATCATACATAAAATTCAAGATGGATTATAGACCAAAATGTGAAAGCCAAAACAACAAAGCTACTAGAAAAAAAAAAAAAACTGAAGAGAATTATCTTCATGGCCTTGGCCTAGATAGGGGCAAAGATACTACGGGTACAGGAAAAATTTGTTAAATTTGAATTTCATAAAAAGTAAAAGCTTGTGTTCATCAGTCGATACCAGTAAGAAAGTAAAATGGAAAGCACAAGTTGCTGCCAAAAAATCATAGGCATTAAAACAATATTTATTTTATTAGTTGAATAAAAGAATGGGCAACCACTCACCCTCCCTACCCCCATCACTATTCACATTCTCTTAAAGAAGCCACCAGCGGGTACTGTGCATCCCCTCAGAGGTAAGCATAGTCTGTAACTAAGGGCTTTAAAATTTCAGGCACTCTGAACTCACTGACCAGCGTAAAAGGTTTCTTCATCAGGTAAACTCAAAGGTCACAACCTACCAACTTGTCTCCCAGCAATGGATCTGTTTTCTGAGCTTAGGACACAGTTGCAAGGAGTGGTAAAGGTAACAGATTTATACCACACACATACCCCTTATCCAGGGCATTCAGGAGAGAATGCAAGAACCAGCAGAGAGCTCGGCATCAACTCTGCGGCCACTGGGCCCTTGGTACTTTGTACCATGGCCTGGACTCCTTTCCTCCTCCTCCTACTTCTTACGCACTGCCCAGGTTCACGGGGATTTCACAGACTGGGCTTTGGAGTGATTCCTCTGCCCTGGTTTCTCATTCCTAAAATATCTGTTTTCTTTTCTTTCTTTTTTTTTTGAGACGGGGTTTTGCTCTTGTTGCCCAGGCTGGAGTGCAACGGCGCAATCTTGGCTCACTGCAACCTCTGCCTCCCAGGTTCAAATGATTCCCCTGCTTCAGCCTCCCGAGTTGGAATTACAGAGGCCTGCCACCGCGCCCAGCTAATTTTTGAATTTTTAGTAGAGACGGGGTTTCACCATGTTGGCTAGGCTGGTCTTGAACCCCTGACCTCAGGTGATCCACCCACCTCAGCCTTCCAAAGTGCTGGGATTACAGGCGTGAGCCACCGTGCCCGGCTGTTTTCATTTCAGAGTACAATTCACAGGCTATGATGACATAGGAAGCCTAACTGACCATGTCATTAGGAGGGACCTTTACTCTCACCTGTGGCTTCACACTGGAGCAGTCAACAGTGGTAACTATCCATACTGGTTCCAGCAGAAGCCTGAACAAGTCCCAGTACACTGACTTATGAGACATACAGGAAATACTCATAGAACCCCTCCTGGTTCTGAAGCTCCCTCCATGGGGACAAAGCTGTCCT
>NW_012103687.1:1810793-1811674 GCF_000951045.1 Mandrillus leucophaeus | reverse complement strand
ATTGCCACAAACCGATACCATGCTAGTTTGCTGTTCTACCCAGGGCTCTCCCTTTCACTCTTCAGACCTCTGCCAAAGGACTTCCCCTTTCATTCACTCCTGAAACGTTCTGGTTAGTTTCAGGAAGGATACGCTAATTGACGACTTCACAGGTGCATGGTATTTTTCATCTTACTTGCCCCCTCACCAGCAATTGAAAGTACTGGAATCTTTCTTGTGGAAAGTGTCTTCTCTATGAGAAGACTCTCACCTTTCTCTCTAGCCTAACACCTATACTCTCCTTTTCCTCTTTCCTATCCAGGCCCCTACAAACCATATTTCATACCATGTTGAGAATGTTTTCCTAAACTACAAATACGCCTCTGACTCTTTTCCCTTGGAAAGTCACATACATCAAGAATCTAAAACATCAAGTCCAAACTCCTAAATGGAAACATTCGCTTCTCAGTACTACTCCATAGTTTAGCCAAGTTACTTTTAGTTATTCAGATAACTTTTCTTTGTTTTCTCTAATCCTTTATGTAGAATGATCTCTCATCGAGAATGCACCATCCAACTGACCAAAGTCCCCAGCACTCCCACTACGTCTACCTACATGCTAGTCTTTTTCAAATCCAGATTTCATTCAGATTTCACCTCCTCCAGAAAGCTTTCCTTGACCTCATGGATCACCTGAGATCAGGAATTCGAGACCAGCCTGTTCAACATGGCAAAATCTAGTCTCTACTAAAAATACAGAAATTAGCCAAGCGTGATGGCCCATGCTGTAATCCCAGCTACTTGGCAGGCTGAGGCAGGAGAATCACTTGAACCCAGGAGGCTGAGGTTGCAGTGAACTGAGATCGTGAGCCATCCAGCCAGGCAGTGAGGGAGAGAGAAAA
>NW_012103687.1:1801275-1808502 GCF_000951045.1 Mandrillus leucophaeus | reverse complement strand
GCCTTCCAAAGTGCTGGGATTACAGGCGTGAGCCACCGTGCCCGGCTGTTTTCATTTCAGAGTACAATTCACAGGCTATGATGACATAGGAAGCCTAACTGACCATGTCATTAGGAGGGACCTTTACTCTCACCTGTGGCTTCACACTGGAGCAGTCAACAGTGGTAACTATCCATACTGGTTCCAGCAGAAGCCTGAACAAGTCCCAGTACACTGACTTATGAGACATACAGGAAATACTCATAGAACCCCTCCTGGTTCTGAAGCTCCCTCCATGGGGACAAAGCTGTCCTTGCCCTCTTGGGAAATCAGTCTGAGGTTGCTGAATATTATTGCTAGCTGTACAAGTTACTGGTAGTAGTAGTTAGTAGGTTTGTTATACAAGTAGTATGAGTTAGCAATTATGAATCTATGTAATGTGCTCTCTAGAATTGAGCAAATAAGAAAATATAGTGTGGTTAATGGGAGCTAGTTTTCTCATTTTCTCGCTAAAAGACAATATATAATATGAAAAAGCAGAAGGGCAGAATGAATCCAGGAGTCTTAGGATTATATAGGGGATATCAGTATAACCTCCTTCAATAGATATTTATAGAAATACTATACACACATACACACAGTATACATGAGAACCCAATGACAGGGTTCTTTTACAAGGCCAAGTACAGAATATAAAAATTTGCATATAAAGGTTGTTATTACCACCAGGCAGTGAATGTAGACACTAGAACCTAGAAGGGAAGTTTCCCGGCTTCTCTTGAGCATTTTGGTTCTTCCAAACCAAAGAAGTTCTAGGTATAGTTATATCCTGAGACCAGAACACCAAGTCCTGACTCGGGCTTCTAAGGAGCATATTATGCACATTTCATGCTGTACGTACCCTATTGTAGCAGCTATCACGGTTCATTTAAATTGCCAATTTACCGATGTAGACATGGCCGTATGCCCCAAGAATGGCATACTGACTGGTTTAGTAGATCGAATTATTAGCTCCAAACATTACTCCTACCTGTGTCTGTGTATGTTTGTCATGTGACTTATCCCCCTTGACTTTGTGCTTGGCCCTGTACTCACTTTGGGTAATGGAACATTTGTGGACCTTATACAAGCTTAAGCTTAAACGTCCTGGCACCATTTGGTTTGCCCTCTTTTGCTACTCTCATTACTAAGATCTTGTCCTGGATAGCTTTTGGCGCTTCAGGCTGGGTTTCCAAATAAACACGTGTGAGTAAAAATGCTGGTATTTGTGATTGTTACATGGCAATATATGAATGATACGTCTATCATAAAGCAGGCACTCGATGTTGGTGTGGTGAGTGAACACACACAGGCACAATTGTATGTATGTAGATCCCTCTCCTGCAGAGGGCAGTCATCAATATCACCAACTTAACTAAGAGGGGAAGAGTCTTATTTGGTGCAGTCTCTCTAATTCCAAGAGCAGTGGAGAAGTCTAACACCAGGGCAGTGAGCATGAGCATCTGAATAATCCTTCCTTTTATGCCGGCCCTGACGCATCCTAACAGGCCAAGAAACCTGGAAGTGCCTCCCTGGAGGCAGCTGGGAGAGTGATGAGAGATCGGGCTACGTGGGTGATTTATTTATATTCTTCTATTGTCTAAGATGGATATGTTTATTTAAAATTGGAAACGACTGCTATAATTAAAGCATTGAATAAAACTAAAATTTTTAATTAAGAATTAAAAATGTATATATTCTCCAACATCCTACCTGTCAAAGAAAATTACAGGTGGGTATTAAATTGTCAGATAAAAGAAAAACTTTCAGAGCAAAGGAAAGAAATGAATATTTATAATCTCCAAGCATTGCATGTATATTTTCTCTAATTCTATCATTTGGCTACATTTTTAAGGTGCCCTAAAATTTGATTTTTTAAAAAAAATTTTTCTTTTGCTTTCTAATTCTCATTATTGCCCATGAAGTCCCATCTTTAATTTTTTACACAACAAAATATTAGGAGAAAATTAATCATCATTTAATCTATTTATTTTTATTTATTTATTTTTGAGATGGGGTCTTGCTCTGTCATCCAGGGTGGAGTGCAGTGGCACAATCATGGCTCATTGCAGCCTCTACCTCTGGAGCTCAAGTGATCCTCCCACCTCAGACTGCCAGGTAGCTGTGACTACAGGTGTGCACCACCACACCTGGTTCAGTTTTTAAAATTTGTGTAGAGATGGGGTCTCACTGTGTTGCTGAGGCTGGTCTCAAACTCCTAGGCTCAAGCAATCCTCCCACCTCAGCCTCCCAACATGCTGGGATTATAGGTGTGAGCAATAATCATTTAATCTAAAATTCTCTCAGATGAGTAGGTATGGGGACATTTTTTTAAAATAATAATAATATTAAAATAATAATATAATCTAAAACCCTCATTTCACAAATATATCTCAGGCCCAAATTTTCATCCATCCATCCATACATTCATCAATTCATTCACTCAACCATCAAACATTTATATTTTTGTTTTTTTTGGACACAGAGTCTTGCTCTGTCACCCAGGCTGGAGTGCATTAGCGTGACCTCTGCTCACTGCAGCCTCTGCCTCCCAGGTTGAAGCGATTCTCCTGCCTCAGTCTCCCATGTAACTGGGACTACAGGTACATGCCACCACGCCTGGCAACTTTTTTTTTAATTTTTAGTAGAGACGGGGTTTCGCCGTGTTAGACAAGATGGCCTCGATCTCCTGACCTCGTGATCCGCCCGCCTCTGTCTCTCAAAGGGCTGGGACTACAGTTGTGAGCCACCACAGCTGGCCCATCAAGCATTTATTAAGGGCCCATTCTGGGTGACCTATTATGTTAGGTTGGACTGTGACGGTATAAATACAGGACAAATGAGAAGGGTTCCTTCTGTCAAGGATAACACACTCGAAGATACTAGGAATAAAATAGAAACTTCTATGCCAATTACTATTATAGAGAATTACCAGATTTTTGAAAGCTCAACTAATAAAGCAACCACCCTTTTCTGGATATATCAAGAAAGTGTCTGCCTTGGATGTGGGGTCTTAGAAAAAGAAGAGTAAGTATGGAGGGAATGAGGTCATCTCCAACAGAGGAACTGTGTGATGGTATGGACTGCATATTTCTGTCACCCCCAAAATTCTTAGATTGAAACTCTAACCCCTCAATGTGAGAGTATTTGGAGGTAGAGCCTTTGTGAAATAATTAGGTTTAGAAGAGGACATGAGAGTGGAGCCCTCGTGATAGGATTAGTGTCCTTATAAGAAGAAAAGGAGACTAGAGCGTTCTGCTATGTGAGGCTACAGAGAAAGGTGCCATCTACAAGCCAGAAAGTGGACCTTCACCAAGAACCAAATCTGCAGGCACCTTAATCTTAGACTTCCCAGCCTCCAGAGCTATGAGAAATAAAAGTTTGTTGTTTAAGCCACCCAGTCTTTGCTATTTTTCTTATAGCGGCCTGAACTAAGACAGCCTGGCAAACACAGGAAAGGAAGTTATAAAAGGGCACCCATGGGCTGGGCGCAGTGGCTCACGCCTGTAATCTCAGCACTTTAGGAGGCCGAGGCAGGCAGATCACTTGAGGTCAAGGAGTTCGAAACCAGCCTGGCCAACGTGGTGAAACTCCATCTCTACGAAAAATAAAAAAATTAGCCGGGGGTGGTGGTGGGAGCCTGTAATCCCAGCTACTCAGGAGGCTGAGGCAGGAGAATCGCTTTAGCCCAGGAGGTGGAGGTTGCAGTGAGCCGAGATTGCTCCACTGCATGCCGGCCTGGGTGATCGATTGAGACTCTGTCTCCTAAAAAAAAAAAAAAAAAGGCACCAATGCCTGTGTGTTGAGTGACCAATTGTGTTGAGCCATAGAGGAAAGATGTAGGCACCAGTGACTTGTCCAGTATCAGGGATGACACACTTCTTTTTCTTGATAGCTATTCTGTCCTCTCCCAGACATTTTTCTTTTTTTTTTTTAACACTGCTGTCGCCCAGGCAGGAGTGCAGTAGTGCAAACATGCTCATTGCAGCCTAAACCTCCTGGGCTCAAATCTCCCACCTCAGCTCCCAAGTAGCTGGGACCAAAGGCATGAGCTACTATGCTTGGCTATTTTTTTTTTCTTTTTTTAATGTTTTGTATAGATGGGGTCTGCCTAAGTTACCCAGGCTGGTCCTGAACTCCTGTCCTCAGATGATCCTCCTGCCTTGGCCTCCCAAAGTACTGGGATTATAGGCGTGAGCTGCCTCACCTGGCCCCTCTCCCAAACTTTCTTTTGAGGTTAAATAATGTAAAAAGGAAGAGTGTGTAGAACAAAAGTCATAGCCAATGTAAAAAAAAAAAAAAAAAAACTCTCCCAAACTTTCTTTTGAGGTTAAATAATGTAAAAAGGAAGAGTGTGTAGAACAAAAGTCATAGCCAATGTAAAAAAAAAAAAAAAAAGTTTAAAACAAAAATTACCCATATCTCACTACTTAAAGATAACCATTACATATATTTTGACAACATATACCCTTCCAGATTTCTGCATTTGCTATGTGAGATGTTAGTTGAGGTAGCATAGGGGAAGGGGTTAAGGGAGGAGGCAAGGAAAGAGGGGTCAGACTGCAATTTATCTTATGATCTGTTTTCCCATTTAGTAATACACAATCAACATCTCTGCATGTTTTCAAGTATATAAAGCTACTTAGATCATTACTTATTCATAGTATTACAGGGGATTCTGTATTTTCTCTACTATAAACTACATGTTGTGGAACTTCTTTCAAACTACATCTATTCATACAGCAAGTCATTTACTTTATAAAAATTCCTAAACTTAAATATCTGGTTCAAAACAAGTATGCAAAATTTTACACAGATTTTATTTACCATAGAACTATGGCTACAAGTTAAATGAAAATAATAGTAATAAATTATAATAATACAGGAGTCACTTCACAGATGTTTCCAGTCACAAAGCAAGGCTTTTCCTGCTTTGTACTGAAGTTGAAATCCCCCCAAAGTGCATAAAGGCTGATACATCCTTTCTAGGGTACCCTTTTCACCCTGTAGATGAACCCTGATGTGGCCAACTGACCTGCCGACAGTAGTACAGTCTAGATGTCTTTTATTAAAATAATAGATAATAGAGTAATCCACAAACCAGCACCTTACACACAAACACACAGAGCAAAAGCTCCTGAGGTGCAGAGCCTACAGGAAACCTCATCAAAAGCTCTGATGGCTCCTGTGGATGAGCACCTTTAGGAGGGACTGCTACTGTCTTAAGTCAGAACAGAGATAGTTTGTCCTCTCCGTTTCAAATGCTCCAGATTTCCCTTCCCTGTCTTGGTCTCCCAGAGCCTAATGTCTGTGCTAGACTAGCACAGTTAGTCTTTGGCTATGTGTCTGTATTTTCTATTTAAAGTACTCTAGGCTGGGCGCAGTGGCTCACACCTGTAATTCCAGCACTTTAGGAGGCCGAAGTGGGCGGATCACGAGGTCAGGAGTTAGAGACCAGCCTGATCAACATGGTGAAACCCCGTCTCTACTAAAGATCAAAAAATTAGCTGGGCGTGGTGGCACATGCCTGTAATCCCAGCTACTCAGGAGGCTGAGGCAGGAGAATTGCTTGAACCTAGGAAGTAGAGGTTGCAGTAAGCTGAGATCACACCACTGCACTCCAGCCTGGGCAACAGGGCCAGACTCCATCTCAAAAAACAAACATACACACAAAAAATTAACCAGGGGTGACGGTGAGGCCTGTAATCCCAGCTACTCAGGAGGCTGAGGCAGGAGAATTACATGAACCCAGGAGGCAGAGGTTGCCATTGCAGTGAGCTGAGATCGCACCACTGCACTCCAGCCTGGGCGACAGAGGGAGACTCCATCTAAAAAAGTAAAATAAAATAAAATAAAATACGCTAAAGTAAATTATTTAAATAATTCTCATCTTAAGCAAGCAGTTTATTCAGCGTGAGGTTCCAAGTAAATAACTTCAAACCAGATGGTCATGAATATAACTTCTTTAGTCATTCAAAACACTCAGATAAACAAGACAGGTAACACTGAAATGACATACAGACAATGCAGTGGATTTTCGACAATAACTACAAAAAGGACTGAATAAAGAGACAAATAACGAATGTGGGCTTGCCTAGGAAATAGAGTAGGAATGTCAAAAAAAAGTTAAATGAATGAGAGGGGTACTACAATCCTCCACCCCAGGAAACCACAGCAAGGTGCTGTGGATCCTCTCTGAAGCCTGAAGTTCAGGTGGTTCATATTTTAGGTACCCTGGACACTTGCTCATAGGTCCTGCAAGAGGTTACAGCAGCTGTTCCCTCCCACAGGGCAAAGCCAGAGCTCACAGCCACCTAGGCCTCCCCATGACAATGGAGTTGCTCCCTGGGACAAAGACCAGAATAGGAGGAGGGAGAGATAAAAGGCTCAGATTTGCATAATGTGTCCCACAAATACCTAACCTTGTTGCAAAGAGGTGAGGAGGGCATAAAAGCCATTAGAGAGTCCAACACTAGCTGTGAGGCCAATGGGCCCTTGGAACTTCAGTACATGGTCTAGATTCCTCTCCTCCTCCTCACTCTGTCACTGCCCAGGTTCATGGAGATTTCAGATCAGCCTTTAGGATGATTCTTCTCCCTTCTTTTGGGAGAAAGTGGGTCTAGGAAAAATAGAATGCAAATATTTTTCCAATCCATAGGGAACAATAGGAGGTATACTAGGTGAAGAGTTTATGGTCAAATATTTTTTCCAAAAAAAAAAAACTATCTATGATGTAATTTTGACTGATAATAGCAAAGAAAACGAGCTCCTTATTTTATATAAAAATTTTTTCAAAACAATGCAAGTTTACTACATAAAATCTGGATTTCTTTACTATTATTATTATTATGTTTTTAACATACAGTCTTGCTCTGTCATTCAGGCTGGAGTGCAGTGGCACAATCACTGCTCACTGCAGCCTTGACCTCGCAGGTTCAAGCTATCCTCCCACCTCAGTCTCCCAAGTGGCTGGGAACATAGGTGTGTGCCACCACACTTGATCTTTTTATTATTATTTTCTGTACAGCCTGGTTCTCCCTGTGTTGCCCAGGCTGGTCTTGAATTTCTGGGCTCAAGCGATCCTTCCTCCTCAGCCTCCCAAAATGCCGGAATTACAGGCACGAGCCACCATGCCCGACCTAGTATTTTTTTCAAGGAGCATATTTAACTGCCCTGTAAAGACCCAATAGTTCAGAAGTTAGATGTTAC
>NW_012103687.1:1795141-1800870 GCF_000951045.1 Mandrillus leucophaeus | reverse complement strand
GCTAGTTCTCTTTCACATTACCGCAATCTATTTCTTTAAAGATATTGTGCAGCTATTTCAGCAGGCACAGTGGCTCATGCCTGGAATCCCAGCACTTTGGGAGGCAGAGGTAGACTGACCACTTGAGGCCAACAAGTTTGAGACCAGCCTGGGCAATGTGGTGAAACCCCATCTCTACTGAAACTATAAAAAAAATAATTAGCCAGGTGTGGGGACCTGCGGCTATAATCCCAGCTCCTCAGGAGGCTGAGGCAGGAGAATCACTTGACTGCGGGAAGCAGAGGTTGCCGTGAGCCGAGACAGTGCCACCGCACTCCAGCCTGGGTGACAGAGTGAGTGAGGCTCCGCCTCAAAAAAAAAAAAAAAAACTAAATCAAAACAGCAACAACGAAAAACAACAAAAAAAGTATAATGTGCAGCTATTAAATGAAAAATACAAAATTGTTCAGTTTCCAGGCATTTAAAGTTATTTCTGGTCGGGCCCGGTGGCTCATGCCTGTAATCCCAGCACTTTGGGAGGCCGAGGCAGGCAGATCACCTGTGGTTAGGAGTTTGAGACCAGCCTGACCAACATGGAGATACCCCATCTCTACCAAAAAAAAAAATATATTATTTCTACTTTACATTTACATTAGTACAACCAAAGTATTGATGAATTATCTTACATACTCAATTTTGGAAAAATACATAAACATTCATTCTGTAAATTTGTATTGGATATGTTAAAAGCATCCTATGAGGCCAGCAGTGGCTCATGCCTGTAATCCCAGCACTTTGGGAGGCCGAGGCAGGTGGACACCTGAAGTCAGGAGTTTGAGACCAGCCTGGCCAACATGGTGAAACCCCGTCTCTACTAAAAATACAAAAAATTAGCCGGGCATGGTGGCAGGTGCCTGTAATCCCAGCTACTTGGGAGGCTGAGGCAGAGGAACTGCTTTAACCCAGGAGGCGGAGGTTGCAGTGAGCGGAGATTGTGCCACTGAATGCCAGCCTGGGTGACACAGTGAGACTGTGTCTCAACAACAACAACAAAAAGCATTCTATGAAAAAATATGAAATTATTACCTTTTTACGCATATATTGAAATAACTTCCAAAAAGGCTTATGCCAATTGAAACTCCTTTTAATACATCCTCACTGACAGTAAACATTACAATTTATATAATATTCATCAACACGCTACCACTGCTTTAATTTCCATTTTTGTTTTTGCTATGGAGACAGAATATTTTGCATTTATTTACTAATCAGCTATATTTATTCTTTGTGAAATGGACAGGGAATTTTTCTTTACAACAATTTAACAATAGTGCATTAGAGATTTTTCTTAGCAATCTTGTTTTTGTTTTTTTTTTTGATGGAGTCTGGCCATGTCGCCCAGACTAGAGTGCAATGGCACAATCTCAGCTCACTGCAACCTCCACCTCCTGGGTTCCAATAATTCTCCTGCCTCAGCCTCCCAAGTAGCTGGGATTACAGGCGCCCACCACCATCATGCCCAGCTAATTTTCGTATTTTTAGTAGAGATGGGGTTTCACCATGTTGGCCAGGCTGGTCTCGAACTCTCGACCTCGTGATCTGCCCACCTTGGCCTGCCAAAGTGTTGGGATTACAGGCGGGAGCCAACACTCCCGGTCCCCAATTTTTCTTAGTAATCTTTGGAAACACTTCAGAAATATTTTTAATTAGCCCTTTCATAATCTCAGGCTATAATTTTCCTGTTTATATGCCATAAAATGTGAACATGTTACACTGCCAAAAAAAAAAAAAGCAAGATGCTGAAGACTGTGCATAATATAAATCAGTTATTAAAAGAAAAAAATTAGAAACTATCTGAAAGGCTAAAAAAAGAATCTGAGTTGTTTTTTTTTTTGATGTTTGAATAATGTGAATATATTATATATTCAATGTTTTAAAATAAATGAACTTCAAAAATAATCCTCTCAAAATGGTGTCAGCCACAGTGGCACACCAGAGAGTGGGAAGGTAACACAATGACCTTTAACTAAGTTTTAGCTGCCTTCCTTGTGTCATAAAAACTTCTAATGCTCCATTTTCCCTGTGGTAACCTCCAAGATGGCCCCCAGTGATTCTCCACCCTCTGGTATTCCTATCTATATATGGTCATTCCCACATAGCATCAGGGTTGCTCTGGGTGACCAAGAGTATACAACAGAGTGAAGTTATTTTACCTCCAAGGCTGTTATAAAAAAACACTGCAATGCCTTCCTTGTTCTTTCTTAGATCACTCATTCTGTAGGAAGCCAGCTGACATGTCATGAGGACCACATGACAAGGAAGAGGGAGGCCTCCTGCCAATACCCAAGTGAGTTTGAAAGCCCCAGTCAAGCCTTCAGATGATACAGCCCCAGTCAACATCTTAACTACAACCTCATGAAAGCAGCTGAGACAGAACCACTCAGTTAAGTGACCCCAAATTCCTGACCCTTGGAAACCATGAGATAACAAATGGTGGTTGTTTTAGTTGGTAAGTTTGCAGTAATATACAGCAATAGGTAACTAATACAGATTTTAGTACCCGGAAGGGAGGTGCTGGTGTAATACCTAACATGTAGGAGTGGCTTTGAAACTGGGCAGTGGGCAGAAGCTAAAAAACCTTCAAGGAGATTGTTAGTGCAAGCCTTAGCAGAAAACTGGACTCTGAGAAGGCTCTGGTGTAGCTTCAAATGAAGTGAGGAACATGTTATTAGAAAATCGAGCAAGGGGTTATGTAGTTATGTAGTGGCAGAAAGTTTAGTGACTATCATGTAGTCAGGTGAAAGTAGAAAATGTACCTGAATCATCTAATTGAGATTTCCAGCCAGAATACTGAAAGTGCTGACTGGTTTCTTCTAGCTGCTTATAGTAAAATCTGAGGGGAGAGAAATAAGCTAAGGGAAGAAGTGTTAAACAAAAAAGAGCCAATAGCCAGTACTTGCTGGTTGTGAAAATTCCCAGTCTTTCCAGATGGCAAAAGATGCTAAAATTAACTGCTCCCAAGCAAAGGTTATACCCAGGTCACTAAAGAAAGGTGCATAAATATGAAAGATGAGAGTAAAAATCCTTCTTTTTTTTTGAGACAGTTTTGCTCATCACCCAGGCTGGAGTGCAATGGCTTGATCTTGGCTCACGGCAACCTCGGCCTTCCAGGTTCAACTGATTCTCCTGCCTCAGCCTCCCGAGTAGCTGGGATTACAGGTGTGTGCCACCACACCCAGCAATTTTATTATTATTTTTTTACTAGAGACAGGGTTTCACCATATTGGCCAGGCTGGTCTTGAACTCCTGACCTCAGGTGATCCACCAGCCTTGGCATCCCAAGGTGCTGGGATTACAAGTGTGAGCCACTGTGCCTGGTCAGAGGGTAAAATCCTTTAAGGCTCTGAAAGATCAAAAATGATGCTTCAGAGTACAGTAGTCCCCCTTATCCGTGGTTTTACTCTCCATGGTTTCAGTTACCCACAGTCAATTGTGGTCCAAAAGTATTGAACGAAAAATTCCAGATATAAACAATTCACAGGTTTCATTTAGTTATCTAATGACAGGGTCTCACTGTCCCCCAGACTGGAGTGCAGTGGCATGATCTCGGTTCACTTCAACCTCTGCTCCTCGGGCTCAAACAATCCTCCCACCTCAGTGTATTGAGTAGCTGGGATTACAAGTGCCCACCACCACACCCAGCTAACTTTTGTATTTTAGTAGAGATGGGGTTTCACCATGTTGGCCAGGTTGTTCTCAAACTTCTGACTTCAAATGGTCTACCTGCCTCGGCCTCCCAAAGTGCTGGGATTAGAGGTGTGAGCCACCGCACTCAACCAACAATTCTTAGGTTTTAAATTGCATGCCATTCTGGTTAGTGTGATGAAATCTAGTGCAGTGGCACTGAGTTCCATTCAGGACATAAATCATCCCACTGACCAGCATCTCCATGCTATGTATGCTATGCTCCTGTGGTGTCATAATATACATTGGTTTTGTCCACGGTTCATAACTCCCATAGCCCTTGTTACAGTCTTTTGTTATAATGTTCGGTGTGTTAGGCCTCAGAGGCAGGCTTCTGACCTTCTGCCATCCTTTTACCTGCCCCCAGGCAGGACTCTAATCTTTCTGATTATAGGTTCTAAGACCCTCCCAAGAGAGAATCCTGCCCTATACTATAACGGGAGAGAATGCTTAAGTCATGAAGCTTCCATAAAAACCCAGGAAGATTGGGTTCAGGGAGCTTTCAGTTAGCTGAAGAACACTTGGAAGTTCCTGGAGGGTGGCGCACTCAGGGAAGCCATGGAAGCTCCATGCCCCTTCCCATACACGTTGCCCTGTGTGTTTCTTCATCTGTATCTTTTGTAATATCCTTTATAATAAACCGGTAAACGTGTTTCCTCAAGTTATGTGAGCTACTGCAACAAAGTAATGGAACTCAGATGAGGTTGTAAGAACCCCAACTTGAAGTCAGTCAGTAAGTTCAGGATACCCAGACTTGCGATTGGTGTCTGGGGACATGGGGGGCAGTCTTGGGGACCGAGACCCTCACCTGTAGGATCTGACACTAAGCTGTTCCAGGATTCCTGACACTCAAGAGACTATGTGAGTTAACGTTTATTTTAAGCTATTAGTTTTGTGGTAATCTGTTATGCAGCAACAGATAACACATTCCCTTCCCTGTTTGCAAAGCACACAATCGCACTCATCAAAAAACATGGAAAAATGGTACTAAGGTTGGACGTCTATGTTTATACACACCCATACACACATCCCTCAGACAGCTGTTCTATCATTTCTGACATTGTCTCTTTCTACTGTTTTGGACTCTGTTTCAATCACTGGATAGGATCAAGGAATAACCCTATCCCATTCACATCCAAAATTTTTCTAAGCCATTAGCCCACATACATGAATACAGGGGAAGATACAAATGAGTCTAAGTTATAACTCATAACCTAGAGCAGGGGTCAGCAAACCTTTTTCTGTAAAGTGTCAGGTAGTAAATATTTTAGGGTTTGCTGAGTGTATATGGGTCTCTGGCTCTAACAATGTTTTGAAAATTTAAACTTAGCCTAAAAGCCACAGTTTGCCAATGCTTGCCCTAAAGCTAAGAAAGACTTGTGTCTTAGTGGCAGTCTTGCCACACATTGATAATTATTCTCATTTCGATCTCATAACCAGGAAGGAAAGAGTCTAACAGGGCTAACCACTGAAATGGAATTTACTTTTTTTTTTTTTTATTTATATGATGAATGCTTTTAAAAGACAAAATAACTCATTTATATAACATTTGGTTTTTTTTGACAGTCTCGCTCGGTTGCCCAGGTTGGAGTGCAGCAGGGCAATCTTGGCTCACCACAGCCTCTACTTTCCAGATTCAAGCGATTCTCCTGCCTCAGCCTCTCGAGTAGCTGGGATTACAGGCACACACCACCATGCCCAGCTAGTTTTTCTATTTTCAGTAGAGAACGGGGTTTCACCATGTTGGCCAGGCTGGTCTGGAACTCCTGGCCTCAAGTGACCCACCTGCCTTGGCCTCCTAAAGTGTTGAGATTACAGGTATGAGCCACCGTACCTGGCCAGCATCTGAAAGAATAAAAATCACTATGGGATTAAGTAAACTCAATTGTATTCAGAATTTATCATTCTTTTCTATAGATGTTATCATGAATAATTACAATTGCAAAGTACATATAACTTTGTATGTTCCTCTATTTTGCATTATAGCCAAATAAAATTCTGTACTG
>NW_012103687.1:1788289-1790751 GCF_000951045.1 Mandrillus leucophaeus | reverse complement strand
TGTTTTTGAGACAGAGCTTCACTCGTTTCCCAGGCTGGATGCAACCTCTGCCTCCCAGGTACAAGCGATTATGTCTCAACCTCCCAAGTAGCTCGGATAACAGGCATGCACCACCATGCCCAGCTAATTTTTTTGTATTTGTAGAGACAGGGTTTCACCATGTTAGGCTGGTCACGAACTCCTGACCTCAGGTGATCCACCTGCCTCGGCCTCCCACAGTGCTGGGATTACAGGCGTGCACCACCACGCCTGGCCCCCAAGATGGAAATAGAAATTATTTAAGCATATACTTATTACCTTTAAGGGCAAACCATTTCTCATTAAAGCCAAGAACAAGAAAGCCCATTAACTCCATCTTAAATATTGTTTAGAAGTTCTGGCTGCAGCAATAAGGCTAAAAATGAACACAAGTGGCAAAAAGGCAAAGATTATACAGTGGTACTAAATGAAAATTAAAAACTAAAAATAGGCCAGGCGTAGTGGCTCACTTTGGGAAATGAAGGTGGGCAGATCACTTGAGGTCAGGAGTTCGAGACCAGCCTGGCCAACGTGATGAAACCTCATCTCTACAAAAAGTACAAAAATTAGCTGGGTGTGGTGGCACACGCCTGTAGTACTAGCTGCTCAGAAGAATCACTTGAACTCGGGGTGGATGTTGCAGGAACCTGGGATCGTGCCACTATACTCCAGCCTGGGCCACAGAGCAAGACTCTGTCTCAAAAAACAAAACTAAACTAAAACATCCCATTTTACTTACGGTGCAAAGACAATACAGCAACAATACAGCAACAGCATTTTTCACAAAACATTTTATTACTATAATTGATATTTTACTTATAATTTTTGGCAACATTAATAAAATAATAAATTTCATCTGAAAGAACAAGCGAGCAAAATAGACAAGGAAATTCACAAAGGGTAATAACAAAATAGTAATCTTGACATATTCAATATATTTGTAAACAAAACAAAGTGACATTGCCTTAAAAATATATAGAGGTATCAATAGAAAAACAGAGAAAGCTCCTGAAAGAACTCACTATATTAATTTTCATTTGGTTGCAGGCACAGAAATTGACTCGAGCTAGCTCAACTCTAAGACAGAAGCAAAGCCCTTGATGATGATCGTTTTTTAGCTTTTTCATGAAAACTTAGGAAATTTAAATACACTGAAGAGGGAAGAAAAGAGTAGGGAGAGAGTAAAGTGCCTTTAAGAGGAAAAAGTAAAAGTTTTTTTTTTTTTACAGGGAGATCTCATTGTCAGTGGCATTTTAAGAGCCTTGAAGCTCAATGAACCAAAGGAAGTGTCAAACAATTAAGTGAGGTAGCAAGCCATGCAGGCCTAGGGGAAGGGCATTCTAAGAAAGACAATAGCATGTGCAAAGTCTTTGGATTGGGAAGAATGTGATTTGCTTAAGGAATAGCAAGGCCAGTGTGTCAAAATAGTGCATCATTGGGGAAAAGAGTGGAGAAGCATGACATAGAATGAAAGAGAGTAAGGAGGTAGGCAGGGGCCAGATCACTGGAATCTATTATAGTTGGCAATTAATGACCATATGTACTCCTTAAGAGCATGCTTTAATGAAACAGCAAACAACAACAGTGTTGATAATACCAACCAATCACTAAACATACAACTAAAATATTTCATATTTTTACCACAGAAACAGAATACAGGAGGTAAGTATGAAAACTCTGTAGATCTATTTATACACAGTAGAAGTATCTACCTGAGACAAGAAAAACTGGCACAACCACACCCACTTGCACACACATACCCTTTCTTCAACTAAAGAAAGGATTCAGGCTGAAATTTTAGTAAAGTGTCTTAACCCAAGCAAAGTAACTGAAAAGACCTAGTAAAGTGTTCAAGGTGCAAATCAAACAAGTGAGTGTCAGGCAAATAAATACAATGGGAGCTACAGTCAGAAAATGTTGCAAAATATAGATAATATACTCACAACTTATTTGTTATCTGTACTGCCTTCTATTCTAGTTCTAAGAGGGATGCTAAGCTCTTAATTATCTCTTCGCAGATTTTTGTGAAAGCTTAGGAAATTTAACTAGATTGAGGAGGGAAAAAAGGAGTGGGGAGAGATAATATACCTTTAAAAAGAAATCAAGGAAAAAGGGAAAGATTTCTCCAGACCTATATCTATAGCCAAGATGGCAGAGTCCATGACTGGTGAAGACAGGTTGCTGGGCACCTTAGTCGGGGGTGGAGGTACAAAGGATGGCACCAGAACACAACCAAGGAGACAACTCCGGGAGTCCACAGAGGCACCCAAGGCTGCTGATGTTCAGGAACCAATACTCAAAAAGTACTCCAGAATACTGTGAAACAGCCCCGGGGGAGAGCAAGGGAAAGAGGTTCACCCACAGTACAGATTAGATAGGACAGATCAGATGAAGGACATTAAGTCTTAACACTTACTGAATTAGGGAGACATTTCCTGCACACT
>NW_012103687.1:1783163-1788239 GCF_000951045.1 Mandrillus leucophaeus | reverse complement strand
AAACTAAAACATCCCATTTTACTTACGGTGCAAAGACAATACAGCAACAATACAGCAACAGCATTTTTCACAAAACATTTTATTACTATAATTGATATTTTACTTATAATTTTTGGCAACATTAATAAAATAATAAATTTCATCTGAAAGAACAAGCGAGCAAAATAGACAAGGAAATTCACAAAGGGTAATAACAAAATAGTAATCTTGACATATTCAATATATTTGTAAACAAAACAAAGTGACATTGCCTTAAAAATATATAGAGGTATCAATAGAAAAACAGAGAAAGCTCCTGAAAGAACTCACTATATTAATTTTCATTTGGTTGCAGGCACAGAAATTGACTCGAGCTAGCTCAACTCTAAGACAGAAGCAAAGCCCTTGATGATGATCGTTTTTTAGCTTTTTCATGAAAACTTAGGAAATTTAAATACACTGAAGAGGGAAGAAAAGAGTAGGGAGAGAGTAAAGTGCCTTTAAGAGGAAAAAGTAAAAGTTTTTTTTTTTTTACAGGGAGATCTCATTGTCAGTGGCATTTTAAGAGCCTTGAAGCTCAATGAACCAAAGGAAGTGTCAAACAATTAAGTGAGGTAGCAAGCCATGCAGGCCTAGGGGAAGGGCATTCTAAGAAAGACAATAGCATGTGCAAAGTCTTTGGATTGGGAAGAATGTGATTTGCTTAAGGAATAGCAAGGCCAGTGTGTCAAAATAGTGCATCATTGGGGAAAAGAGTGGAGAAGCATGACATAGAATGAAAGAGAGTAAGGAGGTAGGCAGGGGCCAGATCACTGGAATCTATTATAGTTGGCAATTAATGACCATATGTACTCCTTAAGAGCATGCTTTAATGAAACAGCAAACAACAACAGTGTTGATAATACCAACCAATCACTAAACATACAACTAAAATATTTCATATTTTTACCACAGAAACAGAATACAGGAGGTAAGTATGAAAAGTCTGTAGATCTATTTATACACAGTAGAAGTATCTACCTGAGACAAGAAAAACTGGCACAACCACACCCACTTGCACACACATACCCTTTCTTCAACTAAAGAAAGGATTCAGGCTGAAATTTTAGTAAAGTGTCTTAACCCAAGCAAAGTAACTGAAAAGACCTAGTAAAGTGTTCAAGGTGCAAATCAAACAAGTGAGTGTCAGGCAAATAAATACAATGGGAGCTACAGTCAGAAAATGTTGCAAAATATAGATAATATACTCACAACTTATTTGTTATCTGTACTGCCTTCTATTCTAGTTCTAAGAGGGATGCTAAGCTCTTAATTATCTCTTCGCAGATTTTTGTGAAAGCTTAGGAAATTTAACTAGATTGAGGAGGGAAAAAAGGAGTGGGGAGAGATAATATACCTTTAAAAAGAAATCAAGGAAAAAGGGAAAGATTTCTCCAGACCTATATCTATAGCCAAGATGGCAGAGTCCATGACTGGTGAAGACAGGTTGCTGGGCACCTTAGTCGGGGGTGGAGGTACAAAGGATGGCACCAGAACACAACCAAGGAGACAACTCCGGGAGTCCACAGAGGCACCCAAGGCTGCTGATGTTCAGGAACCAATACTCAAAAAGTACTCCAGAATACTGTGAAACAGCCCCCGGGGAGAGCAAGGGAAAGAGGTTCACCCACAGTACAGATTAGATAGGACAGATCAGATGAAGGACATTAAGTCTTAACACTTACTGAATTAGGGAGACATTTCCTGCACACTGGTATGTATCAAGTAAGACCCAAACAGCATTAGTGTCAATAAACTGGGAAACTATACATAAAACAGAAGAACTGTAAGCTGCAATACATTCATGTCCAAGGCAAGACATAAAAGTTGTAAGCTTCACATGTTCAATTAGGGTAAGATATATATGCACAGAAAAATATAAAGCCATTATGGGTTTAAATTTAGTCAGTCACCCTGGGCTATTTTTGTCCACTGTACCTACTGTTCTTGGACAGTCCTCATTCCAGCTCAACAGTGGGAAAACTAAATTTAGCCCAGTCCAGGAAATGAACAGACACCACTTGTTTGGCCCTTTTCAGTTAAAACTATGAGTCCAGTACAGTTCAAATTATAAATATCAGGGGTTCTTCCCCTTGGGAAACTTAACTTGCTTTACTGCTGTGGCTCAGAAGAATATGGCCAGTTCATTCTCCACTAACGGCTAGCCAGAAGGGAAAGGAGAGAGAATGAATCAATTTCACCTTTAGATCACAGAATGGGAAGTCAGCTAGCACCAGGCACCATTCTATTATTAATTGTATTGCTATTTCATCTCAAACCAATGATACATGGCCGCTCTTCGATGTCTACAGGGGCCCCTCACCAAACAAAAGCACTTTACTTTGAATGGATTGGCTTCCTTGGATGTTTCTGGGTTAGGTAAAGATACTCTGAAGCAGTGTTCCTTTTGACCTGGCCCCAAGACCAGAATGAATGTGTGCCTATCCTTCAATTAGAACAAAGAGCCACTGCTCTCCCTCAACTAACTTCCACCTCCTTGGTCTCTGCTCATGCAGCAGCTTCCCTTTCAATTCCACATCCTGGCTTTTCAGAATCTTTTCAGGTTATTTTATGTCAGCACAGCAGAGGCACTTCTGGGAATTCGACAGCAAGTGGGCCAGGGCATAACAAAGCCATTCCAGTCTGACTAGAGTTAACCATGAAATCTTGAATGCATGGAAAAAGCTGAAAAGAAAACTAAGTATTTCAAAAATTCTATGAATTCTGTATATAGAAAAAAGAGCTTTTTCAAGCTTAGGAGTAACATGAAATACCAAAATAATAAATAGGTGCCAGAGGCAGTGGCTCACACATCCCAGCACTTGGGGAGGCTGAGGCAGGAAGCTCCCCTAAGGTCAGGAGTTCAAGACCAGCCTGGGCAACATAACAAGACTCCATCGCTACAAAAAAATTAAAATAAAAAATTAGCTGGGTGTGGTGGCTGCGCCTGTAGTCCTAGCTACTCTCCAAAGGCTGAGGCCAAGGAATGCTTGAGCCCAGGAGTTCAAGGCTGCAGTGAGCTAGGATCACGCCACTGCACTCCAGCCTGGGTAACAGTGAGACCCTGTCTCTAAAGTAAAAAAAAAAAAAAAAAATTAAAATTAAAAAAATAAATTAATACCTTCTTCTCTCTCACATACACACACACACACACACACACACACACCTTTTATGTAAGCCAGATACAGTTAACATGAACACCAGATGTTTTAAAATAACACCTCAAAATTCAGATCAAATTATATATATTCTAAATTTTGTTTAAAAAGTCATATATAATCCACTAGTTTCACTATTTTTGGTGCTACTGAATAATGTATGGTTGGTATTTTTTGTTTTTATGAGGTTTTTTAATTTGGTTTGAAATACTTGCTTTAGATTTACTGAAACTAGAATTAATGGGACTTTTTTGAAATTTTGCTTTTAGACCTGGGGAGTGATGGTTCGGAGTCAGATGTGCTCACAGTTATGGATGCTACTTCTACTGATCCTGGCTGAAGAGGTTCTAGTGACACTTGAATAGTAACTTTTGTTTCAGGAGGTAATCCTTCTAGTTGCTTAGGCTTCTTAAACATTTGATGACACTGGGTCTTGTGCTCCATTTTCTCCTTGAAAGTTAAAAACTGTAGCCGGCACTTGGAACACTGGTGTGTACTCTTTCCCCAGTGGCCCCTATAATGACACATGTATGGTGTTGCTGTTTTGAAAATTTTGAGACAAAAGGGACAAAGCAAATTCTTTGTGTTTTCATGGCACGTTCTAAAATGTGTTTCTACATCAGCAAAGACTGACGATCTGTAATGGCAAACTTGGCACACATAGGGCATTTCGCCAGGCTTATGATGGTCCTTCATGTGTTGTAAGAGGACCTGATCTGTTTCAAATGACAATTCACAGATCTTACAGACAGCAGAGGGCTCCTGGGCAGTGTGGACATTTTCAATGTGACACTGTAGCTGGAAGGGAGTGGGAAACTGCCGGTGGCAGTGCTGGCAGGTGGTGTGGTTTTCCCAGCTGTCGTTCTTTTGCTTCTCAAATTCCAAATGATGCTTCACGTGATTCATAAACTTAACATTTTTTAGAACTTTCACGCAACTGAGGCATTTAAAGGTGGTGTGAGTCTTCTGTTCTGGCTGCCCATCTCCTTTATGCTGTCCATAGTAAAAGTCACTAAGTAACACAATGGGATTTTCTTTCTTGGGATCAAAGGTCTTGTTTTGACTTGTTAGACTCATAATGTCTGTTTTTGTCAATTCATTTTCCCTATCAAGATTTGTATTTATAGGCTTGAAATGGATATTGTCCTTTGGAAAAGCTGCTGGAAAAGGTGCTCCATTCTGAACATGGCTTAATGAGGTATGAACATTGTTTGAGGGTGTACTTTGCTGGGTATTCATTGTATGAAAGGTATCTGAAGGGGACGAAGCTGAAGAGTATCCTTCCATAATTCCATCCCTGAGTTTAGCCCTTTTGGGATTTATGCTGTTTACTTCGAAAGTGGAAAGTCGCTTTGATATATGAGGACTTTCATTTATATCTCCTACTGAAAGTGCTGCACTTACTGGCTGATGCAATGAACCTGTGAATGTAATCAAAGGAGAAGGTAATTCTGAAGAGTTATTAGGCACAACTTGTGGTGAACTATTTTTATAATCAGGTTTAGACAAAGGCTCAATAATAATAGGACTATCTGTTGATCTCGATTCAAGTTGGGAAGCTGGCAGGTCGGTCACTGCTTCTGATGTAAGGGTCTCATGACTTGTAGGCTGCAATTTGTCAGCAGTATCTTTTCTAAGGTGACCATACTTTTTTCTCCTTGACCATGAACCCGGGGTGACTCTGTTCAAAATGTTTGAAACGACTGGTTTTGAATTTGAAGTCACCCCAACAAAGATTAGCTCAGCATCTTCATTTACATGTTCCACACCAACAAAGATGAGCTCAGCGTCTTCATCATCTACTTGTTTGGTTTCTTTTATGTTCTTCTGTGGTTCAGGCTCTTTCTCTTCCTCACATGATTGTTCCATTTTCTAATGTTTTTTATTCTTGAACAGTGTG
>NW_012103687.1:1777809-1783113 GCF_000951045.1 Mandrillus leucophaeus | reverse complement strand
GTCACTGCTTCTGATGTAAGGGTCTCATGACTTGTAGGCTGCAATTTGTCAGCAGTATCTTTTCTAAGGTGACCATACTTTTTTCTCCTTGACCATGAACCCGGGGTGACTCTGTTCAAAATGTTTGAAACGACTGGTTTTGAATTTGAAGTCACCCCAACAAAGATTAGCTCAGCATCTTCATTTACATGTTCCACACCAACAAAGATGAGCTCAGCGTCTTCGTCATCTACTTGTTTGGTTTCTTTTATGTTCTTCTGTGGTTCAGGCTCTTTCTCTTCCTCACATGATTGTTCCATTTTCTAATGTTTTTTATTCTTGAACAGTGTGTGGCCACAAGTCCCAATGCTTCCTTTATATAAACTGCCACCTAAGTACAAACATACATCAGTAAGTACAGGAAAATGCATTACCTTATTTAATTCTCCTCTAAAACATTAAGGTTTTTATAAACATCACTATTTTACAGATAAGAACACTGAGACTGAAAGAGGATAAATAACAGCTTAAAACCTATCATAAAAGATCAGGTTCCTATGAATCCAGAATCATAACTTTGCTGTACTGATTATGCTCTCTTCCATTAAAAAAAAAAAAAAGAAAAATCTTCCAGCAACTAATCACTAGGCAAAATTGTATGGAAAAGGACACACATTTTTACCAGGGCATCATTGTGCAGTGTTTAGAAACATGGACTTTGGAGTTGAAGAATAAGCTGGAATCCTCAGTCTGCCACACACCAGCTGCATCCGCTTTATCAAGTTTTTTACTTTTAAATGTATTTTGCTATCTTAAAGGCAAAAATTCTATTTCTTAGACTTATAGTAACAGCTGGTTTTTTAAAAGCACCACCTATTCAATGGCAGCTTGATTTGTAGTGGAATTGGAAGAAAATTACATTAAATGTACATATCTCAATTGATTCATATATAGTAATCCCATAAACATCAGTACAGAAAAGAGGTATTAAATTTATAGTTAGAGTACCTACACATAGCCAACAAACAGCATAGCACAATGTCAAGTGCCAGGCAGATAATCTCATCCCAACTCATGGCCTTAATTATAATCCATTCACTAATGCCTCCTAAATTTTTCCCTCCAGTCCTGACTTACCCACTGAACTTAAACACAACAGTGCTTCCTCCCTCAATCCACCTCAGTCTCTCCTCCACATAGCAAGCAGATTGATTGTGTTAAACAAAGTCAGACTGTATCATTGTTCAGCTCAAAACCCTCCAATGGCTTTCTGATTAACTGAGAGTAAAAGACCAAGTATTACCAATGCCTAGAAGACCACACTACCAACCCCACATACTGCTCCTGCAGTTATCTCATACTACTCTCCCCGATCTACTTCACTCTAGCCACACTAACCTCCTTACTATTTATTTTTTATTTTAATTTTTTGAATTAAATTTTATTTTTTTGAGATAGAGTCCCGCTCTGTCGCCCAGATATATAACTTAGCTCACTGCAACCTTCCAGGTTCAAGAGAGTCTCCTGCCTCAGTCTCCTGAGTAGCTGGGACTACAGGTGCGCATCACCACATTCACCTAATTTTTGTATTTTCAGTAGAGATGGGGTTTCACCATGTTGACCAGGCTGGTCTCGAATTCCTTCTCTCAAGTGATCTGTGTGCCTTGACCTCCCAAAGTGCTAGGATTATAGGCATGAACAACTGCACCTGGCCCTCCCTGCTATTTCTTGAACATACTAAGCTCTTTTCCTTGCTCAAGGCCCTTGTTCCCTCCAATATGAATGATCATTTGAGTAACTGCATGGCTAGCTCCTCACTGCCCTTAGAGCTCTATTCCAAGTATCTCTCAGTGAGGTTCTCAAATATTCCAACCAACCTCTAACCCACATTCCTAATCTCTTTTCCCTTTTCTTTCATCCCCAAAGCCCTATCATCATTTAACATATTACAATCCTATTTATCTTGATTATTTTCTAATGTCCATCCAGTGGAACACAAAACTCAAAGGACAGGTATTGTATCTTCTGTTGACTGTTGTATACTCAGCACAAAGAACAGGGTCTGACACAGGACAGGTGCTCAACAAATACAGAATTTGTTAAATGAATCAATAAACAGCACTCTCCTTCATAAGATCCTTTATTTTTAAAGAAGATTATGCTCCATTAATTCCACATTTTCTATAAATTTACTCTAAGAACTTTATCCGTTGGAAATTCTGTAGGCCGATAAAGGACTTAAAGCAAGCACATACACATAAATAATAACTACCTTTACTACACAGGCTGAATTCTAAAATTTTCCATTTCATTTTTTTTTTTTTTTTGAGATGGAGTCTAGTTCTGCCACCCAGGCTGGAGTGCAGTGGCATAATCTCAGCTCACCTCTGCCTCCCAGACTCAAGCAAGTCTCTTGCCTCAGCCTCCAGGGTAGCTGGGATTACAGGCACATGCCACCACACCCAGCTAATTTTTGTATTTTTAGTAGAGAAGGGGTTTCACTGTGTTGGCCAGGCTGATCTCGAACTCCTGACCTTGTGATTCACCAGCCTCAGCCTCCTAAAGTGCTGGGATTACAAGCATGAGCCATGGATTAGAAGCCCGAGCTGCGCCCAGCCTCATTTTTAAAAAAATTAACCAATGACCCACAAAATCAGTTAAGCCTCATTACTAGGTCTATTAAAAAATAGAGAGTGAAAAAATGAATCCAATGAGACATTTTAATTCTTAAAGACTAAGCAGTTAACAGCAATAGCATCAGATATAGCTGTGCACTAAGTCAGTTTTAGCAGAAAGAACACAAAACCAGACTTCAGGAATTAGGCATGTCAGTGCTAACTCTGTCTACAAACCCTCCATATAACTATAGTAAATCATAAACGTTTTGGTACTTTAAAAATTAATCTTCAGACAGGCTGGGCACAGTGGCTGAGGCCTGTAATGCTAGCACTTTGGGAGGCCGAGGCGGGCGAATCATGAGGTCAGGAGATGAAGACCATCCCGACCAACATGGTGAACCCCGTCTCTACTAAAAATACAAAAATTAGCTGGGCGTGTTGGCGCACCTGTAATCCCAGCTACTCAGGGGGCTGAGGCAGAAGAATAGCTTGAACCTGGGAAGGAGAGGTTGCAGTGAGCTGAGATCGTGCCACTGCACTTTAGCCTGGGCTAAAACTGGTCTAATAATAGCAAAATGTAGGCACTAGAAACAAACCAAGGTTCATAATTCACCAATTTCTAAAAACATATCAAGATTCACTGTATCCCAATGTGGACCCTTCAAATCAGCATAATCCAAAGCATAAAAATTAAACTGACATCTAATATATGCCATGCACACTGTTTTAATTTTAATGAGGATATCAGTATCTAATTTTGGAACATAGACAACATTTATTCCTATAAATATGTGTATCACCTTGGAAATGAATTTTAATAGGAATACAATATTAAGCATAATACAAATTATGTATTCTTTTCCTTATTTACTCTAAAACTATTATTTTGTTTGCCTATTTCTGGTCAGATATTGTGCAAAGCACAGAGTAGACAGTGGCAAATGCATGAAATATACAAACTGGTGTATCATGAATAGTGATTTACAACTTCATTAGTAGATATATAATGCCACAAAAAAATAAGGCAGATATGAATACACTGCTCTTTGGAGTCAACTAAAATTGGTTTACTCTGTCTATATACAACCTAAATTGCCTAACTCCAGGTTGATGCCACCTAGCCCAGTTAGTCCAGTGTTTCCTAAGCATTACTGACATTTGGGACCAGATAATTCTTTGCTGGGGGTTGTCGAGAGCACTATAGGATGTTTAGCAGCATCTGTGATCTCTACCCACTAGAAACCAGCAGTAATTTCCCAGGGTGGCAACTAAAAATGGCTCCAGGAATTACCAAATGTCCTGTGGGAAAACTCGTGCCCAAATCCAATCTTCTTCTCAGGATCACTTCCACATTTCCAGTAACTACCTTCTAGGTAATTCTAAATGTATTTTCTAACATCCTCTCTAAAGAAAATATCTGGCTGGGCACGGTGGCTCACACCTGTAATCCCAGCACTTTCAGAGGCTGAGGCAGGTGGATCACAAGGTTAGGAGTTTGAGACCAGCCTGCCAACATAATGAAACCCTATCTCTACTAAAAACACAAAAAATTAGGTGGGCGTGGTGGTGGACACCTGTAATCCCAGCTACTCATGAGGCTGAGGCAGGAGAATCGCTTGAACCCAGGAAGTGGAGGTTGCAGTGAGCTGAGATCACGCCATTGCACTCCAGCTCGGGTGACAGTGCGAGACTGTGTCTCATAAAAAAAAGAAAATATTCTAAATCAAAATCATTAATATTCTCCAATATCCTAAAAAATTAGACTATACTCTGACAACATGGCCATTAGATTTACCTGAAAATTAACTAGTTTATTATTGTTACTATTTTTTCTTTTTCAAGATGGAGTCTTGCTCTGTTGCCCAGGCTAAAGTGCAGTGACACGATCTCGGCTCACTGCAACCTCTGCTTCCCAGGTTCAAGCTATTCTACTGCCTCAGCCTCCTGAGTAGCTGGGATTACAGGTGTGCCAACACGCCCAGCTAATTTTTGTATTTTTAGTAGAGACGGGGTTCACCATGTTGGTCGGGATGGTCTTTATCTCCTGACCTCATGATTCGCCTGCCTCGGCCTCCCAAAGTGCTGGCATTACAGGCCTGAGCCACTGTGCCCGGCCAATCTGAAGATTAATTTTTAAAGCGCCAAAACGTTTATGATTTACTATAGTTATATGGAGGGTTTGTAGACAGAGTTAGCACTGACATGCCTAATTCCTGAAGTCTGGTTTTGTGCTCTTTCTGCTAAAACTGACTTAGTGCACAGCTATATCTGATGCTATTGCTGTTAACTGCTTAGTCTTTAAGAATTAAAGTGTCTCATTGGATTCATTTTTTCACTCTCTGTTTTTTAAACCTGTTCAAATCTCCTCTACCTCCCAGAAAAATGTCAAAGTACCTTATAAGCCATTTTAAATAACTTTTAGAGCATTGCTCATTCTACCTTTTATGTCCATTCCTATTAATGGCCCCCAGCCCAGGCCCCAACTTCTAGGTTTAGGTCCATTGGTTACTGCATTTTTGTACACCTGTACTAGTCCCTAAATTGTTCTCTTTTCTCTGTCCTTCAAATTATATAACACACCACCACTAGATGGATCTTAAAACACAACTGTAATTATATCAGTGTTCTATTCCTAAGCATTAAATGATTCCTCCAATTCTAGACAATATTTCAAGTATACATAATTTGGATTATACAATGGCTGAAC
>NW_012103687.1:1773633-1775664 GCF_000951045.1 Mandrillus leucophaeus | reverse complement strand
GGAGGTTGCAGTGAGCTGAGATCACGCCATTGCACTCCAGCTCGGGTGACAGTGCGAGACTGTGTCTCATAAAAAAAAGAAAATATTCTAAATCAAAATCATTAATATTCTCCAATATCCTAAAAAATTAGACTATACTCTGACAACATGGCCATTAGATTTACCTGAAAATTAACTAGTTTATTATTGTTACTATTTTTTCTTTTTCAAGATGGAGTCTTGCTCTGTTGCCCAGGCTAAAGTGCAGTGACACGATCTCGGCTCACTGCAACCTCTGCTTCCCAGGTTCAAGCTATTCTACTGCCTCAGCCTCCTGAGTAGCTGGGATTACAGGTGTGCCAACACGCCCAGCTAATTTTTGTATTTTTAGTAGAGACGGGGTTCACCATGTTGGTCGGGATGGTCTTTATCTCCTGACCTCATGATTCGCCTGCCTCGGCCTCCCAAAGTGCTGGCATTACAGGCCTGAGCCACTGTGCCCGGCCAATCTGAAGATTAATTTTTAAAGCGCCAAAACGTTTATGATTTACTATAGTTATATGGAGGGTTTGTAGACAGAGTTAGCACTGACATGCCTAATTCCTGAAGTCTGGTTTTGTGCTCTTTCTGCTAAAACTGACTTAGCGCACAGCTATATCTGATGCTATTGCTGTTAACTGCTTAGTCTTTAAGAATTAAAGTGTCTCATTGGATTCATTTTTTCACTCTCTGTTTTTTAAACCTGTTCAAACCTCCTCTACCTCCCAGAAAAATGTCAAAGTACCTTATAAGCCATTTTAAATAACTTTTAGAGCATTGCTCATTCTACCTTTTATGTCCATTCCTATTAATGGCCCCCAGCCCAGGCCCCAACTTCTAGGTTTAGGTCCATTGGTTACTGCATTTTTGTACACCTGTACTAGTCCCTAAATTGTTCTCTTTTCTCTGTCCTTCAAATTATATAACACACCACCACTAGATGGATCTTAAAACACAACTGTAATTATATCAGTGTTCTATTCCTAAGCATTAAATGATTCCTCCAATTCTAGACAATATTTCAAGTATACATAATTTGGATTATACAATGGCTGAACTGTGTTCCCCCCACCCCCAAATGTGTATACTGAAGCTATAACCCCCAATGTGATGGTATTTAGAGAAGGGGCTTTTGGGTGATAATCAGGTTAAGATGTAATGAGGATATTCATGAGGATAGGGCCCTCATGATGTGATTGGCGCCCCTATAAGAGCAGATACCACAGACCTTGGTTCCTCTCTCTGTCATGTGAGAACACAGCAAGAAGGCTGTCACCCACCAGCCAGGAAAAGAGCCTTCACTAAGGAACCAAATTGTCCAGCATCATGATCTTGAACTTCCCAGCCTAAAAGTGTGAGAAATGAATTCCTATTGTTAATAAACCATCACACAAACAAAGAAGAAAAACTTAAACTGGGTTCTAATAACACTGCTGGGCTTCCTAACCAGCTGCTCTTGGTTAGATTTTTGGCTGTTGTCCATACTGATTAACCCGCCATCCAACCATCATTCAAGATGAGAAAGAGGAATAGAGCAAGAATCAGGAACAAAGCTAATAAGTTAATGAACAAGTTCATTAAGAACAAGAGTAGCATTAGACGATGAGAGTTTTCTTCTCCTCTAGATGTCCAGAGACCCTTCTCTACAAATGTCCACCAATGGATGCATAAATACTTATGTTCCAATTTACCAGAATCTTGAGATACTGGGGTAGGGAGGTTAGACATGCAAAGATATATCAGATCTAACGGGTTTGTCCTCAAAAGTCAATTCACACCCCCGTGATGGGAGAAGCCAATAGGAGGGCTTCAATTCCAAAGAAAGCTGAGAGATCGGTGGATGATAACCCACCTTCCAGATTATTTCTGTGCATTCAAACAATGGCCCTTCTAGTAGATCACTGTTATAACCACACACAAGTTTTTTTCAGGCATCAGTCCCACTTGAGTAACCTTTGTGATTAGATTTCAGGCCACCAGGACTCCTGTGGTACCTATCCCTACTATCTTCCC
>NW_012103687.1:1771386-1772588 GCF_000951045.1 Mandrillus leucophaeus | reverse complement strand
CTGAGGTCAGAAGTTCGAGACCAGCCTGGCCAACATAGTAAAACTCCACCTCTACTAAAAATACAAAAATTCGCCAGGCGTGGTGGTGGGCGCCTGTAATTTCATCTACTTGGTAGGCTAAGGCAAGAGAATCAATTGAACCCAGGAGGCGGAGGTTGCAGTGAGCCAAGACTGTGCACAAGACCGTGCCATTGCACTCCAGTGTGGGCAACAAGAGCAATACTCCATCTCAAAAAAAACAAAACAAAACAAAAAAAAACAAACTAGCCTGAGAGTCTAGGAGGGGAGTAACTATTAAATCAAGGTCGTTCCTTATCAAAAGACATGACAATTTCCACAGACTAGACTGAGAGAAAAATGAAGAATTTACAGATCCTTTCTACTATTTCCACTCTTGCTACCTTTCTGACCTTTTTTCCCACTATTCTAATCTTCATTCACTTTAAACCAGCCACACTGGCTACCTTGCTATTCCTTCACAGTCTCTGCCCAACACTTATGTCCCCATGGCTAACACGGGGACATTTTATCCCCTTCAAGTTCATGTCCAAATTTACCTTCTCCATGAGACTTACTCTAACCACACTACATAAAATTACAATTCTCTTATACCTCCTCAACTTCGAATCCTGCTCTATTATTTTTTTCCTAGTTCTATAACATCATCTTCCATTTCACCAGAGAATTTGCATTTTTATTATACTTACCATCTGTCTTTCTCTACTGGACTGTTAGTTCCTTCTGTTGGAGTAGTTTGTTTTGTTTTTGTTGTTGTTGTTCATTTTTGTCTGTTGTGTTCACTGATTTCTCTCAAGTGCCTAAAGCAGTGCCTGGCACACAATAAGCACTCAAATATTCCTTAACGGAAAAATGTTATCTAGAAGTAGTTAGAAATCAATTCAAAAAGGTAGACTGAAGGAAAAAGTGGAAAATGTTCAAACATGGGAAACAGCCAACTTTCAAGTCTGGCCGCTCCTAAAGTGTACCCTTAGAGGAAATGTGACAGTCCCACAATCCTGGGGTTCAGAAGAAAAATGTGTATGGCCAGATCTCATCATAAGGACCAACAGTTTGGGGAAGCCTTTCCTCAGAAGAGTATGTGTGTGGTTAAAAACTCGCGTGTGGTTATAACAATGATTTACTAGAGCTGGGCACTGTGGCTCACGCCTATAATCCCAGCACTTTGGGAAGCTGACGCAGGC
>NW_012103687.1:1768997-1770981 GCF_000951045.1 Mandrillus leucophaeus | reverse complement strand
TTGAGACGGGAGTCTCGCTCTGTCACCCAGGCTGGAGTGCAGTGGCGTGATCTCGGCTCACTGCAACCTCCACCTCCTGGGTTCAAGCAATTCTCCTATCTTGGCTTCCCAAGTAGCTGGGACTACAGGCACATGCTACCACGTTCATCTAATTTTTGTATTTTTAGTAGAGACAGGGTTTCACCATATTGATCAAGCTGCTCTCGAACTCCTAAACTCAGGTGATCCACCCGCCTTAGCCTCCCAAAGTGCTGGAATTATAGGCATAAGCCACCGTGCCCAGCCTGGGATCTACTCTTAAACAACAGAGAAAATCAGTCATTTTTCCCCTTTTCTTTCCCTTCCTCCTATGAGCAGAATCTTGGTCAGAAGAGTCTACAAAGGAGATTTGACAGGGTGGCAGTTCAAACTAAAAGTGGTCTGATAGTTCAGAGTAAAGTTTCTTCACTAAAGCTGAGTTTTTAAAGGGCTTGAAGAATGATTTAAAAAGGGGTTGTGGAAGACCACAGAAAAGACAACTAAAACAATGCGTAACAAAGTCAACAGGGTGAAGTTAAGGGGAATGGAGGAATAAGGACCTACAAATAGCTGCTCCTTCATAAAAGCAAAGAGAACACTAGCAAAAACTACAAAAATCACATTTTTCAGATCCTGGAAATTAACAAAAGCTTGTAAAAATCAAAAGATTTTATTACAAAATGGTTTGGCAGTTCCTCAAAATGTTAAACATAGATTTATGGTCCCAGAAATCTACTTCTAAATATACGCTCAAAGAAACAAGGGTACTCAAGTACATGTATACATGTTTATAAGCAGCAATTCATAATAACCAAAAGGTAGAAACAACCTAAATGTCCATCAATGGACGAATGGATAAACAAATCATGGTATGTACATACAATAGAATGTTTATTCAGCCATAAAAGAAATGACATACTGATACATGCTACAACATGGTAAACCCTGAAAACACACCATGTGAAAGAAGTCAGGCACAAAAGCTCATATACTGTATGATTTCATTTACAGGAAATATCAGAAATAGATAAATCCATAGATATTAAACAAAGATTTGTGGTTGCCAAAAGATAGGAAAGGTAAAATGGTGAGAAACTGCTTAATGGGTAAAGGGGTTTTACTTTGGAATGATGGAAATGTATCAGAACTAGATAGAGGCAGCACACGTACAATATTACAAATGCACTAAATGTCACTAAATTGTTTACTTTAAAATAACTGATTTTATGTTATGTGATTTTCACTTCAATTAATTGTTTTTTTTAAATAAAGAGGGGCCATTACTACCAACCACACAGAAATAAAGATAATTATAAAGGAATACTATGAAAAATTGTCTGTCAAAAAATTACATAACCTAGACGAAACAAATTCCTAGAAAGACACGAGCTAATGAACGGACTCAAGAACAAACAAAATATGAATGGATCCAAAACAAGCGATAGAATTAGTAATCAAGAAACTACCCCAAATAAAAGCCCAAAATCAGATAGCTATGCTAGTAAATTCTTAACGTTTTAAAAAGAATTAACACCAATCCTTCATAAACTCTTCCAAAAATTAGAAGAGGAGAGAAAACTTTGCACATCTATGAGGCTAGTTATTACTCTTATACCAAAATCAAACCAAGAAATCATATTAAAAAAACTACAGGCCAATATCCCTTATAGAGGCAAAAATCCTCAACAAAATGTTAGCACACAAAATCTAACAACATATATAACAATTACATACAATGACCAAGTGGGATTTATTTAAAAAATACAAGGATGGCTCATTCTATGAAAATCAACCAACACTATTATCATTTTATTTTATTTTTTTAACTTTAATTTTTTTTTTTTTTTTTGAGTCAGAGTTTCATTCTTGTTGCCCAGGCTAGAGTGCAATAGTACGATCTCAGCTGACCGCAACCTCCTCCTCCCGGGTTCAAGTGATTCTCCTGCCTCAGCCTCCCAAGTAGCTG
>NW_012103687.1:1766897-1768947 GCF_000951045.1 Mandrillus leucophaeus | reverse complement strand
TTTTAAAAAGAATTAACACCAATCCTTCATAAACTCTTCCAAAAATTAGAAGAGGAGAGAAAACTTTGCACATCTATGAGGCTAGTTATTACTCTTATACCAAAATCAAACCAAGAAATCATATTAAAAAAACTACAGGCCAATATCCCTTATAGAGGCAAAAATCCTCAACAAAATGTTAGCACACAAAATCTAACAACATATATAACAATTACATACAATGACCAAGTGGGATTTATTTAAAAAATACAAGGATGGCTCATTCTATGAAAATCAACCAACACTATTATCATTTTATTTTATTTTTTTAACTTTAATTTTTTTTTTTTTTTTTGAGTCAGAGTTTCATTCTTGTTGCCCAGGCTAGAGTGCAATAGTACGATCTCAGCTGACCGCAACCTCCTCCTCCCGGGTTCAAGTGATTCTCCTGCCTCAGCCTCCCAAGTAGCTGAGATTACAGGCATGCGTCACCACGCACAGCTAATTTGTCTGTATTTTTAGTATAGACAGGGTTTCTCCATGTTGGTCCGGCTGATCTCGAACTCCCAACTTCAGGTGATCCGCCTGCCTAGGCCTCCCAAAGTGTTGGGATTACAGGCGTGAGCCACCATGCCCAGCCTATACCATTTTAATAAAGGACAAAAACCACATCTGTCTGCAGAAAAAACACTTGACAAAAGCTAACATCCTTTTATGATTTGAAACAACAAAACAACTAGGAATAGAAGGGAACTTTCTCCACCACACAAAGGCATCTGGATGAGACTCACAGCTATTATAGTATCATACTTAATGGTGAGACTGAAAGTTCCCCTGCCCCTAAGATCAGGAACAAGACAGATGTGCACTTTCACCACTTCAATTCAACACTGTACTGGAGGTTCTACAACCAAGGTAATTAGGCAAGAAAATGAAGCAAAAAGCATTCAGATTGGAAAGGAAGAAGTAAAACCATAATGGAGATGATGAATAGAAATAACTGAATTTTTTAAAAGGGCAAAGAACATAAATAGACATTTCTTCAAAGATGATATACAAAAGACCCAGGAAATATGTTCAGTGTCATTAATCATAAAAGAAATGCACATTAAAACCACCATGAGATACCACCTCACACCTACTAGGATGACTACTATTAAAAAAACAAACATTGTTGGAAAAAAATTAGAATCCTCATGCATGGTTACTGGATTGTAAAATGGTATAACTACTATGGAAAACGGTACAGAAGTTCCTCATAAAATTAAGAACAGTACTATATGTTCTAGCAATCTTACTCCTGGGTATACATCTAAAAGAATTGAAAGCAGGGTCTCGAAGAGATATTGGCACACCCACGTTCACAGAAGCACTATTAAAACAGCCAAGGAGTGGAAGCAACCCAAATGTCTACCCAAAAATGAATAAACAAAATATATCATATATCATTCAACCTTAAAAAGGAAGAAAATCCTGTCACATGCTACATGTTTGAACCTTGAGGATATTATGCCAAATAAAATAAACCAGTCATAAAAGACAAATACCTTTGTATTTGTATGATTCCACCTATATGAGATAACTAAAATAGTCAAATTCATAGAAACAGAAAGTAGAGGCAGGGAGCAGTGGCTCACACCTGTAATCCCAGCACTTTGGGAGGCTGAGGTGGGCAGATCACCTGAGGTCAGGAGTTCGAGCTCAGCTTGGCCAACATGGTGAAACCCTGTCTCGACTAAAGATACAAAAATTAGCCACATGTGGTGACAGGCACCTGTAAACCCAGCTACTGGGGAGGCTGAGGCAGGAGAATCGCTTGAACTCGGGAGGCAGAGGTTGCAGTGAGCTGAGATCATGCCACTGCACTCCAGCCGAGGCGAGGCGACAAGAGAGAAACTCTGTTTCAAAAAAATAAATTAGCTGAGCGTGGTGGCACACAGCCGTAGTCCCAGCTATTCAGGAAGCTGAGGCAGAAGAATCCCCTGAATCCAGGAGGCAGAAGTTGCAGTGAGTGGAGACTGCACCACTGTACTCCAGCCTGGGTAACACACCAAGACTCTGTCTCAAAAAA
>NW_012103687.1:1760036-1765772 GCF_000951045.1 Mandrillus leucophaeus | reverse complement strand
AGGGAACAGGATTTGAACACTTCTCCAAAGAAGACACACAAATGGCCAAGCAGCACACGAAATGCTGCTCAACATAATTAGTCATTAAGGAAATGCAAATCAAAATCACAATGAGCTATTACTTCACATCCACTAGGTTAGTTATAGCCAAAAACAATCTCAAGTGTTGCAGAGGATGTGCAGATATCTGAACCCTCATATACTGCTGGTGGCAATATACACTGGTACTCTGGAAAACTTTGGCAATTGCTCAAAATTTAAATATAGAGTTACCATATGACCCAACAGTATCACTCCTAGGTATATACCTAAGAGAACTGAAAATATAACATATACATAAGCTAGCTGACATATAGCAACAATGCTGCTACAAAGTGCAAACGACCAAATGTAAATTAATTGATGAATGAATAAACAAACTGTGGTATATCTGTACAATGAAATACTATTCAGCCATAAAAAGAAATGAAGTACAAACAGGCATACAATACGGTGTACCTTGAAAATACACTAAGTGAATAACGCCAGACACAAAAGGCCACATATTTTATTATTTCACTTATACAAAATGTCCAGAATAAGGCAAATTCATACAGACAGAAATAAAGTAGCAGCTGCCACGGGCTCCATGAAAAGAGGAATGAAAGGAATACAGCAGGTTTGAAAAATGGCCCCCAGAATATCAGGTCCTAATCCCTTAAACCTGTAAATGTTACCTTATTTGGAAAAAGGATCTTTGTAGATGGGAAAATTATCCTGGACTATACAGGTGGGCCCTAAATGCCATCACAAGTATCCTTGTAAGAGAAGCAGAGGGAGATTTCACACATACTCTAGGAAAAGGTGAAGATAGAAGCAAAGATTAGAGTGGCATGGTCACGAGCCAAGGAATGTCACATCCACAAACTAGAAGATGCAAAGAATGAATACTCCCCTAGAGTTTCCCAGGGGAGCACAGCCCTGCCAACATCTTGATTTAGGTCTTGTGAAACTTATTTTAGACTTCTGACCTCCTGAACTAAGGGAGAATAAATTTTTGTTATTTTATGCCACCAAGTTTGTGATAATTTGTTATAGCAGCCACAGAAAAGTAATATAGGGAGTGACTGCTAATGGATACAAGGTTTCTTTAGAGTTGATAAAATGTCTTGGAATTAGATATTGCTGATGGTTGTACAATTTTATAAGAATATAATACTAAAAACCATTCAATTTCACATGCCAAAGAGTGAATTTTATGGCATACGATTTATATTTCAAAGAAAAAAAATGCCTAGCAACAGGCTGGTATAACCCTCCATCTCCCAACAACTGCTGCTAAATTTTCAAAGCACCATTAAGCAGACTCAATTGGTAACAAGGATAATCGAACAATGTAAGCTAATCTAGCCAACAAAAAGAATTAAACTAGTATCAGGTGGTCAATTTATAAATTGTAGTGGGAGTCATACATTCCCAAAGATGGAATAGTTATATCTCCTTGCAGAGTGAACACTTCTCCAATACCAAGGACTTGGAAGACCAAATAAATTATATGTAGGATTACCAAATATGCTGGTATGACCAAGACAGTTGCAGTTTAAACTTCTATCTCTGTGTAATTACAGATTGTGCCACTCTTCAATCTGTAATAAGTCCTTCAGTTTAAATGACAAATTACATAGTCAACCTAGTTATAAGGAATCTAGAGATTGTGAGAAGCTGTGAGAGCATATTCTATGCAGGCCAGATAGGTCCTATCACGACTCCCTATGTAACCTGGATCTCTGTGATTGGGAAGTTCCCAGGGAAAAAACCCCAGTTAAGACTTCTGCAGAGCATTCACATTTTGTTTCAAACTTATACAACACTAATGCTTAAGCTCAACTCTCAGAATTGTATTATTCAGTATTATCCAAATGACTAATTTATACACTGAAGGGAAAGAACAAGGAACGGACCTATATACACTTGCAGTTTACAAGTATAAGAAGCTAACAAAGAATAAGATTAAAATAGTTTGTGCCAGGCCGGGCATGGTGGCTCACGCCTGTAATCCCAGCACTTTGGGAGGCCGAGGCAGGTGGCTCACGAGGCCAGCAGTTTGGGAGGCCGAGGCAGGTGGCTCACGAGACCAGCCTGACCAACATGGTGAAACCCCATCTCTACTAAAAATACAAAAAATTAGCTGAGCATGGTGGCGCACGCCTGTAATCCCAGTTACTCAGGAGGCTGAGGCAGGAGAATCACTTGAACCTGGGAGGTGCAGTGCAGTGAGCTGAGATCGTGCCACTGCACTCCAGCCTGGGCAACACAGCAAGACTCCGTCTTAAAAAAACAAACAAACAAAAAAAAACACTTGTGCCCACATTAACTAAGTGTTAAAAGCCAAAAGGTGAAAGTCACTATTCTCCTTTCACATATCAACTTGACCCCAAGGTAATATTGCTGCATTAGAACTGAGCTGGTGGGAGGGATGTTAAGAAATTAGGGAGAAATTGTTACTCTACAGAAAGACCATCATATAAGACCAAACATACACATTTGATGTTCTGATGTTTGCTATTTTGGCGGAACTACAGCTACAAAATGTATTGCATCAGTAGAATTAAAACATATCCCAGTCCACAAAAAACTAAGAGAGAAATTATACAGGAATGATCAAGAATCTGCACAGTTCTGATCATCTCACGACTAGAGAGAAAAGGAGGAGGGGAAGCATCAGGTATTTGAGAGGAATTTAAGACCACTCATTCAATAAAAGTTTGGTGGGCCAACAAGGTGCCATGCATTGGTCTGGGGATACAGCAGTGATCCAAAGTCCTTCACTTTAGGGAGCTGACATTCCAGAAGGGGTAGTCAGAAAATAATTGTTTTTAACAAAAGTAAGATGATTATATGAACACTACGGAGAAAAATAAAGTAGGAAATGGAAGCAGGTTGATATTCATATAATATGAATATGGCTACCGGTGGAAGATTACTCCAGCAAAGGGAACAGCAAACACAAAGGCTCTGAGACCAGAGCATTTAACACATGCAAGGACTGATCAACAGGCTAACATAGGTGGGCCAACGAAAAGGGTGACAAGTTAGAAATGAGATAAAAAATTAGCTGATTGTGGTAAAGGAAAACCAAGATCATGTAGGCCATTCTAAATTCTTCAGCTTTGGCCAGGTGCGGTGGCTCACGCCTGTAATCCTAACACTTTGGGAGGCCGAGGCAAGCAGATCACCTGAGGTCAGGAGTTCGAGACTAGCATGGCCAACATGGTGAAATCCCATCTCTACTAAACATGTAAAACTTAGCCAGGCGTGCTGGCATGTGCCTGTAGTCCCAGCTACTTGGGAGGCTGAGGCAGGAGAATTGCTTGAACCCAGGAGACAGAGACTGCAGCGAACTGAGATCGTGCCACTGCACTCCAACCTGGGTGACAGAGCGAGACTCCGTCTAAAAATAAAAATAAAAATAAAATAATAATAATACAAAAATTAGCTGGGTGTGGTGGCGGGCACCTGTAATATCAGCTACTTGAGAGGCTGAGGCAAGAAAATCGCTTGAACCCAGGAAGCAGAGGTTGCAGTAAGCTGAGACCGCACCACTGCACTCCAACCTGGGTGACAGAGTGAAACTCCATCTCAAAAAATAAGTACATAAATAAATAAAAATAAAAATAAATTCTTCAGCTTTTACCCTGAGTGTGATGAGAGATTACTGGAAGGTTGTGAGTGAGAAGTAATATGATCTGATTCATTTCAGCAGGATTGGTCTGGCTACTGTGTGGAGAATAGACTTTAGAGAGTAACAGGGGAAGCAGAAGACAAGAAGCTACTGAAATAATATAAACAAAAGATGATGGTAGTATCGGACAGGGTGGAGAAATGGAGATACTAAGGAGTCGGACTCTAGATCAAAATCTAGAAGGCCTATAAGGTTCACTGATGGATTGGGTTTGGGATGTGAAGGAGAGGCGGAGGACACATAAGAGGTAATGCTGAGCAGGTAAATCTATGAGATCAGAGCTCAAGGAAAGTTCTGAGGTAGGTACTTAAATTTTGAAGTCTTCGGTATGCAGCATTATTTAAAACACAAGACTGGATGAGATCACTCAGGGAAAGAGGTCTGAGATCTAAGCTCTGGCTCATTCCATTGATTAGAGATCATGGAGATGAGAAGGAGCTGGTAAAGGAAATTAAAAAGAAACAATTATTCACAGCCATTCCGGTGGGAGGAGAATCAAGAAAGAGAAGCATCCCAGAATCCAAAGGGGAGGAGAAAAGGAACAACTATAATATATGCTGCCAATAGATCAAATAAAATCAAGAAAATCAACTAAAACTGACCAATGGATTAATAAGCAAAATGGAATTCACTGGTGACCTCGACAACAGTGGGTTTAAAGGAGAATGAGAACAGGAGTTAGCAAATATGGACAACTCTAGAGAAATTTTCCTGTAAGGACAAGCAAATACAAAATAAAACAAGCAGATGGGAGATGTGGCATCAAAAACGAGATCTTTAAGGTGAGGTTACAGTACAATCAGTATGTTTGCTATGTTAATGATCTGGAGAGACAGAAAACTTAACCCTAGACAAAGAGAAGTCTTGCTAGAATAATATCCTTAAATTAAAAAGTGCACATGTAGAGGTTTTGGCCTTAGCAAGAAGTCAAATTATTCACCCAGAGTAACAGGACAATGCTTTGAGATCTTATGGAAAAGGGTTAAATGGTGGATAAATGGCTGTGGTAGCCATCCTCCAAGACCGACCTAAATGAATCCCATTTCCTGGAATTCACATAGATGTAGCCCTCTCCCACACTGTAACAGGGTTGGTCTGTGGGATCAAGCACATACAGCAAAAAGTGATGGTATGCCACTTCAGAAATTAGGTCATAAAGACTGCCCTTCATCTTGGGTACAAGGTCTCTTGAATAATTTGCTCTGAAGTAAGCCAGCTACTATGACACGAACAGCCCCACAGAGAGGCCCACAGAGTGAGGAACTGAGGCCTCTTGCCAACAGCCCAGTGAGTGAGCTTAGAGGCAGATGATCCAACCCAAGTCAATCTCGGAAAGACTGACAATCCAGCCAAAAGTTTGACTGAAACCTCATGAGAGACCCTGAGCCAGAACCAGCCAGCTAAGCCACTCTTGGATTCCAGACCTTCAAAAACTATGAGGTAACAAAATTTTTTTTAAACTACTAAGTTTTGAGACAATTTGTTACACGGCAATAGATAACTAATACAATGGGTCTCACTGAGCTGTAATTACAAATTGCTGGCCACAGAATTCACCTATAATCTCACCTACTGGCACGCAATGACTTCAGATGGCCTCCCCTGTCCTGCCATGGATTAAGCAAAGTGGAATTCACTGGTGACCTCGACAACAGTGGGTTTAAAGAAGAATGAGAACAGGAGATAGCAAATATGGACAACTCTGAAAGTTTCCTGAGGCAATTACCTCATGAAATAACAGCTGTTGAGAAAGGGGGTATGATAAAAGAAGTCAGCTTTATATAACTTAACATCCATGATGCTCTTACTTTCTTTTTCAAAAGATCTGGTAAAAGAAAGCCACTATCACCCTCTCCTTTCTCAAGAAAGCAATTTAGAGGGTTCCCGAATTACCTACATCAATTGACCTGAACTAATCACACACATTCAGATTCCCTTAGTAAAATATTAAACACTAAAGAGCTATGTTTTAGCACAGGAACGGGCAAGAGAGCGAAACTGAAGGAAAAAAGATA
>NW_012103687.1:1753859-1755446 GCF_000951045.1 Mandrillus leucophaeus | reverse complement strand
CTGAGGGGCATCCAAGCAGTCAGGGTTCCAGAGCTGAGGCTGAGGCAGCCAGAGCTCGGGGCGGGGATAGTCTGCCCACCAGAAGTCCAGCTGTTTATAATTCTCAGGTGTAGTCCCTTTGCTGGCTCTCCATGCTTAAGGGATTGTGACGAAACAACTGAGCCTTACATCTGTCCTCTTCTAGTTAACATCTGGGGCCAGTCGAATCCAGCCTGCCACCTGTTTTTGTACAGCTGGCAGCAAGCTAAGAACAGATTTCACGTTGTTTAATGGCTAAAAAAAGGAGAATAATATTTTGTGGCATGTGAAAATTATATGAAATTCAAAATTCAGTGTCCATAAATAAAGTTGTATTGGAACAACAAACATGCCCATTCCTTTAGGTATTATTTATGTCTGTTTTCCTGCTTCAACAGCAAAGTTGATTAATTGCCAGAGACCGTGTATGAAAAGCTTACAATAGTTACTATCTGGACCTTTACATAAAGTTTGCCCACTCAATTTACTTGCAGGGTTTAATTTTTTTTAATTGACCAATTCTGCCAAAAGTCTATTTTAGCAATCTTTTTTTGGCGAGGGCGAGTAAATCACTTTTGGTTTCGTTAATCTATAATGTTATTTTCTCATCTATTTCATCTATTTCTTCCACTCTGTTATTTCCTTCCTTCCTGTCTTCATAGGCTTGCTCTGTTACTCCTCTTTATAACTTTTGGAGAAAAATGCCTACCTCATTTGCTTGTAAACTCTTTTCTCTTGTATTTAATGCTATAAATTTACCTTCAAGTACCAGTTTAACTGCTGTCTCTTATACACATCTAGATGTGTATAAGAGACAGAATCACATACATTCAGATTCCCTTAGTAAAATATTAAACACTAAAGAGCTATGTTTTAGCACAGGAACGGGCAAGAGAGCGAAACTGAAGGAAAAAAGATAAAACTTTGGTCCTTATTAGGCAGACTTCTCTCTTCTTACCTCAGGTTTACAACGCAACTTTTAAGAACTTGAGCTATTCCAGGCAGAAGGTCACATCCTTGAGGTAACCAGAGAGAAGCGTTAGTTACTTACATGTTACGAGAATATCTGCGATCCCACTGCCTACCTGACATTGCCATTTGGGTGTTTATCAATCATCTCACACTTAACCAGAAAAGTGAACTGAATTCCTTTCCCCCAGATCTGTTCCTCCAATCTCCCCCACCTTAGCAAAGTTAACATCCCACCCGCCAACTGCCCAAATCAAAAGCCTTCAAATCAGCCCAGGTCCCGGCTCTCACGGGAGGGACTCCATTAGGGACCCAGGGGCGGCCTTAAGAGTCCCTGCGGCCACGCAGTAAGACAAGACGCTGAGGTAAGGGAGAGAGGCCAATACATTCAAATGTCTTAAGGGGTCTGGGCCTACAGGTCTCCAGAATGGGGGAGGGCCTGGGGTTACAAAGCAGTTTTCAGATTTTTTAATACATTGAGCGCCAAAAGAAACCCGGCGGGGGCGATGGGGGAGGGGAGCGCACTGGGAGCCAGGAAAGGCCCCTTCTCCGGGAGGCCCGGGCCCAGCCCGGGGGTGGGGACGTCTGCGTGAGGGAGTG
>NW_012103687.1:1745248-1752794 GCF_000951045.1 Mandrillus leucophaeus | reverse complement strand
GCTTGCTCTGTTACTCCTCTTTATAACTTTTGGAGAAAAATGCCTACCTCATTTGCTTGTAAACTCTTTTCTCTTGTATTTAATGCTATAAATTTACCTTCAAGTACCAGTTTAACTGTGTCCCACCAGTTCTGCTTGGTAATATTTTCATTATCCTTCAATTAATTATGTCCTAATTTTCCTGGTTGTTAGAAGTGCTTCTTCCCCAGTGCCAGAAAGAAATAGCACTTGAACATAAATTTAATTTTCTCAGCAAGGCCATTTTCACTTTCTGCAGAAAGGGTACACTCGCCAGCAGTTTTGCCAAGAGTACCCTGAACAAAGGATACAGGGCTATTTATAACCTGACGCTTCCACCTTGCTGCTGTGTCCGGTTTCCATTGGCTGAAACGGAACCTCACATTCTGTGTTTGTCCCAATTGGCTAACAACTTAGAACTTTCTAACAGAGGCAAAGGCAGAGGAGAACAAAGGAAGGAGGAAGTAACTTGTGGAATGCTGAGAAAGGTAAAAACACCTCCAAATAAGGAAGAGGAATAGGCTATGACCTAATGCTTGCTTGGACCAGTATAAGCATGCCAGCGCAAATACTTAGGCTAAATTGTGGGAGCTAAGAACACAAAATATATTAATTTATTTATTACAGCTAGCAGATATCTAAGAATGTTAGCACAGGTCTTTGAATAAATTTTACTTCTAAGAGAAGTGACTATTTATTCCTAATTCGACAGGGAGGAAACTCTCTTTGAAGAGGAACCTCTACTTTACTTTTTACATAGTGATTCTAACACAAGGGTTGTATAGTATGTTATTTATTTTTGAAATCTGTGAGATTTTTTTTACAATTATTTATTTTTGAAGTCTCTGAGCTTTTTAAAAGATATTTTTAACTGTATTATAATCAAATAACATGGCCTAAATATTACTGACCTTTGCATTTGAAGATTTCTGTTCAGTGAAGTGTACCTTAGTCAAAATGAAGAGATCATAGATATAAAGAAGATATTTGCAGTATCTAAAATGTATATATGACGCTGAGATGTAAAGATATTTGCAATATCTAAACTGTATATATGAAGCCAAGCGCAGTGGCTCACACCTGTAATCCCAGCATTTTTGGAGACCAAGGCAGGCAGATCACTTGAGGTCAGGAGTTCAAGACCAGCCTGGCCAACATGGTGAAACCCCGTCTCTACTAAAAATACAAAAATTAGCTGGGTGTGGTGGCACGTGCCTGTCGTCCCAGCTACTCAGGAGGCTGAGGCACGATAATTGCTTAAACCTGGGAGGCAGAGGTTGCAGTGAGCTGTGATTGCACCACTGCACTCCAGCCTGGGCAACAGAGTGAGACTCCGTCACAAAAAATAATAAAATGAAAAATAAATATATGTGAAATGATCTTCTTTTGGCTTCATAACAATTCCAATATCCATCAGTAAATTAGTATCAACTAAAATTCAGGCTTTATTCAAATGTCGCGACTTTTTCCCACCATCCTTTTTGTTCCAGATTCCCATGCAGGATACTGACTTGTACTTAGTCATTTTGTCTTAGCCTTCTCTGGTCTGTGACAGTTTCTTAAACTTTTCTTGCTTTTCATGACCTTGACAATTTTAAGAAGTAAAGGTCAGGTATTTTTCAGAGTGTCTCTCAATTTAGGTTTGATGTTTTTCTAGTGGTTACACTGGGATTATGGTTTTTAGAAGACTATCACAGACATGATGTGTCCTTCTTGTAATTTCTCATCAGCAATCCATGCTATCAATATGACTTCCTACTGGTTTCTCCACTGTAAATTACTTTTTCTCCCCTTTCGTACCCTATTCTTTGGGAGTAAGTCACCAAATCTTGCCTACACGCAGGAAGGCCATGAGGTCTCATTAAGGGAAAATTATCTGTGCAAATTACTTTGCAACTCTTCTTTAAGGAAGATTTGTCTCTTCTTCCTTTAGTTTTAAATTAATCAAAAATAGGTTTAGTTTTAAATTAATCATAAGTAAATAAAATTAAAAATTTAGTGTCTCAGTCACACTAGCCACATTTCAACAGATCAGTAGTCACCTGTAGCATATTGGACAGAGCAGAAGTAGAGCATTGTCATCATCACAGAAAGATCTATGGACAGCATTGACTTAGATCTTTAGTGAACCTTTCTTCTTTCCAAATATATGCATTTAAAAATACAAATTCCCAGGAACTGTGTTAATTCCATTGCATAAATTTTGTGCTTGTTTTCAATACCTTTCAATTCAACATTTTCCTTTTTTCACTGCAATTTCTTAGAGGAGCTATGGGTTATTTAGAATGAGGACCAGGAGTGGGGTGAGATAAGCAAGGAGGCTGGGGTGCATTAAGGAGAGACGCACCCCCAGCTTCAGGGATGGCACGTTGTCACCTTAGGTTCCCTGCTTGCTTCACCCTAGTCCCAGCCCTGTTTAGAACTGTATTGCCTAATTGAGGGACTTTGGGGTTTTTTTCAGTGATCTTTCTGTTACTGATTTGTAAGTCGATTCCCCTACAGTCAGTGGGTAACTACAAAGAGCCCCACAGCTAACATCACAATTAAAGTAAACTACTATACCTGAGTTTGAGACCACGCAAAGGACACCCACGAAAGCCACTTCAATTAGTAAAGCATTTGGAATAGCCAATGCAACTTTGAATGCCAAAGTTGGAGAAATGAAACTACCACATGGAGGATTATGCAAAGCTACAATAATTAAGATACTGCAGCCTTAGCACAAGGATAGAGAACAGGACAAATGAAATGAAATAGATTCCAGAAACACATATAAACAATCATCCCTGGTTCACACAGTTTCCACTGCAATACAGTAGGGAACGAGTGGTCTTTTTAGTAGGAGGTGCTGATTGATTTGGGGTATGCATATGAAAAAATTAGTCTTCGTGCCTTATCATACCATTAACAAAAAATCAGTTTGAGATATCTCATCTAAACAATAAAGCTTCTAGAAGAAAACATAGAAGGAATATCTTTATGTCCTTGGTAGACAATTTCTTAAATAAGATATATGAAAGATAAACCTTAATGTACGTATGTACACCCATAAAGCCACCATTCAGATCCAAATATGGGACATTTCCAGTGCCCCAGCACTTTTCCCGTACCCTCCCTGGTCAACAGCCCAATTTTTAAAAAGGTTAGAGGGGGCAAAACTTGAATAGACATTTAATTAAAAAAAATACTCAGGTGGCTGATAACTATATAATCTCAAGGTCCATTACTCATCAGGGAAAGGCAAATTAAAGCCACAATAAGGTACCACTACAATTTCAAGAGAAGGGCACTTACTAAAATGACTGACAGTACCAAGTGCTGGATCAGTAGCAATGGAATTCGCAATATCGGTGGTGGGAATGTAAATCGTTTCAACCACTTTGGAAATGTATTTGGCAGTATCTACACTAGAAAGCTAAATATATGCAGTTCCAGCACTTCTCATAGCCATACATACCCACGAGAAATGATTACATGCTTACCAAAAGACACGCACAAGCTCGTAGCAGCTTTATTCAAAATTGCCGAAGAATCAGCCTCAAAGTCCATCAACAGTAAAATAGATTTATATAAAACTGCCACAGTCACACAACAAAATTCTACCCAGCAATGAAAAAGAATGTGCTACTGCTACACACAGCAAAAATGCATCTCACTTATTTTATTTTACTTTATTTTGAGACAGAGTCTTGCTCTGTCACCCAGACTGGAGGGCAGTGGCGCGATCTCAACTCACTGCAAACTCCCCCACCCAGGTTCAAGTGATTCTCCTGCCTCAGCCTCCCGAGTAGCTGGGACTACAGGCACCCACCACTACACTTGGCTAATTTTTCTATTTTATGTAGAGAAGGGGTTTCACTATGTTGGCCAGCCTGGTCTCAAACTCCTGACCTCAAGTGATCCACCTGCCTCAACCCCTCAAAGTGATGGGATTACAGGCATGAACCATCACGCCCAGCCATCTCACTTATTTTAAAAAGCCAAAGACAAGAATCTTTGTGTTATTCCATTTATTTAAAGTTCATAAACAAGAAAAACCTCTGAGGTCAGAATAGGGGATGGCTTGTTGGGAGCATTTGACTGGGAAAGGGCACGAAGACTTTGGAGCTACTTCTTGACAATAGGGAGCTGATGAGATGTCACTGTAAATAAAACCTGACAGTTGATGACATTGCTTGCTAGCATCTACAGCCACAAAGCACACATGGCCTAGCCTCACTTCTGCCTTTCGCAACTCCTGGAAGTGAGTCGAACATATTTTCAGCGAGAATCCTTGCTGCAAGGGAGTCTGGAATCTCCAGTGTTCATAGCCATCGTTTTAGTTTTTACAGGTGAAGGCGGAGGGTCAGTGTCACTCACAATAATGGAAGCCACACCACTTGATCCTGGCTGAACTGAAGTTTGAATAATAACTTTTGTTTCACGAGGCAACCCTTGCAGTTGCTCCGGCTTTTTAAATGTTTGATGGTTCTTGGTTTTGTGCTCTATTTCCTCCTTCAACGTCAAAAACTGTAGTCGGCACTTGGAACATCGAAGGACTCTCCTTCTGCTGTGCCTCCAGCAATGATTCATGTATGGTATCGCAGTTTTGAAAAGTTTGAGACAAAACAGACAAAGCAAATACTTTGTGTTTTCATGGCACGTTCTAAAATGTGTTTCCACATCAGCAAAGACCGACGATCTGTAATGGCAAACCTGGCACACATAGGGCATTTCGCCAGGCTTATGATGGTCCTTCATGTGTTGTAAGAGGACCTGATCTGTTTCGAATGACAATTCACAGATCTTACAGACAGCAGAGGGCCCCATGGCGATGTGCACACTGTCAATGTGACACTGTAGCTGGAAGGGAGTGGGAAACTGCCGGTGGCAGTGCTGGCAGGTGGTGTGGTCTTCCCAACTGTCGTTCCTCTGCTTCTCAAACTCCAAATGATGCTTCATGTGATTCATAAACTTAATATTTTTTAGAACTTTCACGCAACTGAGGCATTTAAAGGTGGTGTGAGTCTTCTGTTCTGGCTGCCCATCTCCTTTATGCTGTCCATAGTAAAAGTCGCTAAGTAACACGATGGGATTTTCTTTCCTGGGATCAAAGGTCTTCTTTTGACTTGCTAGACTTGAAATGTCTGTTATTACCAGGCCATCAGACCCATTTGCTCTCCCTGGATTCCTAAGATTGAAATGTGCTGTTCCATTAGCATCAGCCCAAGGAAATGTTGCTCCATTCTGAACGTGATTTGATGAGTTGCAGACCCCCTGTGAGGGTGTATTTGTGCTTATTATAGAAGAGCTATCTGAAGGGACCACAGCTAAAGAATGTACCCCTGGGATTTCATCCCTGAGTTTAACCCTTTTGGAATTTCTGCTGTTTATATCTGAAGTGGAAAGTCGCTTGGAATCAGGAGAACTCTCACTTCTGCCTCCTCCAGAGAACATAGCTCCAACTAGATGCTGAGTCCCTGGAGGGAGAGAATCTGAGGAATTGGGAGAAACAACGTGTGGTGAGCCCATTTTATAAGCAGGTTCAGGTGAAGACATCGTAGTGACAGGACTATCTGTAGATCTCCCCTCAGATGGAGAAACTGGCCTGATGGCTTTTGCCATAGAGGTCACATGATTTGCAGGTTGCCACACGTGAGCAGGATCTTGACGAAAGTGGCCTTTTCTTCTTCTTGAATTTGAGCCTGGGGTGACTCTGTTCAAAATGTTTGAAACGACTGGTTTTGAATTTGAAATCATCCCGACAAAGAGAATTTCAGCATCTTTATGTACATGTTCCACCCCAACAAAGATCAGATCTGGATCTTCATCATCTTTGTCGCTTTCTTTGGATTCTCTCAAATTCTTCTTTGGTGATTCCACTTCCTTACACAAAAAGACATCTCCCATTTTCAGTTTACTTTTTGCTTGAAGCCACTGGTCCCTTCAACTTCCAGAGCTGTCTTTTTACAAATTGCCACCTAAGTGCAACCATGTGACAATAGTCAATATTTATTTCAAAAGACAAAATCATTACTTTATTGTACCCTCCCTTAAAACACTGAGGTAACTATCAACATCACTCTTTTACACATCAGAAATAAGGCTTGAAACATTTTAAATGGCATAATTTCAAATTCACCTCTCTCTCCTACCCTGGTCTTCTGCAGTTGTAAGGCAAAGGAAGCAAGATTTCAGGAGGTGCAGATGGAACATCTGAGAGTGCTCGCCTCTAAATTTTGCACTCTAGATGCCTCGCTCACCTCCTCCTCATCCCAGATGTACTCTCTCAGATGTCTAAGGTTTCTAGCCAACTTAAACAAAACTTCTCTCAAAAACATTCTGCTCTAAGCCTGGGCAACATAGCAAGACCCCATATCTACCAAAAAAAAATTAAAAATTAAAAAAAAAACTAGCTTGGCATAGTGGTACACACCTGTAGTCCCAGCTACTTGGGAGGCTGAGCCAAGAGGAACACTTGAGCCCAGGACTTCAAAGCGATGTTCATGGCACTGCACTCCAGCCTGGGCAACCAAATGAGACCCCATCACACACACAATAAAAGCTACAACACACACACACACACACACACACACACACACACCCCCTTTGCTGTTCCTGTAATGTTCCTTTTCTCAGTAAACCCAGTTGTTCAATCTACAAACTTCAGAGTCATCCTTTGACAGACTTTCTCTCATACACCACAGTCAATCAATTAGCAAACTCAGTCTGCTCTATCTTCTAAAGATATCCGGAATCTGACTACTCTCTTCTATATCCACTGCCACCTCCCTGATGGAAGGTACTATGTTCTCTCCCTGGATCACTGCAGAAGTTGCCAGACTTAAAAGTTGTCAGATCTCCCCATGGTGGCCCTAGTGCCCCTGTTAAAATATACAGGGGAGCAAGTATATTTTGCTCTTAAGTCTTCAATGACTTTCCATCTCATTCATAGGAAATACCAGTAAACTTAAAATTTCCCCATAGAACCTTAGGTCATTATCACCCTTGCTAACTCCTCTCCCTCTGCTGCAGCCATCCTGAGCCCCATGAGTCTGGAACATACCAGACCTTTTTCTTTTTCAGAACTTTTGTTGTTCCCGGGCCTTGCATGCCTCTTTCCCCAGATTAACCCCATCTGGGCTCCTGATTTGCCTCACGTCAGTGGTTCCTCCTCAGCAAGGCTTCCCTGACCACAGTATCAAAAATCACAACCTCCTTAACTCATATGTTCTAACCTTCAATGCTATTTTTCAACTTAGCATTTATTACTGCCTACCACACAAGATGTAAAATATACCTTGCAAGCCCAGGAGTTTGAGGTTACAGTGAGCTATAATCATGTCACTGCATCCAGCCTGGGTGACTTTTATAAATGATGGCATCTTACAGTCAGCGAAAAATCCTATTTCTTTGTATAAGCTGACAGCCCACTAAACTTGTTTTATAGTTCGCTAATGGGATATCAACTACATTTTGGCAAACAATGGTTTAAGACAGGAATTGGAAAATTGGCCTTTCCCCTGTTTTTGTACAGTCAGGAAGTCAA
>NW_012103687.1:1741552-1744268 GCF_000951045.1 Mandrillus leucophaeus | reverse complement strand
AAAAAAAATAACAATATACTGTAATAAAAGGTATGTGAGGCAGGGTGTGGTGGCTCATGCCTGTAAGCCTTTGGGAGGCTGAGGTGGGTGGATTGCCTGAGGTCAGGAGTTTGAGACCAGCCTGGCCAACATGGTGAAACCCGTCTCTACTAAAAATACAACAATTAGCTGGGCGTAGTGGCGAGCGTCTGTAATCTCAGTTACTTGGGAGAGTGAGGCAGAAGAATCACTTGAACCCGGGAGGCAGGGGTTGCAGTGAGCTGAGATCATGCCACTGCACTCCAGCCTGGGCAGCAAGAGTGAAACTCCATCTCAAAAAAATAAATTAATTAAATTAAAGGTATGTGAATGCAGTCTCTCGCTGACAAAATATCTTTATGTACTGTAGATCTTGGCAACCTTAGCATATGATTGTGTTTTCTTTCCTTATTACATTAAAAACTTTCCCATTTTCACTTAAAGGAAGCACTGTACAGCTTCTCTCTGGCATATTAGAATCGCCAGCCTGGCTACCCTTGTGCTTTGGGGCCATTATTGAGTACCATAACGGTTAATTGAACACAAGCACTGAGATACCACCAGGACAGTCACTCTGGTAACTGCGATGGCTCCTAAGTGACTAAGGTACAGAGAGCGCAAACAGACAACGGCATGGGGACTCAGGACAAAGGGAGGATTACCATCCCAGGGCAGGGCTGACTCAAGAGCTTATCACACTACTCAGAAGGGCTGGAGACTTAAAACTTATGAATTGCCTAATTCTGGAGTTTTCCAATTAATGTTTTGGAACTTCAGGTAACTGAAAGCACGAAAAGCAAAACCCTGGATAAAGGAAGACTACTGTAGTTGAAGCAGAGAATCGCAATGCCTAAAATATTTAACATCTAGTCCTTCACAGAACAAGTTTGCCAACTCTAGTTTTAGAGAGGCAAAATGAAAGATACCAAATTTCTCAGCTCACCAGTTCCTAAAGTTGCGTGTGCATCCAGATGATCCAGTGCAGCTCAGTATGTTCCACTCTGGGCCACGAGGGAAAGTGAAGCTGGAGCTTCCTTGTCTCCACCTCCCAGAGAAATTTGTCCAGAGACCAGCAGCACTGCTTCTGCAGGCGGACAATGCCGCTTGCTCTTCAAAGTCCTTTCTGAGGCCAGATCAGAAGGTCCCACTTCTTTTAAGTCCATTATAACCCAATCATTTTCCAGTCACATGTCTGAAGCAGTTTATCCTGATTGGATTTTCAGTTGCTGTCCAGCTTGATTGCCAAAACCTTTCCTCCAATTGCTACTCAAAGGAAAGAATGAGGGTTGGGCTTGAGGGTTGCCTTCTGGGTTGACTCAACTGGTGATGGGTGTCCTCCCTCCTCTCTCTGTGGTTCAGACTCCACCACCTTCTCTGTAGTGTGCCTGGGCCCTCAGCTACTGGGGGTCAGAAGGGATGGGGTGCGGAGTGGGAGGCAGTCCACATGTCTGTTCCAACAGAGCTCAAACAGAGATGAGGAAGTTCAAAGGCAGATATCTTTCCAGTAGAAGCCCCAGGGGGCAGGGTGTGTCTCACTCCCACAGCCCTTGAAGACTAGGTTCCCATAGGAGTTTCCAGGTGTCCAAACAGGGTCCTCACTGAGTCTTCAACAGCTTTCTCTAAGCAGTATCCCACTTCCTTCTTAATCAGTTTCCAGGGGTCAAAGGTCTGTCCTGATTCCCTCCCATCCCCTCTCACTTTCTTCCCTCTGTCTCTCCCTCCCGTCTCCTCCTTCACTGCCCCCTCCTTGGAACCTTTTCAGTTGAATTTCAGGCCCTCCCTTTCACTGTCTTTACAGCCTTTGCAATCCAGATTAGAAAGCGGGGCAGGGGGAGCCTCAAGAGTCCCTCGACAGGTAAGAAATATTTGTATTTCCACCCCATTCCAACGCAGTGCAATCAAGTTTCAAAATTAAACCAAAAATCATTTGCAAATTAAAATGTTCTAAAGTAACATCTCCTGATAAAACTTTAAAAATACCTTTCTGGGCCGGGCGTGGTGACTCACGTCTGTAATCCCAGCACTTTTGGAGGCCGAGGCAGCAGATCACATGAGCCCAGTAGTTTGAGACCAGCCTGGCCAACTTGGTGAAAACCCGTCTCTATTCTTTATAAAGTAAAATACAAAAATTTCCTGGGCTTGGCAGTGCACGCCTGTAATCCCAGGTACTTGGGAGGCTGAGGCAGGATAATCGCTTGAACCCAGTAGGTGGAGCCCAAGGTGGTATAAAAGTGTATGACACAGGGTCTTTATTTCTAGGGACTGGGGAAAGGCTGCTTGAGGGCATTGCAAGTAGCCAAGGGTGTGCCCCTGGAAAGCAAAGTGAAATGAGGACCGCTGCTGAGGCACACCTGTAGTCCCGGCTATTAAAGGGTGAGGTGGAAAGATCTTTGAGCCCAGGATATCCACACCAACCTCAGCAAAATATCAAGACCTCTGTTTCTACAAAAAAAAATTTTTTAATTAGCCAGGCACAGTAGCACGTGCCTGTAGTCCCAGCTACCCGGGAAGCTGAGATGGGAGGATTGCTTGAGCCAGGGAGATCGAGGTTGCAGTAAACTATGATTGCATCACCATACTTTAGCCTGGGTGGAAGAGAGAGACCTTGTCTCATTCATTCATTCATAAATAAATAAATAAGCAAGCAAAGTGAAATGAAGTGCAAGACTTAGACAGTAAAATTCTTCCAGGGGCCGGG
>NW_012103687.1:1736376-1741037 GCF_000951045.1 Mandrillus leucophaeus | reverse complement strand
TGGCAGTAGTGCTTATGGGAGGTGAGAAAATTGAGAGGAGTGTCTAGAAATAGCTCGGAGTGGCATCTTATTTTCTTTTGCTCAGTTTTAAAAGTCCCAAATAAAACCTCATCTAGCTGTTCTAACCAAGCTATTCTAACCCACTAATCTAGTAAAAATAAAATCACATGGTCTGAATATAAATTTGCATCAGGATACATGCCTTTCCTATGAAACATTTATGTTCCCTTATAAAATATATCCTCCTTTTCTGCAGAAAACTAACTGTAATGCATCTAAAGGTCACAGAATGTGGTGAAACATCCTCATCATTGATTTTTTTTAAAAAATTTTATTTATTTATTTTTTGAGACGTGGTCTCATGCTCTGTTGCCCAGGCTGGAGTGCAGTGGCACAATCACGCAGTCTTGATATCCTGGACCCGAGCAATCCTCCCACCTCAGCCTCCCAAGTAGCCAGGACAATAGGCAGATGCCACTATGTCTAAATAATTTAGTTGTATTTTTTAGTAGAGATGAGGTCCCACTATGTTGCCTGAACTAGTCTCAAGCTCCTGAGCTCAAGCAATCTTCCCACCTCGGCCTCCCAAAGTTCTGGGATTACAGGTGTGAACTACCCGCACCCTGCCCTGCACAACTGATTCTTTTTTTTGAGACTACACTCTGTTGGCCAGGCTGGAGTACAGTGGCATGATCTCTGCTCACTGCAACCTCCATCTCCCAGGCTCAAGCAATTCTCGTGCCTCAGCCTCCCAAGTAGCTGGGATTACAAGTGTGTGCCAACAAGCCCAGCTAATGTTTGTATTTTTAGTAGAGACAGGGTTTCACCATATTGGCCAGGCTAGTCTTGAACTCCTGATCTCGGGTAATCTGCCCACCTCAGCCTCCCAATTATAGGATTATAGGCGTGAGCCACCACGCCCAGCCGTAGCTGATTCTTTATCAGTCTGCCTTTGGGACGTTTCCGCTGGGAAACTCTTTCAGACCAGCCCCACTTTCCAAACAAAGAATTCCAGTGATGAGATTAAAGCTTGTCACAATATGTTTTTCAAATGACTGGTAGAAGCAGACCTTAAGATTAAAAAAGAAAAAGAAAAAATGGCTGAAATCTTGAATCCTTTATTGCTTTAAGGCACAGAATAGGAAATGGATGGTGCGTCAGGAATGGATGCAGGTAGGGACAGACCATCACTCATGCCACCTTGCTGTGTTTATGAAACAGAGTGCTGGAAATTAAATTTAAGGGATACACAAAGAGGTGCCCAGTCAGATGAACTCAGAGTTGGAATTGCTGTTTGTGAGACAGTTACGTCAAAGGAAGAAAAGAAGGAGAGAAGAAAGGTGAATATCAGGAGAATTTTCCAGCCAGAAGAAAGACACAGAGGCACAGGCATTTCATGGTCTGGAACAAGAAGAGCACAGAGACAAGCGTGGCTCCAGTTAAAGGACCAGCAGAGAGGAAAGATGAGGTCACTGATTTGGGTAGGGGACATAACAGTTAAGATATTGTTGGTCAAAGTCAAGATTTTGGGATTTATACTGAATGAGATGAGAGATTACGGGATATTTATTTGAAAAAGGAAGTTACATGTTATGTTTACATTTTAGTTTTCATCAAATTTGGAAAATCTGCCATTACATCTTCAATTTTTTTTTGGTTACCTCCTCTATTATGGACTCAAGATAAGATGCTGCCCTCCACCGCTGTGACTGCCCCTGAAGTGTTATGTTGAAGCCCTAACGCCTCTTGTTGTATTTGGAGATAGGGCCTTTAGAAGGTAATTAAGGTTAAATGAGGTCATAAGGGTGGGGTCCTAATCCCATAAAATTAGCATCTGTATGAGAAGTGACACCAGGGAGCTGACTCTCTGTGAGCTGAGGAAGGGGTCCCTGTGAGGACATAACGAGAAGGTGGCCATCTAAAGCTGAGAAGACCCTCATCAGAAACTGAATCAGCTGGAACCTTGATCTTGGACTTCTAGCCTTCAGAACTGAGAGAACACATTTCTACTGTCTAAGCCACACAGTGTACGGTATTCTTTTAAACTCTATCTTGGCAGAGAAGTCTGTGTTATTTTATTATGGCAGCCCAAACAGACTAATATTCCCTCTCTCTCCACTTCCTCAGAGATTACAATTACACATATTATTGAGCTCTTGAAATTGTCGCCACAGTTTACTGACCCTCTGCTCATTTTCTTTTTTGTATTTGTTTTCCGTTTTGGGGAGTTTCTATTGCTATCCTCCAGTTTAATGATCTTTTCTTCTGCAATGTCTAATCCTCTGTTAATCTCATTCAGTGTATTCTTCAGCTCAAGCATAGTTTTCATTTGTAGAAGTTCAATTTGAGATGCTTTCACATCTTCTGTGTCACTGCTTAACATTCTCCAGCTTTCCCCTAACATGTGGAAGATCATTGTAATAACTGTTTCAATCTTTTTGTCTGCTAATGCACTAATTATATAATCTATGACATCATTGGAGCCTAATTCAGTTGATTAATTTTTCTCCTTATTATGGATAGTATTCCCTGGCTTCTTTGCCTGCTTGGTAATTTTTGATTAGGTGTCAGGTTTGATCTTGCTGGACTTGAATATTTTTGTATTCCTTTAAATATGCTTGAACCTTCTTCTGGGATGCAGTTAAATTACTTCAAGCTCGTTTAATCCTTTAAGGCTTGCTTTTAAGTGTAGGTGGCCTGATTTTGCTCCATTACCAAGGCAATGCCCTTCTGGGAATCTATGGTATATCAGCCTACAATATCTCTTTCAACTTGGTGTGGCAAATTCTCTCAGAGAATGAAAACAAGTGCATGAAAAGGATGAAATGAGCAGGGGAGCTCTTTGCAGCATGCCAATGTTGCTAGATACACAATCCAACTTGACCCTTTAAGCTCTGCTAAATGTCCTAGTGGTTTCTTTAGTGCAGACATAAAGATGAAGTTTACACACAGGGACAGGGGGACCAGAGAATGGAACAGCAGTCCCAACCAGGAAGGATGGCAATGCCTTGGGAGCCCAAGACCAGGCCTTGGTTTAAGTTCAAACTGTTGGAAGTGAATAGAGCAGCGCAAAGCAGTCCTTGAAAGAACCTGGACAGGTCAGTTGATGCCTCTAAACTTGGGGACTTCAGGGCTATGCCGGAAGGATCTGGGCCAGGTTCTTAAAGTCCACGTGAAGCGTCCTGCTGCAGTGGCTCATGCCTGTAATCCCAACACTTTGGGAGGGCAAGCCAGGTGAATCATTTGAGGTCAGGAGTTCGAGACCAGCCTGATTAACATGGTGAAACCCTGTCTCTACTAAAAACACAAAAAAGTTAGCCAGGCGTGGTAGTGACAGCTACTTGAGAAGCTGAGGCAGGAGAATGGCTCAAACCTGGGAGGCAGAGGCTGCAGTAAGCCAAGATCATGCCGTTGCCCTCCAGCCTGGGTGACCAAGCAAAACTCTGTCTCAAAAAAAAAAAAAAAAAATTCCACATGAAGGATGCAGAGATGCCTATGAGTGACAATATGTCTAATCTCCTACTTTAAAAATGGCCATTTTCAAATTCTAACATTCCTTCAACATTTATTAATTCTTTTGTAAAGAAGAATGTAGATTTGTCTATCAGTGTGGCATCAGGAAGATTTACGTTATTTAAAAATGTTATAAACAGATACTGTCATTATTTTTATGATGCTTCAAATTTCAAGTGAGACTCCCTTTACCGTGGTCCCCATATCTTTTTGTTTTTTTTTCCTTTTTTGAGAGAGAGAGTCATGGTCATCCATTTATTTCACACCTGATTCTCATTACATCAGTCAGAGAGGAAGGAGTCATGCACCAGTGCATACAATTGTGCTGTTCTATTATCCTTCGGACAATATTGGGATCCAGGTTCTAATTATTTTTAAGTTCAGGATCTGGATCAGAGCCCAAAGAGGTTAACTGCTGCTGCTGGGGACTGGGAGCTGCTGAGAGAACAGCAGGAAACAGGCATGGAGCTGACCATGGAGGGTTCATGCTCCAGAACTCCCATCTGGGTACCTGAGGATCTTTCACGGAGATCATGGACTGGGGTGTGACAGCACTTCCTCAAAGCAAACGGGGATGGCAAGCATGGGGCTGGTACTTGGGAGTTGGAAAAACCATCATATTTGCACAGGGAGAAATTGAAAAACTGCTGTCCTTCCATCTGTATCCCAGAATCCTATGTAGAACCATAAGGACAGGGCCAATTGGTTCCTTGGCCTCTGTTTGTCCTCATGAGTAGTCCAGTAGGAGTCCTGCAAACTTATCACCATCTGGAGTCAGTGCTGCCAACTCTTCTTTATGCCCCTCTGCTTGAGATGCTAGTCGATTGCTTTAGACTATTCATGATTCTTCTTCCTCAACTCTTCACATTAAAGAAATTCCTGGCCAGGTATGGTGGCTCATGCCTGTAATCCCAGCACTTTGGGAGACCAGAAGTTGGAGACCAGCCTGGGCAACATGGCGAAACCCTGTCTCTACAAAAAAATAGAAAAATTAGCTGAGCGTGGTGGTGGGTGCCTGTAGTCCCAGCTACTTGCGACGCTGAGTTAGGAGGATCACCTGGAACCTGGGAGGCAGAGGTTGCAGTTTGCCGAGATAACACCACTGCACTCCAGCCTGGGTAACAGAGTAAGACTGTCACAAAAAAAAA
>NW_012103687.1:1731142-1736136 GCF_000951045.1 Mandrillus leucophaeus | reverse complement strand
GACAGAGCGAGACTCCGTCTCAAAAAAAAAAAAGGAAAGTAATTCCCGTTCTTTGATGAAACTCTGGATCTCCTAGTCACTCCATGTTTTAATCAACTGTTCTGAGGGTTTTCTAGTTCCTTGGTTTCATAATTTCAGTCTTAAGTCATACTTTCTCCGTTTTTATTCCTGAGTTTCCTCCTAAGGTTCTTTTCATTGCAGCCACAGGGACTAGTTCGGGGTCTGCAGAGAACTAGTACTTACTCCGCCCAAATGGAATCCAAGAGCATCAGAAGGGGCCCAAAGGCAGAAATGTGTTTCTGGTCTCTGCTTTTGGCAGTCTTGCTCTCCATGTCTTTTTGACATGTCTCCTGATATAGTTTGGGTGTTGTACTCATCAGGATGTAACCCCTGATGCTGGACATGAAGTCTCGTGAGAAGTGATTGGATCGTGGAGGTGGATTTCTCATGAATGGTTTAGTACCATCCTGTTGGTACTGTCCTCAATGATAGTGAGTGGGTTCTCCTGATACCTAATTGTTTTAAAGTGTGTGGCACCTCCCGCCTCTCTCTTGCTCTGGCCATGGTATAGCTGTTATGGAAAGCAGTACAGTGGTTCCTCAAAATATTGAAAATAGAGCTACCATATGAGTCAGCAGTTCCATTTCTGGGTATATATCCGAAGAAAATGAAATCAATATGTTGAAGAGGTATCTTTACTCTCATGTACATTGCAACATTATTCACCATGGTCAAGATGTGGAATCAATCTGAGTGTTCATCAATGGATAGATGGATAAAGATAATGTGGTATGTATACATAATAAAATACTATTCAGCCCTTTCTTTTTTTTTTTTTTTGGAAACAAGATAAAAAGATCTTCCTCTGTCACCCAGGCTGGAGTGCAGTGGCATGACCATCATAACTCACTGCCGCCTTGAACTCCTGAATTCAAGCAATCCTCCCACCTCAGCCTCCCAAGTAATCAGGACCACAAGTGCATGCCACCAACACCTGGCTAATTAAAAAAAGAAAATTCTATAGGGACAAGGTCTCACTTTGTTACCCAGGCTGGTCGCAAACTCCTGTACTCAAGTGATCCTCCCTTCTTGGCCTTCCAAAGTGCTAGGATGACAGGCAAAAGCCACCACGCTTTACCACTATTCAGCCTTAAAATCAAAGGAAGTTCTGTTATTTGCAACAACGTGGATAAACTTGGATGACATTATGTTAAGTGAAATAAGCCAGACATAGAGGGACCAATACACGGTGTCTCACTTATATGTGGAATCTAAAAAAGTTAAACTTACAGAAGCAGAGAGTAAAATGGTGGTTACTAGGGTCAGGATGGATAGAGGATAGGGAAAATATATATATAGTATATATAAAAATACAAAAGTTTCAGTTAAACAGGAGGAATTATTAGTTTTGGAGACCTAATGTATAGTATTACAGCATGGCGACTATAGTTAATAATAGTGTATAGTATATTTTAAAATTGCTAAGTGAGTAGATTTTGAATGTTCTCATCACAAAATTATAAGTATGAGGTGATTGCTACATTAATTGGCTTGATTGATATGTTAATTGGCTTGATTTAATCATTACATAATGTGTACACATATATTTATCATGTTGTACATCATAAAATGTATACAAATTGCCATCTGTCAATCAAACTTTTAAAAACACATTCAAGATCTGGGCACTAAGTATGTTCAATTGTTATTGCTTCAGTAGACAGACCTAGAAAATACAGTGTACTCATATTTCCATTTAAATTTAGTGCCATGGCAGGAATTCTTACCTTCTTTCATTTTATTTTATTTTATTTTATTTATTTTTATTTTTTGAGACAGGGTCTCACTCAGTCGTCCAGGCTGGAGTGCAGTGGTGCAGTCTCGGCTTACTGAAAGCTCTGCCTCCCAGGTTCAAGTGATTCTCCTGCCTCGACCTCTCCAGTAGCTGAAATTACAGGCGCATACCACCATGCTCGGCTAATTTTTTGTATTTTTAGTAGAGATGGGGTTTCACCATGTTGGCCAAGCTTGTCTTGAACTCCTGACCTCAAGTGATCTGCCCATCTCTGCCACCCAAAGTGCTAGGATTAACAGATGTGAGCCCCTGTGCCCGGCCCCTTCTTTCATTTAATATTTTTATATATACTATACTCAAGTGATCCTACTGCCTGGGCCTCTGATATGGTTTGGCTGTGTCCCCACCCAAATCTCATTTTGAATTATAGCTCCCATAATTCCCATGTGTTGTAGGAGGGACCCAGTGGGAAATTGCTGAATCATGAGGGAGGTTCCCCCCATACTGTTCTTATGATAGTGAATAAGTCTTATGAGATCTGATGGTTTTATAAGGGGTTTCCTGCTTTCACTTGGCTCTCATTCGCTCTTGCCTGCTGCCATATAAGATGTGTCTTTTGCCTTCCACCATGATTGTGAGGTCTCCCCAGCTACGTGGAACTCTGAGTCCATTAAATTTATTTTTCTTTATAAACTACCCAGGCTCAGGTATGTCTTTATCAGCAGTGTGAAAATGGACTAATACAGCCTCCCAAGGTGTTAGGATTACAGGCAAGAGCCACCATACCTGGCCACTATTCAGCCTTAAAATAAAAGGAAATTCTGTTATTTGCAACAAGATAGATAAACCCAGATGTTGTTGTGTTAAGTGAAATAAACCAGACACAGAGAGACAAATATAGTGTCTCACTTATTTTAATTTTTTTTTTAATTACATTTTTTGTACAGATAGAGTCTCACTATGTTGCCCAAGCTGGTCACCAATTCCTGGATTCAAGTGATCCTCTTGCCTTGACTTCCCAAGTGCTTGGATTACAGGCGTGAGCCACTGTGCCTGGCCTATTTATATTTTTAAATCCCATCATTCTTACTGTAAGACAAGTATAAGAATCTCTCCTAAGTCTAACTGTATTAGGCCATTCTTGCATTGTTACAAAGAAATACACGAGACTGGGTAATTTATCAAGATGTTTAACTGGCACACAGTTCTGTGGGCTGTACAGGAAGCATAGTGGCATCTACTTGTGGGGAGACCTCAGAAGCCTTACAATCGTGACAGAGGGTGAAGGGGAGCAGTCATGTCGCATGGTGAAAACAGGAGCAACAGAACAAGAGGGGCGGTGCTACAATTTTTTTTTTTTTTTTGAGATGGGAGTCTTGCTCTGTTGCCCAGCCTGGAGTGCAGTGGTGCCATCTGGGCTCACTGCAAGCTCCGCCTCCTGGGTTCAAACCATTCTACGGCCTCAGCCTCCCGAGTAATTGGGACTACAGGTGCCCGCCACCACGCCCAGCTAATTTTTTGTATTTTTGGTAGAGATGGAGTTTCATCGTATTAGCCAGGATGGTCTCGATCTCCTGACCTCGTGATCCACCAGCCTCGGCCTCCCAGAGTGCTGGCATTACAGGCGTGAGCCACCGTGCCCAGCAGTGCTACACACTTTTAAACAACTAGATCACTGAGAACTCACTCACTATCAGGAGGATAGCACCCAGGGGGATGGTGCTAAACCATTCACGAGAAATCACACCCATGATCCAATGACCTTTCACCAGGCCCCACCTCCAACATTGGGAATTACATTTCAATATGAGATTTCCTTGGGCAAACACATCCAAACTATATTATTCTGCCCCTGGCCCCACCCAGATCTCATGTCCTTCTCATATTTCAAAATACAATCATGCCTTCCCAACAATCCCCAAAGTCTTAATTTATTCCAGCATTAACTCAAAGGTTCAAAGTCTTATCTGACACAAGGCAAACATCTTCCACATATGAGCCTGTAAAATAAAAAATAAGTTAGTTACTTCCAAGATACAATTGGGGTACAACCATTGGGTAAACATTCCCATTCCCCAAGGGAGAAATCAGCCAAAAGAAAGGGGCTACAGGCCGCATGCAATTCTGAAACCCAGCAGGGCAGTTGTTAAATCTTAAAGCCCAAAAATAATCTCCTTTGACTCCATGTCCCACATCCAGGACACACTGATGCAAAGGGTGGGCTCCCAAGGCCCTAGGCAGCTCCACCCCTGTGGCTTTGCAGGGTTCAGCCCCACCCTTGTGGCTATGCAGGGTGCAGCCCTTGCTGCTACTCTCATGGGCTGGCATTGAGTGCCTGAGGCTCTTCCAGGTACAGGGTGCAAGCTATGGATGGATCCACTACAACTCCACTAGGTAGTGCCCCAGTGGGGACTATGTGTTGGCTCCAACCCCACATTTCCCCTCCACACTGCCCCAGTAGAGGTTCTTTGTGAGGCTAACATTTTGTTTGTTTTTTGAGAGAGGGTCTTCCTCTGTCTTCCAGGCTGGAGTGCAGTGGCATAATCATGGCTCAGTGCAGCCTTGAACTTCTGGGCTCAATAGATTCTCCTACCTTCCACAGTGCTGGGTTTACAGGCGTGAGCCACTACACCCAGCCAAAACACGCGCACATTCTTATGTCAACCTAATAACGGAGAGAAGCTCTTTAAAAGAAAATGATGTGTATTTGGCAATAGAGCATTGCAATGAAAATATGTATGCCCTTTGTGTGCATTTGGGGAGGTAAAAGAAGACAAAGGTTTTTAAAGGAGAGATAAGAAGGATTACATAATTGTTTTGAGATAATTATCCTTGACTACAAAGATCACGAGCAAGGGTGATGCTAGTCCAAGGTTGGAGAGGCAGTTGCTGGGCAGATGCCCTTATGGAAGTATTTTTTGCCTCAGGTTGCGATGGCCTTTGTACAAGGCTGTTTCTGTAGAGTCTTTTGTCATTGTTTTGTTATCAGCTATGCAAGCGTGAAAACCCTGTCTTCACGGCCTTCCCAGGCTCTGTTTGTCAAGTTTTGCTTTGTTGTTGTTGTTGTTTTAACATTAGTGGCTCCATTTTGAGTCTGACAACTTTCACACTTCTAAGTTAGAGTTTAGAAAATACTCTGTTACTTTTTTTTCTAAAAATGTATTTTAACTTCTTTCTTTCTTTTCTTTTTTTTTTTTTT
>NW_012103687.1:1718466-1730295 GCF_000951045.1 Mandrillus leucophaeus | reverse complement strand
ATCTCCTGACCTCGTGATCCACCCGCCTCGGCCTCCCAAAGTGCTGGGATTACAGGTGTGAGCTATCGTGCCCGGCCTATTTTTTCTTTTTATACTGGATTTTGATAACTAAGAACAGAATTCTTAAAGTCAAAGGTTTATAAGGGCCGAGCATCAAACACATTTGCAGCATAAGGTAAAAGAGAAATGAGCCCTTGGAAAATAGAATCATGCAGGAGTCTTTCAAAGATATTAATGCTACTACTCAATTTTATCTGATTTCTGTTCGATGGCAATGCTGATGTTGCTCATCTATTTTCTAGCAACACTAGAAATTTAAACTTTTATGTTGTCTCTCAATTTTAAAATGTAAAAAGTATTTATTTTTTAAGTTTTAAAGCATAGTGAAGCCAAATAAAGCACATCTGTGTGTTGATTTGAACTGTGAATTGCCTGTACCCCAATCTGGCTTATTGAGATGTGTATTTTACACTTCACTCGTTTCTGAACTTAAGGCGAGTGGCACATGCAGAACTTAAGGCGAGGGGCACATGCAGAATAATGTGGTCCCTAACTACCCACAGAAGTGTCTCTAGTGATTGCAGCAGCTTAATCTAAGAGTTATCCCAACAGTCATCTTCATCCCAAATATTTTAGTATAGTATTTTAGTATAGACATCCCTCACTATCTGAAAGGGATTGAATATCAGCATCCTCAGATACTCGAATCTCTTATATAAAATGGCCTAGGATTTGCATATAACCGACACACATCCTCCCATATACTTTATTTTTCTCTATTTATTTATTTTTGGAGACAGAGTCTCTCTCTGTCACCCAGGCTGGACTGCAACAGTGTAATCTCAGCTCAGTGCAACCTCTGCCTCCCGGGTTCAAGCAATTCTCCTGCCTCAGCCTCCCAAGTAGCTGGGATTACAGGCATGAGCCACCATGCCCTGCCACCCTCCCATATACTTTAGATCATCTCTAGATTACTTATAATACTTAAGACAATGTATTGTAGTTGTTGTTGTTTTGAGACAGAGTCTCACTCTGTCACCCAGGCAGGAGTGCAGTGGCTTGATCATGGCTCACTCCAGCCTTGACCTCTTGAGCTCAAGTGATCCTCCCACCTCAGCCTCCTGAGTATCTAGGACTATAAGCATGAGCCACCATGCCCGGCTAGACCTTTTTTTTTTTTTTCCCTCTCTTTTTTGGAAGAGACGAGTTCTTACTGTGTTGTCCAGGCTGGTCTTGAACTCCTAGGCTCAAGCAATCCTCTGGCCTCAGCCTCCCAAAGTGCTAGGATTACAGGTGCTAGCCACTGAACCTGGCAATACCCTGAACCTGGCAATACCCGTAACAATGTAAATGCTATTTAAATAGTTGTCATATTGTATTTGTTTTAAAATTTGTATTATTTTTAATTGTTGAATTGTTATTATTTTTTGAATTATTTTCAGTCCACAGTTGGTTGAATCCTCAGATGAGGAACTCATGAGGTGTGGAGAGCTGGCTGTATATTATTTAGCAAGGCACCTAATCTATGACTCTTAAGCCTGTGGTTCTCATCCTGCTACACATTGAAATTGCCCAACCCTATCCCAGATCAGTTAGATTAAAACTTAGAGTAGTCCCTTTTCAGATGCTGAATGGATCCATGTGCCTTCCACCTGAGAAAAGGCTAGTGATGAGGGTTGAGGGGAAGTACCTTTTTCCACCTCCCACTTCACAGCAGAAGGCTTTTCTTTCACCATTTTCAGATTATTTTTATTTATTTATATTTTATTTTTTGAGACAGGGTCTTATTCTATCACCGTGCAGTGGCAAGATCACAGCTCACTGCAGCCTCAGTCTTCCGGGGCTCCCCAGTAGCTGGGACCTACAGGCATGTGCCACCATTCCTGGCTAATTTTTATATCTTTTGTAGAGATGGGATTTCACCATGTTACCTGGGCTGGTCTCCAACTCCTGGGCTCAAGCAATCCTCCTGCCTTGGCCTCCCAAAGTGTGTGTGTGTGAGTGTGTGTGTGTGTTTTGAGACGGAGTCTCGCTCTATCGCCCAGGCTGGAGTGCAGTAGTGCGATCTCGGTTCACTGCAAACTCCGCCTCCCAGGTTCACGCCATTCTCCTGCCTCAGCCTCCCGAGTAGCTGGGACTACAGGCGCCCGCCACCACGCCCGGCGAATTTTTTTGTATTTTTAGTAGAGACAGGGTTTCACTGTGTTAGCCAGGATGGTCTCGATCTCCTGACCTCGTGATCCACCCACCTTGGCATCCCAAAGTGCTGGGATTACAGGCGTGAGCCACTGCACCCAGCCATGTTTTGTTTTTTTTAAGACAGGCTCTTGCTTTATTGCCAGGCTCTAGGGTGCAATGACAGCTCACTGTAGCCTCAACCTCCTGGGCTCAAGCGATCCTCCCACCTCAGGGTTCCAAGTAGTGGAAATCACAGATGTGGGCCACCACACCTGGCTTTTCATTTGATTCTTAACCCAGACAAATGAAATCGGTATTTCCAGAGGTGGGACCCTGGAGTATGTATTATGAAAGCTCCCAGATGTCTAATGAGCAGCCTGGCTGGAAAACTACTGCCCTTGATGGCCCTGGCCCCTGCTCAGCTGTCACCAAGTAAAGCAACCGGTGTGAATGAAGCCCTTTCCATCTCTCTCTATGACGGGCTGAATTGTGCTCCCCTCAATTCCTATGGTGAAATGCTAACCCATGGTACCTCAAAATGCAACCATATTTGGAGATAAGGCCTTTAAAGAGGTCATGAGGCCATTATGGTTGGCTCTGATTCCATCTGACAATACCCTTATAAGAGGAGGAAATATGGAGACACAAGCATACACCAGGGATGCGAACACATAAAGGAAAGGTCAGCGGCAAGCAAGAGAGAGAAGGCCTTGCCAGAAACCAAACCTACCAACACCTTGATGTCTGACTTCCAGCCTCCAGAGTGGTGAGAAAATTGACATCTGTTGTTTAAGCTGCCCAGTCTGTATGTTATGGCAGCAATATCGAACTGATATACTCTACAAAATGACAGCCACCTCATACATAGGTAGGGGGTGTGCAGGGATAGCTCAGTTCCCAGGTGACTCCTGGGACACAAACAGATGCCCTTAGAGGGGGTTTCTTTTTCTTTTTCTTTTTCTTTTTTTGGAATTGGGGTATTGCTGTGTTGCTTAGGCTGTAGTGCCATGGTGTGATCACAGTTCACTGCAGCCTCAATCTCCGAGCTCAAACAATCCTCCCACCTCAGCCTCCGGAGTAGCTGGGAGTATAGAAATGTGCCACTATGCCTGGCAAAAAATTTTTTCTTTCTTTCTTTCTTTTTTTTTTTTAAATTTCAGAGATGGGAGTCTCACTCGTTTGCTTCGGCTGGTCCCAAACTCTGGGCATCAATTGATCTTCCTGTCTCTGCCTCTGAAAGTACTGGGATTATAGGTGTGAGGTCCCCACAGCTGTCCAAGGGTTTTTTTTTTTTTTAATTGTATCAATCTACCCTGATTTTCCAAGGAACAGCCTTCTCCCACTTTGGGCTATTTCCTAGCGACCAGTGCTGGTAGGGACTCCCTTTCAATTCTCTTTCTGGCCCCAACTCCCTTGATTTCTCTCCTAAACTGTGAAGAACAAAACCTTGAGGACAGAGACAGATAAATTTTCACACTGTTTCAAAAGCTAGGGGAATATCTGTGTTCTATCTGTCTGGTATAGGTAAGAGAATAATAAAAACAAATGATAACTGTATATTAGAATGGTCTGAAAGCTAATGGCCTAATATAAAAAAGACCTTACAGTGTGAAGTTATGAAGAAGCAGAGGGTGTAAGTTCAGTGTGGTCTGCAGATGCTGGGCAGGTCTGCTGGGGTGAGATGGCTACTTACCCAAGTTGGTTTCCATGGAGAAGGACAAGATGCTTTCTGCAGACTGAGTGGAGAGAAGACAAGCTTTTCAGGTAGGCTTTGGGCCTGTAGCCAGTAATGTGAGTAGAGGGAGAATTTAAAAAGGGGAGTCTATTGTTATTCAGTTTTCTCCACTTCTAGAAGGTCTACACTATGAGCCTTGGACGTGTGGGCTCCCTGAAGCCAGGGAGAGGAATGTCTAGTTCTGACTTTACGAAAGCCAAAATTGGGAGCAGGGTCTTGGAGCCACCTCTTACCAGTCAATATGGGGATACTCCCAGACAGCAGGCTGGGCTCAGGAAACTACCTGCTCTCTTCTTTCTTCCTCGAGGAGTCCCATGTGTACCCACCATTTACCTCCAACTTGTAAGTGAGAACATACAGTATTTGGTTTTCTGTGTCTAAGTTGGTTCGCTTAGGATATGGCCTCTAGCTCTATCCATGTTGCTACAAAGGACATGAATTTATTCTTTTCTGTGGCTGCATAGGACATTCTTAGGTGACAAATTATGGTGACCCAGGTTATCCCCAGTTCCTTCTGTCAAGAAAAAAAAGGGATGGTCAGAGGGAGCCTCCAATTTTAATGGGTACTGCAAGGAAGAAGACTGGAGAACCGGTGACAGAAATGTCCTCTGATGGGTCAAGTGCTTTAGCTGAGTCTTACCACTGCAAGGCTCACCACTGCAAGACTGGAGGAGACTGAGGCTTTGGGTAAACGCTCAGTCATTACCAGGTGGATTAAGGAAAAAACTCCAAGTAACAGTAATGAATCATCGCAGTAGAGGAGAAAAACTCCAAGTTATATCTAACACTGAAATCCTGAAATGGAATGTGTCTCTTCAGTGATTAGAAATGCATTTCTATCGGCTATTGAATAAATACCTTATTTCATACAAGTTTTTATTAATTTAAAAACAAGGCTGCAGCAAACCACCGTGGCACATGTATACCTATGTAACAAACCAGCACGTTCTGCACATGTATCCCAGAACCTAACATATAATAGTCATCATCATCATCATCATAAACAAGGCCAGGCACGGTGGCTCACACCTGCAATCCAAGTAATTTGGGAGGCTGAGGCGGGTGGATTGCCTGAGCTCAGGAGTTTGAGACCAGCCTGGGCAACATGATAAAATCCCACGGCTACAAAAAATAGAAAAACTAGCCAGGTGTGGTGGCATGTGCCTGTGGTCCCAACTACTCAGGAGGCTAAGGTGGGAGGATTGCTTGAGCCTGGGAGGCAGAGGTTGCAGTGACTCTAGATCACACCATAGCACTCCAACCTGGGTGACAGAGTGAGACCCAGCCTCAAAAATAAAATTAAAAAAAAATGATAATAATAATAAAAACAAAACTAACTAAAACACTCAGGAGAGATTAGTGGTCTAAACGCATATTTTTACAATGTATTCAGGGTTATTCTATTGTTTCTTAAAAGCTACCTTTGGGAGCACCTCCCCAAACTTAGTTTGGAAGTATGTTTTCTGGGTTGCAATAAATAAGCAAACAAAACACTGCCTTTTAATTAAAAGTAATACTTAAATAGAGCTAAAAATAAAATCAAATACACAAAAATCATCCATTAATTTTTGTTTGTTTGTTTGTTTTTATGTGGAGTCTTGCTCTGTTGTCTGCCCAGGCTGGAGTGCAATGGTGCCATCTTGGCTCACTGCAACCTCCGATTCCTGGGTTCAAGTGATTCTCTCACCTCTGCCTCCTGAGTAGCTGGGACTACAGTCATGCACCACCACGCCCAGCTCATTTTTGTGTTTTTAGTAGAGACAGGGTTTCACCATGTTGGCCAGGTTGGTCTTGAACTCCTGACTTCAAGTGATCCCCTGCCTCAGCCTCCCGAAGTGCTGGGATTACAGGCGTGAGCCACTGCATCCGGCGAAAATTCATCCATTAATTGTAAAGTGAATTTCCCTTCTGCCCCAGGTCACGGTTACCTGTCTCTATTCCCAAAATAAATGGCTGTTTAGAATTTCTGATGTGTCCTTCAATATATATTCTCTGCATCTACACAGACTCATCTTCCCCTACCCTTTTTTTTTTTTTTTTTTTTTTTTTTTGAGACAGAGTCTCACTCTGTCGCCCAGGTTGGAGTGCAGTGGCACGATTTCGGCTCACTGCAAGCTCCACCTCCCAGGCTCACCATTCTCCTGCCTCACCCTCCCGAGTAGCTGGGACTACAGGCGCCTGCCACAACGCCTGACTAATTTTTTTTGTGTTTTCAGTAGAGACGGGGTTTCACCGTGTTAGCCAGGATGGTCTCCATCTCCTGACCTCGTGATCCACCCACCTCAGCCTCCCAAAGTGCTGGGATTACAGGCGTGAGCCACTGTGCCTGGCCCATCTTCCCCTGCCTTTTTATGTAAATGGGTGTTTATTATTTACATGCTCTGTATTAAAATTGTGGTTTATTAACATAATTTTACTGACTGATTTTAATTTGAATGGAGATAAATTTATAAAGGGGACTGATGATTATAATGTTATGTTTAAAATGTTCGGAAGCAAACAGTAACGCATCTTATCTTCTGAGTAGGATGTGGGTTGATACTACAAAGGCAAGCATGAGATGTTTCATTAACACTAAGCCTTGAATGCCCCAAACCCAAAAGTCAAAGCAACTTATCAATAAATGCCAAAGGATGCTATTCTGACATATCTGTGTGCTACGGTGTGAATGTGAACCCCAAATCTCATGTATGGGAAACTTAATTTCCAATGTGGGACTATTGAAAGGTGGGGCCTTTAAGAGGTGATTGAATCATGAGGGCTCTGCCTTCACGAATGAATAAATCCATTCATGGATTAATGGGTTAATGGGGTATCATGGGAGGGGAACTGGTGGCTTTATAAGAAGAGAAGAGATACCTGAGCCAACATGCTCAGCCTCCTTCATGAGATGCCGTTTGTGGCATCGGGATGCTGCAGAGCCCCCCAACCCGGTAAGAAGGCTCTTACCAGATGTGCCCCCTCCACTTTGGGCTTCCCAGCCTTCATAACTGTGAGAAACTCATCTTCTTTATAAACTGACCAGTTTCAGATATGTTGTTGTAAGCAACAGACAACGGACTAAAACCCTGTGTTATCTAATTGTGTGATTCTTGTTTTATTATTTATTTATTTAGCCTCTTGTCAGAAACTTTGTTTTTTTTTTTCTTTTGAGATAAAGTCTCACTCTGTCACCCAGACTGGAATGCAGTGGTGGATTCACGGCTCACTGCTGCCTCGACCTCCCTGGCTCAGATGATCCTCCCGCCTTAGCTGTTCAAGTACCTGGGACTACTACAGGTGCACACGCCACCATGACTGGCTACTACTTTTTTTTTTTTTTTTTTTTAATGTTGCCCAGGCTGGTCTCAAACTCCTGGCCTCAAAAGATCCTCCTGCCTCAGCCTCCCAAAGTGCTGGCATTGCAGGTGTGAGCCACCACACCCAGCCCACCAAGAATTTTTTGAGACATGTACCTGAGTGATTAAGAGTTTAGGATTGGCTGGGCAGGATGGCTCACACCTATAATCCCAGCACTTTGGGAGGCCAAGGCGGGCAGATCACCTGAGGTCAGGGGTTCGAGACCAGCCTGAACAACATGGAGAAACCCATTCTCTACTAAAAATACAAAATTAGCCAGGCGTGGTGGCGCATGCCTGTAATCCCAGCTACTTGGGAAGTCTGAGGCAGGAGAATCGCTTGAACCCAGGAGGCGAATGTTGCGGTAAGCCGAGATTGTGCCATTGCACTCCAGCCTGGGCAACAGGCAACAAGAGTGAAACTCCATCTCAGAAAAAAAAAAAAGAGTTTAGGATATATATTCACTCTACCTGGGTCCAAATCCTGGATGTTATTAACTGTGTGACTTTGGGCAAGTTTATTAACATCTCCATTTAAAAAAAATCTGTAATAGGAATGTAATAATAATAAATGCACACTCTCTCAGGATTTGATTAAATGGAATAAAATATATAGAACTCCTAGAACAGTGCCAGGAGTTTGAGGCCAGCCTGGGCAACATAGTGAGACCCCATCTCTACAAAAAATACATTAAAAAATGAGGTGGGAATGGTGGTGCACACCTGTGGACCCAGCTACTTGATAGACTGAGATGGGAGGATTGCGTGAGCCCAGGAGGTCAAAGCTGCAGCAGTTCAGTGATTGCGTCTTAGTAATCCCAGCACTTTAGGAGGGCAAGGGAGGAGGATCCCTTGGGGCCAGGAGTTCAAGACCAGCCAGGGCAACATAACAAGACCCCATCTGTACAACAACAACAAAAATTCTCATGCACTTAGCATTTGCCAGATATAATGCCAATTTCTAGGGCACAAAGGCAAATGGTAACTACCTCCCTGGATTGTTGTAAAATAATGCATGCAAAACATTTTGTGCCCCCAGTGATCACTTCCTCATGGTGTCCCCACACTTTTATTTTGTGCTTTCACAATGAGCAGAGCACCACCAGGATACTGGGAAATAATGACGTGTGATTTCCAAGACTAGGTCATACAAAACATTTTGCCTTGCTCAGTTGAATCACCTGCTCTGGTGGAAAACAGATAACTGCTATGTCATAGCGTTCAAGTGGCCCTATGGAGAGGTCCATGTGGTAAGGAACTGAGGCTTCCTGCCAACAGCCAAGTGAAAGAGGTATCTTGGAAGAGGATCCTCCAGCTCTCAACAAGTTTGCCAAGCCAACATTTTGAGTATAACCTCATGAGAGTCTCTGAGCCAGAACCACACAGCTAAGATGCAGTAACTTTGACATAATAATGATTTATTGTTGTTAAGCCACTAAGTTTGGGGATAATTTGTTATGTAGTCATAGATAGCTAATACAGCTGTGTTTATTATGTTTGGTACTTGTTACTATCACCACCACATCAGTGCGTTGTTGTGTTAAACTGTTTTGTTTCCCCGCTGAATTATGCTGGGCTCACAAGGGGGAAAAGTGCCCACCAGAATTTTTTCTTTTTTATGTAATCACGTTTTTAAAATTCTATTCTATTCTTTTTTTTTTTTTTTAAGTTTCAGGGTACATGTGCAGGATGTGCAGCTTTGTTACGTAAGTAAACGTGTGCCATGATGGTTTGCTGCAACTATCAACCCATCACCTAAGTATTAAGCCCAATCGATATGCATTAGCTCTTTTTCCTAATGCTCTACCCTCCTCCTTCCCTCCCCCAAAAGGCCCCATTGTGTGTTGTTCCCCTCCCTGTGTCCATGTGTTCTCATTGTTAAGCTTTCCACTTATAAGTGAGAAAACGCAGTGTCTGGTTTTCTGTTCCTGAGTTAGTTTGCTGAGGATAATGACTTCCAGCTTATCTATATCCCTGCAAAGGACATTATCTCATTCTTTTTATGGATTCATAGTATTCCATGGTATGTATGTGTCATATTTTCTTTTTTCTTTTTTCTTTTTTTCTTTTGAGACGGACTCTCATTCTGTCACCCAGCTGGAGTACAGTGGCATGATCTCTGCTCACTGCAACCTCCGCCTCCCAGGTTCAAGCGATTCTTCTGCCTCGGCTTCCTGAGTAGCTGAGATTACAGGCACGTTCCACCACGCCTGGCTAGTTTTTTGTATTTTTAGTAGAGACGGGGTTTCACTGTATTAGCCAGGATGGTCTCAATCTCCTGACCTCAGGTGATCCACCCGCCTCAGCCTCCCAAAGTGCTGGGGTGAGCCACTGCGCCCGGCCAGTACCACATTTTCTTTAACCAGCCTATCATTAATGGAAATTTGGGTTGATTTCATGTCTTTGCTGTTGTGAATAGTGCTGCAATGAACATACACAAAATTAGCTGAATGATTCCAGTAAACATCATGTATTTGTTTGCCAGCTACCATAATAAAATACCATAGATTGGGTGGCTTAACCAACAGAAATTTATTTTCCCGCAATTCTGGAGGCTGGAAATCCAAGATCAAGGTGTTGGCAGGGTTGGTTTCTTCTGAGACCTTGGCTTGCAAGATGGCCACCTTCTTGCTATATCCTCACAAGATCATTCCTCTGTGCACGTTTGTGTCCTAATTTTTTCTTCTTATAAGGACACCGGTCATTTTGGATTAGGGGTCATTCATATGACTTCATTTTCACCTTAACTGCTTCTTTAAAAGCCCTATCTGGAAATGAAGTCACATTCTGAGGTTACTGGGGGTTAGAATTTCAACAAATGAATTTTTGGAGGACTTGCCAGCATCATATGTGGAGCATTCAACTGGAGAAACTGCCCTAATTTCTCATTTGAAGGTCTAAACACCTCTTTTATCAAAATAAACCAGTTTCTATTAAGAAGGCTGAATGTGCATCTGGCTCAAGCAACAGGAGTCTGGCTGCTTCAAATGCTTGATTTGCTTTTCATTCTCAGAGAATGAAAACAATGTTGAGATACTGAGTATGTTCTATACAAAGTCTTCATGTCACAATGAATAAGAAAAGTACTTTTTTTTTTGAGACAGGATCTTGCTCTGTAGCTCAGGCTGCAGTTTTCGGAGTGCACTGGCATGACATAACTTGCTGTAACTTCCATTTCTTGGGCTCAAGTAATCCTCCCACCTCAGCCTCCTGAGTAGCTGGGACTACAGACATGTACTACCACTCCAGGCTAATTATTTTATTGTATTTTTAGTAAAGATGGGGTCTTGCTATGTTGCCCAGGCTGGAATCAAACTCCTGGGCTTAAGCAATCTTCCTGCCTCAGTCTTCCAAAGCGTTGGGATTATAGGCTTGTGTCTATGATTAGTGGCTTGTCCACTGCACCCAGTCAAGAAAATACTTTCTAATACTGAATGCAGCTAAAGAATGCATGGTAAACCATTATTGTCCAATCAGGATCACTACCATCCAAGTGGGACACTCAATCTTTGAGATTCTGAGTGGTGCTATAATACTTGTTGCCTTGGTATCTGAGTGAGCACTTAGTCTAACAATTATCTGGAGGGGTATATTAGGGTTCTCCAGAAAGACAGAACCAATAGAATGGATGAATAGATAGATGGATAGATAGATAGATAGAAAGATAGATTGATAGGTTGATAGATATGTGAGGGGATTTTGTTAGGGGAACTGTCTCATGCAATTATGAAGGCTGAGAAGTTCCACAGCAGGCCATTTGCAAGCTGGAGACCCTGGGATGCTGACAGCATGGCTTACTCCAAGTCCAAAAGCCTCGGAACTAGTGGTATAATTCTCAGTCCAATGCTGAAGGCCTGAGAAGCTAGGGAGTGAGGGCACACTGCTAGTCCAAGTGGTGGAGTCCAAAGACCAGAGAGCCTTGAGTTGTGACATCTAAGTACAGGAGAGGAAGAGCGTATCTCAGCTCCAAGAGGTAGAGCAACACATTCACCTTTTCTCTGTTTTTGTTATCTTCAGTCCTGGCCTTTGGATAGTACCCACCCACATGGAGGGCAGATCTTCCCCACCTAGTCCACTCACACTCACGTGTTAATCTCTTCTGGAAACACTTACAGACACACCCAAAGATAATACTTTACCAGGTTTTTAGGTATTCTTTAATCCAGTCAAGATGACACCTAAAATTAACCATCACAAGGGTATATTCAATCTGAATGGCCAAAATTATCTGATAGAGCCTTCATATACTTGTACTCAACAGATGTACTCTTGGGATTAAATGAGTTTATGCTCAAGAAATGATATTAGCCAGGCATAGGGGTGCATGCCGTTGTCCTAGCTACCCTGGAGGCTAGGGCAGGAGGAGTATTGCTTGAGCCTGGCAGCTTGAGGCTGCAGTGAGCTGCGATGGTGCCACTGCAATCCAGCCTGGGTGACTGCGCAAGACCCCACCGCAAAGAGAGAGAGGCAGAGAGAAAGAGAAGAAATGGTATCTGTTATTTTACATTAAAAGTTCTGGAATAGGGGAGTGCTATGGTCTGAACATATCCCTCCAAAGTTCATGTTGGAACTTATGAC
>NW_012103687.1:1717161-1718416 GCF_000951045.1 Mandrillus leucophaeus | reverse complement strand
GGCCTCCCAAAGTGCTAGGATTACAGGCGTGAGCCACCGCACCCAATCTTATAGTCTATTCTTAAGGCCCTCATATATTCCCAAGTACTAGACAGGAGGCAGCCACATTATCTTATGTTCTAGGTATCCTCAGCACCGAATACAGGAGCTAGCCCATATAAAATGGGGTTTTCTCGAGATGGGATTTCACTGTCACCTAGGTTGGAGTGTAGTGGTACGATCTTGGCTCACTGCAACCTCTGCCTCCTGGGTTCAAGAGATTATCCTATCTCAGTGCCACTGCAATCCAGCCTGGGTGACTGCGCAAGACCCCACCGCAAAGAGAGAGAGGCAGAGAGAAAGAGAAGAAATGGTATCTGTTATTTTACATTAAAAGTTCTGGAATAGGGGAGTGCTATGGTCTGAACATATCCCTCCAAAGTTCATGTTGGAACTTATGACCCAATGTGATATTATTAAGAGGTGGGGCTTTCACAAGATGACTAGGCTATTAGAGACCCACCCTTATGATGAATGAATGAATGTCCTTATCAAAGAGATTCCATTTCCACTATGCTGAGGGCAGAAAACAAACAAACACACACAAACGAGGTTCCACACAGCACTCATCCTTTTTGCCCTTCCACCCTTCTACCATGTGAGGACAAAGCAACAAGGCTCCATTTTGGAAGCAGAGAGCAGCCCTCACCAAATCTGAATCTGTTGGTGCCTTGATATTGAACTTCCTAGCCTCTAGAACTGTGAGAAATGTTTCTGTTCTTTTTTTTTTTTTTTTTTTTTGAGACGAAGTCTCGCTCTTTTTGCCCAGGCTGGAGTGCAATGGTGTGATGTTGGCTCACTGCAACCTCCGCCTCCTGCGTTCAAGGGACTCTTCTGCCTCAGCCTCCCGAGTAGCTGGGATTACATGCGCCTGCCACCACGCCTGGGCAATTTTTGTACTTTTAGCAGAGATGGGACCTCACGACATTGGCCAGGCTGGTCTCAAACTCCTGACCTCAGGCGATCCACCCGCCTCGGCCTCCCAAAGTGCTGGAGTTGCAGCCGGGAGCCACCGCGCCCAGCTGAAATGTTTCTGTTTCTTGTAAATTACCCAGTCTCAAGTATTTTGTTATAGCAGCACAAACAAGTTAAGTAAGCTGTAATATCAGGCTGTCTTCTAATTCCCTATGCTCTGCTGCACAAATTGTATTTCCAGAAGTTTCCATAGGAAGGTCTCAGGAAATGAAATGGATATGAGCTAACCTCGTGTCAGGGG
>NW_012103687.1:1703672-1716651 GCF_000951045.1 Mandrillus leucophaeus | reverse complement strand
ATAGGGTCTTGCTCTGTCGCCTAGGCTGGAGTGCAGTGGCACAATCAGCTCACTGCAGCCTTGAACTCCTGGGCCCAAGAATTCCTCCCACCACAGCCTTCTGAGTAGCCAGGACTATAGGTGAGCACTGGTTAAATTTTTAAATTTTTTGTAGAGACATAGTCTTGTTATGTAGTACAGGCTGGTCTCAAACTCCTAGCCTCAAGTGGTCCTCCAGCCTCAGCCTCCCAAAGTTTGGGAATTATAGGCATGAGCCACTGCATCTGACCATATAAAATGTTAATAAACTGGCCAGGCGCGGTGGCTAATGCCTGTAATCCCGGTACTTTGGGAGGCTGAGGCAGGCAGATCACCTGAGGTCAGGAGTTCAAGACCAGCCTGGCCAACGTGGTGAAACCCCATCTCTACTACAAATACAAAAATTAGCCGGGCGTGGTGGCACGTGCGTTTAATTCCAGCTACTTGGGAGGCTGAGGCAGGAGAATCGCTTGAACCTGGGAGGCAGAGGTTGCAGTCAGCTGAGATCACGACACTGCACTCCAGCCTGGGCGACAGAGTGAGACTCCGTCTCAAAAACAAACAAACAAAAAAAAAAATTAGTAAACCTTTGTCTATCTGGCTAACGGCTAATAAGCCTGTATATATTTGTTATTGTGTAAATGACCAAACCAGCACACCTTCCTACCCTGACCCATCTTTCTACTTCCCATAGGTTATTATCCACTCTGTAGACAGGAACCTAACTGCATAGCCTGGGCTCCTTACTCCATGAGCAGGAAGATTTGACAGGCAATAACAATGACATGTATATCAGATTTCATCTCTGTCTTGATGCATTTTGGTCCTGTCAAGGAATTGAGTGGAAACACTTCTCTATCCCTCAACTAAAACATTGGTGGAGCTGACCTAGGAGAAAGAAAGAAGCAAGTGGAGCTTATGGGTCTTCGCCCAGGAGTAAAATGATAAAAATATAGAGCCATCTCTTCAAACCATCAAATAGCCCATTGACTAGAATAAAGCTGTGCATTTACTTGTTGGGACCATGGAAGTGGGAATCTCCAGAGGTCTGACAGATGCAGGATCCACTGGGCGCTGGCACATCACAGCCACCCACCTCTGGCACCTTCATAATTATCACAGGGGTGACAAGCTGCTTTTCCACAATCTGCAGTTTACTTCCAGAAAGACTAAAGGATCTATGTCCCTGTCTCACATTTCTTTGGATTGGAAGGAGATTCATCGAAGAAAACGTCCAATAATATTCCGAGGGCAACAGCTTTGTTCTCCAGCCTGCTGAAGTCTTGCCTCTTCACGTTCTATTAAATTTTGCTTGTGTCTAAAAGTAGGTCACCTCATCTTTTGTTCTTCCTCTTCCTCTTCTTGAGATAATCTCTCTGTAGCCACGCAGCCCTCTTAGGTGCCTGGACCCACACCTTTCTGCAGTAACCCAAGGGTTGACGACTCCTCACACTGATGTTCTGCTGTCTCCAGTGCAGTGCATGAATCCAAATCCAAATTCAGCTCAGCCTGTGAGACCTCCCTTTGCTTGGCCAATTTCTCTTCAGTTTCAAGACACAAGATGGCCAGTTAGATATGAAATTTTACAGAAGATGAAAATGTGTCTTTGCCAGGCATGGTGGCTCATGCCTGTGATCCAAGCACTTTAGGAGGCCAAGGCAGGTGGATCACCTGAGCTCAGGAGTTTGACACCTGCCTGGGCAACAAAATGAGAACCCGTCTCTACAAAAATTTGAAAAGCAAAGCAAAGAAAATATATCTCTAACAATGACTTTATGTCAGATGCAGAATCTGGGCTATTTCGCTCAGAACCCCATTGGATACGTCCCGTTAGTAATAGTAGTAGGAGCAGGATTAATCTAGTTTCCTCATACTGATCTGAATTTTGGGTCAAGTCAGCCGTCCTTTCTGGCATTTAGAAATTGTTGGGTTTTCCCTGACTCCGTTTCCTAAGACGGTTATCCTTTCTGCCCAAGCCTCAGGCCCTCTTTCTGTCTCTTTTCTGCTTCTGGATGATTCCCTGGGAGTGTCTTTGACCTCACTCTATTTCTTTTATATTTAGATTCTTCCCTCTCAAATCCATATTGCCCAGATGCCATAAGTCCAATCTGCCCGTCTGCCAAAGAGATGGGGTGTCTCTAACATAAATGTCAATACCCAGAAACCTACTGTGTGTACCTTACTCCCCCTGCTTACTTCCTAACTGCCTACCATCTGGACACCCCTTCCTTGGGTCTTCATATACATGACTCCCCTACCTTAGGTAGCCACCACCTCCCCTTTTCCCTTGCATGGCTACTCTTACCAATGAGATGAGGTCTCTCTCCAGCCAAACTCAACTTATAAAAAACTCATCAATTAGTACCATGCCACCATGCCACTTCAAATATTTTGTTTGGAGACGGACTTTTGCAGTAGCATAATCATAGCTCACTGCAACCTCTGCCTCCCGGATTCTGGTGATTTTCCTGCCTCAACCTCCCCAGTAGCTGGGATTATAGGCGTGTACCACCATACCCAGCTAATTTTTGTGTTTTTTGGTAACGACAATGTTTCACCACGTTGGCCAAGCTGGTCTCAAACTCCTGGCCTCAAGTGATCCTGCTGCCTCAGCCTCCCAAAATGCTGGGATTACAAGCATGAGCCATTTATTTTTCTTTTTTTGAGATAGCTCACTCTGTTACCCAGGCTAGAGTGTAGTAGCATGATCGAAACTCACTGCAACCTTGAACTCCTGGATTCAAGTGATCCTCATGCCTCAGCCTCCTGAGTAGCTGGGACTATGGGTGCACGCCGACATGCTCAGCTCATTCAAAAGTTTTTTCATAGAGACGGGCGGTCTTGCTATGTTGCCCAGCCTGGTCTCGAACTCCCAGACTCCATTGATCCTCTTGCCTTGGCTTCCCAAAATGCTAGGATTACAGGTGTGAGCTACTGTGCCTGGCCTTTGATTTTTAGACAGGGTCTTGCTCTGTTGCCAAGGCTAGAGTGCACTGGTATGATCACAGCTCACTGCAGCCTTGTCCTGAGTTTAGGTGATCCTCCTTCTTCAGTCTCCCAAGTTACTAGGACTACAGGTGTGTGCCACCACACCCAGCTACTTTATGAATATTTCGATTCCAAAGTCTGAAAAAAGTTTTCCAGATTCATCTCTCAAATGAGATCTCCAGGTCAAATAATGTCCCTACTGTCAGGAATCCTGCTTCAGAAGCAAGATGCAGCATTTTTCTTTCTTTACTTGCAGCAGGCAGCTAATAACCATTATCCTGTGCTGGACCATCCATGTTCTACACATTCTAATGTGTGCTTTACATAAAAAATTAGCTCAAGTGAACCTCACTGTGATATTCCAAGGTACGTATTATTAATCTCTCTTTTTTTTTTTGAGGTGGGGTCTCTGTCGCCAAGGCTGGAGTACAATGGCTCATACCTGTAATCCCAGCACTTTGGGACCCAGGACTTCAAGACTAGTCTGTACAACATAGGAAGGATCCCCATCTCTAGAAAAAATAAAAACATAGCCATGCATGGTGGCGTGTGCCTGTGGTCCCAGCTACTTGGGAGGCTGAGAAAGGAGGATCACTTGAGCCTGGGAGGTTGAGGCTGCAGTGAGCCGTGATCATGCCACTACACTCCAGCCTGGGTGACAGAGTGGGACCCTATCTCTAAAAAGAGAGAAAGAAGGAGAGCTTTTAAAATACGGCAAAATGTGCCCACAAGCTGATGGGCCTATTTCTTTTTTTTAAAATAGAGACAGAGTCTTGCTCTGGAGTAGAGTGGCGTGATCTTGGCTCACTGCAACTTCTGCCTCCCGGGTTTAAGCGATTTTCCTGTCTCAGCCTCCTGAGTAGTTGGAAATACAGGCACCTGCCACCACACCCGGCTAATTTTTGTATTTTTAGTAGAGACAGGGTTTCACCACGTTGGCCAGGCTGGTCTTGAACTCCTGACCTCAGGTGATTCACCTGCCTCGGCTTCCCAAAGTGCTGGGATTACAGGTGTGAGCCACTGCGCCCAACCAGTTTGTTTCTTATAGAGCTTAGGGTAGGAGGCTTGAGGATGGGAACAGAAGGAAAAAGGTTGAAGGGCCCAGCTGATGTGTGTCACAAGATAGGAAATTGCTGACAGTCTGCAATGCCAGCAGTATCATGGGTAGTTATCACCAAGACAGAGGCCTCAGAACAGGCAGGACTGGGAGTGCTGGCACTCACAGCTACATGCAGATAGAGCCTGCCCCTGGGCCTTGGTGTGTGACCTTATTCCCAGGTGCTTCTTTGAAAAGCTGTACAGTGAGGGAGGTGACACAGCCTAAGGGCAGGACACACTAGCATGGAAGCAGTGGCAGGCAAGTAGGCTGACTGCCCAGGGACTGTAGAGTCCACCTGCACAGTATGACATCTCCCATCCTTTTGGATAGATTGTTCTATAGGGTGGCCTCCACCTACTCCCAACTCCCAAATCTGACATTCATTCATCTACTTCCCCTAAGTGCTCCCTAGCACCTGCCCTGAGTTTGTTCACTATTGGAACCCCAAATCCAGGGCATCTCACTGGCTGAGATTCAGCTTACTACCTCATTGATGGGGAGACTCTTACGCTGAAGAAGTAATTTTCTGATAGGACCACAAGATGAAGTCTTATTTTTAATGTGGGTACAAATACTAAATAAATATGATCTTAGTGTTTTGCCAAAAGGAATTTAGATGTTTTAAACGGGTCACAATTAAATTCAAAAAGGGGCTGGACCTGATGGGATGGGTTGGTGAGGCCCAGAGGCTCCACCTCAAGTGCAGTACTGGACATCCCCTCCCAGTACTGGGGGTCTGACTTGTACATAGTCAAGCCCAATACTGGCACAGCCACAGGCCGGGGATGGAGGCTTATGAGTGCACTGGAAATTAGGGAGGACTGAGTCCAGGGTCTCAGGGGGTTTAGTAGTGAGGGCTCCTGTGAAGAACCCTTCACTCAGTGGTGGTCATTATTGGCCCCTTCCTTAGTATGTTACAGCCCTGAGGATGCACCTTGCATGCTCTGACCCTTTGAATACCAAAGAAATAAGCAAGGAGATAACTGATGCCTCAAAGAGATTAATGGTGCCATGATATCTGGGGGCCGGGACCTTGTCCAGCCTAAAGGTGTAAGTACCATGGATGAGCAGTGTCTTAACCAGCACCTGGAGATTTCCTGAGGTTTAACGGGGAAAGGAGATTCATATACTAGAAGACACCAGATGCTTCACATTGCTTCTCTTTATTTTCAACAGTCTCTTTACAACAGTTTCTTTACAACAGTCTACATAGGGATTAACTTCTACATGTACTTCCCAAGCCAGAATCCCCCTTTAGAAATTCAGATTCTATTTCTAACTGTATAGGATGCATCTCCCAAAAGATCCCGTTAACTCAACATCTGCCTACCCCCAACTTCCCCTTTTTTCCCTCCCTCACACTGAACATTTGTCTGAAACTGTGGCTGCTTTTACGCTTCAAGATGCATGCACATCCTGGGCTTCAGTGTCCAAGTATGCAGAATGAAGCATTTGATATGTGCACCCAGCTAGTTAGGCATGAAACAGGGGCACAGGATGGGCTCTGGGTCATAGAAGGTTCTGTCCCCACAGTGAGGACAGGGATTGGCACTAAGCCAGACCATGCTGGGCCGCCCCAATTCGCACAGCAACTCCCTGAGCCTGGCGTGCAGATAGGCAAGTCTCCCCAGGTGGAGGGTACCATGGACGTCCTCATAACTCTCCAGGGGGACAGGATACAGCACGTGGGTCAGATTGCTCAGCCCGATGAGGTGGTGCAGGAGGTTCTCCAGGACAGATATGGAGATGGGATTCCCGCAGAAGCTTAAGGTCGTAAGCTGGGAGCAGTGGCTCAGGGAAGGCAGGAGGACAAGGAGCTGATCATCCATGATCCCACACTCATCAAAGTCCAGGTCCTGGAGGGTGGCAGAGGCTCTCTCCAGCAGAGCTTGGAGGGGCTCGGGACTTACATCGGTCAGCATGACCCCACTTAGACTCAGGACACTCAGCTGACTGACGTTGGGGCTCTGGGACAGATGCATCACATCGCCTTCCGAAAGCCGGCAGTTAGTTACTGAGAGGGTTTCCAAGGGATTCATCACGTGCCTGCAAACAGACAAAGCAGTTAGTGCTGGGGAATGGTGGTAGTGGGGTGGGGAGACTGGAGAGAGGCCTGTTTCACTGAAACCCAAAGTCTTCCTGATGATGGTTAACCCCCAGGATGCCATGTTGTAAAGGAGCATTCAAGGGAGTACAAGTTCAGGTGCAGTCCTTTCTCCATTATTTGCTGCACAAGTGGGTCAAGTAAACAGAGATCTCAAACACTCTCTTGGCTGACCTGTGAGGCAGGGTCCAACACAGACCTCTTAGGTGGTGTGAGCATGAACTGAATTGAGAGAGCCTGATTTGATGTCTCAAGCAAGGAAGGGCATCAGTGAATTTTAGTATTTGAAGATAAAACCGAAAATACTTTTTCAACTCAGGCTTCCTCTGCCACTGCCTGGGCCCCAGTCACCTGTATCTCTGTGCCTGATGAAGCTACTGGGGAGTCGTCATAGAGGACAAACTTGGGCAGGGTCACCAACATCCAAAGGGGGTTCCCAGGCTGCAGGGCTACCTTAGATCACCGCATCATAAGCAAACCACCTATCAATTTTTGCAATTCCTCACTCTTGTTCCTTCTCCCACATCTCCAGAATCTTGCATTTCCCACCTATTACCTTGAGTTCTAAATCACACTTTACAGACAGGAAATTTGAGTCAGGTTTAGAGGGAACAGCTCATGTTGAGAAGCTGGTGAGTACACAGTTTACAATTTCAAATCTCACCTTTGACGGGCTTTCCCTTCTTCAATGCCCTCCTTGCTTATTTTTGGTCATCTTAGGCATCACTTCCTAAGAAAGAATGCCTAAAGGCACCCTCGCCAGACCCCAACCTCCCATTACAGAGTTTTCTAACAAGGAGTCACTGTTAATAGCATCTATCCTAATGTGTATCTCTAACCCTAATGAGTAGTAGTTACGTGATATCATGCTTGGGGACAGAGTGGTGAACAAGACATGTTAACTGGTAGTGACTTGCTCACTCTTGCATTATCAGTGGCTGGCACATGCTAGATGTCCTTTATTGTTTACTACAATAAAGAAGGGCTTGCTCTGGTCTGCAGAGAAACCTCACCACCCCTTACCTGAGCAACTGATCCAGGCGGCCTCTAAGGAAAAATAAAGAGTCCACATAGAGAGCCTGGAGGCACTGCAGACTGAGGAACTGAGAGGTGAAATGGGCGATATACTCCTCTTCCTTCTCCGGGGAAATGGAGGAAGATGCATGGATGTGGGAGAGGAGGAGTCTACGCAGATTAATCATCTGGCCCAGGTAGGGAGAAAATTTTGCCAAGGTGGGTAGCTTCCAGGTACAAGTCACTTCCAAATCTTCAATAGAGTCCAGCTGTACCATTTTCAGGATCATCTTGATACTCTGCATGGGCATTGCAAAAATCTTCAGCTTCTTACAGCACAGGTGTAGCACATTTTTCTGTCGCTTCACTTTCTCCATGAGGTAAGAGAACAACTCATCACAGGCACCTTCCTTGAGGGACAGGTCTACGAGCACCTCTATTGGAGTGAAGGGCTGCTCTGCCTCTGTGCTCAAACCATCTACTTTTCGCTTCTTTCTCATGGGCTGAGCTGCTTCTGGCTCTGGAAATGAGTAGAGACTGGCCCTGTTTCCAGACCATACAGTCCAGAAGTCCTGATGAGAGTTCTTCCGTAAATCCAGCACTTCAAGTTTCCACCTCCTGTGGGGAAAAACACGTTAATAGCTGAGATGCTTTAAAATCAACTCAAGATAAGACCATGAGTCTCATAATGTGGGTAAGAACCAACCAGACAACTGCCTTAGATCTGCACTTTCACTCCATACATCAGAAAGGCATCAGTTGCTCCCTTTCCCACTAGGATCCTGGGGTCCTTCCTGGTCCCCACCTCCTGCCCCACCAGGAGGAAGCAGGTGCATGTTCCTTCAGACACCTGCATTTTAATCAGCGCCCCATGTCCAGAAGCCCATTCCAAGAGTGACCCCTGCAGTGGCCCCCAAGGCCGCCCTGAACTTCCTTGTTGGCACCATCAGAGCCTCCGGCCCAGCCTTAGGTGCTTCACGCCCCCTGACCCCGGCTGCATCCTACTCAGGTTCCCAGGGCCCCACATGAAGCTGCTAGATCACCCTTACCTGGGGCGAACCTCCTGGGTAAGCAGCACATCAAGTCCATCAAGCACAGCCTTGAAGGTCTCCGGGTGAAGCTGTTGTCCCTTCATCAGCACTCCCAAAGGGAGGCAGGTGAAGGGCCAGGCCTGCACCATTGCCTTCAGGGTCTGGCTATGTCTCCCGTCAAAGGCTGCTGTGAAGAGTGGCGGGAAGAGCTCCCTGGGCAGCAACTCCAGGGCGGCGATGGCCAGGGCCTCATCCTTCAGCAGGCTCTGCCCCGCCAGCTCCACAAGTCTCCGTGGGCTTGTCCACACGCTCATGCTGATGTATCGGCTCTGAATGGAACCCTGAGGAAACATACAGGGAACAAAGCATCCCTTTCAGCCCAAGCATAAGCAACTCTATCTTTTCCTCGCCCTTCTGAGGGACCAACTCAGGGCCAAAGTCACTGTGCTAGCAACAGCAGGGGAGTTCTCAGTTTATCCTGATTCCATTCTGCACTCGGTGGCCACAAAGCCACAGCTCTGCTGGCATCAGGATGAGCATCTCATCAAGTGTAGAGGAGGAAACAGGATGGCCACTGGCCCCATCCTGTATCTACCCACTACTCTATTTAATTCTAGTTCCCCTGGGAAGTGAGAACTAAGGAGCCTGAGAGCTGAGCCTACTCATTCCGGGAAAAAGCTTCTGATGATCACTCAAAGACAATTCAAACGGGAGTGTCACGCAGCCCAGAACAGCATCCTTCTCTGCTCCAACAAGCCAGATGGGAAAGATTAGGGACACACACACAATGCACAGTGGGTGCCATTATATTTCACTAAAAAATTTTAAATGAGAAACTACAGAAGCAGCCCAACAGTATTACACAGCAATTGGAAGTAAAATTAAAACAAAACAAAAAAAAACCATTCTGAGACATGTATTTTAAGTGTGTCTCTTTTACATATATTGAGAGTTATTACTTTGACATGGAAATCAAGGGAGCAAACAATTCACAGTAAAACAAAGCCTGGTTCTTTTTCCCCAAAACATTAGTTTTAAAATGGAGAAATAAAAATTGTGTATATTTATGGTGTACAATATGATGCTTTGAAGTATGTATACATTGTAGAATGGGTGCCTTAAGCTAATTAACATATGTATAATCTCACGTATGTGTGGTGAGAACACTTAAAATGTACTCTTAGCAATTTTCATGTATACAATACATTATGAACTACAGTTACCATCTTGTATACTAGATGTCTTGAAAAAGCCTCCACCCTCCAGCACAGTGGCTCATGTCTGTAATCCCAGCACTTTGGGAGGCCAAGGTGGGATAATGGCTTGAGCCCAGGAGTTCAAGACCAGCCTGGGCAACACAACGAGACCTCATCTCTATTTAAAAAAAAAAAAAAAGGAAAAAGAAAAAAGAAAATGTCTTTAATTCCAAAGCATCTGACAAAAAAAAAAAAAAAGAAAAAATCTATGGAATATTTTTTAACTTTTTAGTTAAAAAAAGCCTTACTAGTAAATCACTAAAAAGTTAAAGAATCATAAATGATGCAAATTATAATTGCTTGCCACATACTATCTAAATTGTAATAAAGTAAAATTCCAACTAATTAGATATCTTTTATTTTCCAAAAAAGCTGTTTAAGAAATTTTTTTAAACATATACAAAATGGCAGAAATCAAAATGTTTGGGATTCAATATAAATAATAAATGTTCCAGGTAATGGCTATACTAATTACCATAATTCGATTACACACTATATATGCATCAACTAAAATTTCACATGTACCCTACAAATATATACGATTATTGTGTATCCATTAAGAAATAATCCAATAACCAAAGAAAAATGTTTGGGATTAAGGCAAAACTACGTTTAGAGGCAAAAGCAAAGCTTGTTCCTTTGTAAGGAAAGAAAAAGGAAAATCATCTAGGCAGCACTGGCCCTCATGGCCCATGGAGACCCTGGGCTGACAGTGGGAAGGTGGCAGTGGCCATAGCCTGAGGTTCCTGACCCATCAGACCCAGGTGTGGTGCAGAAGCCATCTGCCCAGACCTCTGAGAGGACCACAACATTGACTTCAAGGCCTCTGGGTCCCTCCTCTAGCACCTCAGAAGCTATTATTGGCCTTTCTGGGCATCCTTCCCTTTCAACTCCACGCTGCCAATGGGAGAGCCAAATCTAATTACATTCCTGGATTTCCAGCCAGTCAATCCTGGTGGGGTTTTTTACTTACTTCAGGTTCAACTGATTGAATGGGATGTCGATTTACAAAACGGAAAGAAAAAGTGAACAAAACCACCCAGAAAGTGTAACTGTTGGGGGAATTTTTGGCCACATCAAAATTACCCAAATACTCCAGTTAAGATAGCTTTATGAAGAGCATCATGTCATTACCCCTCCCCACTCCCAAACAATCCCCAAGTATCAAATTGTCACTTATACTCCATGTTCCTTAACACAGCAAATCACATGCCTATTCAGGGAGAAAGGGAGGTACAATAGAGGGGTGGCTGGTCTTCCAAACTTTGAAGGTCAAGGCTGTCCTGAAGGAAGCTGGGTCAAAATTACACTACAACTAGGAGTTAGTCAGAAGTAAGGCTGGGCATTTGTAATGGGACTGAGTGGATTACCACAAAGACAGATATTCTTTTGGGGGGTGGAATTGAAAGACTTTGGCCTGGATGGAGTAGAGAAATTAAAAAGGGGAATGGCTAAGGAAGACAAAAGATAGTTCTAGTAAAGCCAAGGTAATCACTGGGACAGGGAGGGAGTTCAATTTTCCTCCCTCCCTAGAGGGAAAGGGTATTTTCTGCCAGAAAGTCAGGATCCTCTTGGCAAACAGCCTTGATGAGATGAAACCTAGGAATGTGGGCTGGAGAGGTGGGATGGAGGGTAATGTTGGTGACCAAACCTAGGACAGCAACGTTTTCAAGTCTGAAAGACCCTGTGGTTTCTTAGGAATCTTGGAGCCAGGGAGAGAAATAAACAAGGGCCAAAAGTACACATCCCTGCCATTAAGGAAGTTCTCAGAAGACTTTCTCTTTATAGTTAGGTGCCCTCTTCCACACCGGGGCTGTTCACAAGCAGCAGGTCAGGCCTTTACCCCAAACATAATCTCCAATGGTCAGTCCCTTCCTAAGTATTACTAATGTCTCCACACTTCAAGAAAACAGCTGACTCTTTATTGACCCTAAGCTTCTCAGGCACAGAGATTCTGGTCATCGAGATGCAATCAGGTCCATCAATTAAGACTCTATTTTTCCCCCTTTGCATGCTAGGCACGGTGCACAAATACATTTTCTCTCTCAAAAATTGAAGTTACATTTGGCATTTAAGGATCTGCTTAGGGATGATTCCTATCCTGGGCCTGATCACCCATTGGTACTTTTGAAGTTTCAGAACCTCTCCACCCAAAGAATTCTCCAGGCCATTCTCTGCCTCATGCACTGTGACGTCCCCACAATGCTTATATTCTACTGGCAAGTGTCCAGCTGGAACGTCTTGGGGCCTGGCTTTGTTTGCTCTGGCCTGCCTAAGGAGGCTGTAATTTGTTGAAGGGTGTTTTCCATTTCAGTTCTCTCTCTGGAGACTATTTTCTCCTACTTTTCACCCTCAACACCAAACGGCCTTTGTGAAAATTGGGTTAAACTACAATTGGTTCTACATTTCCTTTAATTCCCAGGCAATCATCTTTACTCATCAGCCACGGAAGACTGAGATTAGTAATAAAGGTCACTGTCAATGTCTCTAATTATCAAGCACCTACTGGGCATAGCAAAGGCGGCAGCAGTTCTCATTCATTACCTCAAATAGCCTTCACAGAAAATCTAAAATTCACCATCATTTTCATTTTTAGTCTTGTAAGTCCTTGACTCTTTCTGGGGAAGGACCTGCTCAGTTTCAGGCAGGCAGGAATTGGTAGCCCTTACGTGAGGAGTTTAGATAGATCTTCATTTCCCTGCCTATCAAACAATCTAAGTGTTAGAAAGGGCTGATAAGCTTCACATAAACCATGGAAAAACAGGAAAACTGAGGAAGTCCAACAGTTAGGGAAGTTTCTATGGGATCCCCGCTTCCAGGAGATCCAAGGGAGGGGGAGGGACTGTGATGAAGTGTGAGTTGTGCAATCTCTGAGCTGTGCAATCTCCCTGTGAGGCAGTGACACTCCTCCGTCCAGCTTCACACCGCCAGTTTGCCAGTGGCACTAGAGGAAGCAGCACCAGGAACACATTTGCACAAAGGTGCTGTCCTTCCTCCCAGTGTAAGGGAGGAGTGAAAAGACTGGGGCCCAGCATGACTCCTAGGGTCCAGGCACGAATTGGGGAGGTATTTCTGCATGTCCTCTCTACTGGTTCTTATGGTCCTTGTGGCTGAGCAGGCCAGAGCGGCCTCTGAGCTCATCATGGGGGTGGTCTGCACCCTCCTCTCTAGTCATAGAATCCCAAAGGGGACCCCCAAAGTATCTGCACCAGGTCCTTCAGGTCTTTTTTTTGGAGTGCAATGGCACAATCTTGGCTCACTGCAAATCTCCGCCTCCTGGGTTCAAACAATTCTCCTGCCTCAGCCTCCTGAGCAGCTGGGATTACAGGCATGCATCCCCACGCATGGCTATTTTTTTGTATTTTTAGTAGAAATGGGGTTTCGCCACATTGGCCAGGCTGGTCTCAAACTCCTGACCTTCAGGTGATCTACCCGCCTAGGCCTCCCAAAGTGTTGAGATTACAGGTGT
>NW_012103687.1:1701027-1702787 GCF_000951045.1 Mandrillus leucophaeus | reverse complement strand
AGTAGAGACAGAATTTCACCATTTTGGCCAGGCTAGTCTCAAACTCCTGACCTCAGGTGATCCGCCCGCCTCGGCCTCCCACAGTACTGGGATTACAGTCATGAGCCACCATGCCCGACCTAGGGTTCTTTTTTTTTTAGAGATGGAGTCTAACTCTGTCGCCCAGGCTGGAGTGCAGTGCCATGATCTTGGCTCACTGCAACCTTCGCCTCCTGGGTTCAAGCGATTCTCCTGCCTCAGCCTCTTGAGCAGGTGGGACTACAGGCGCATGCCACCACGCCCGGCTAATTTTTTCTACTTTAGTAGAGACGGGGTTTCAGCGTGCTAGCCAGGAATGGTCTCAATCTCCTGATCTCATGATCCGCCTGCCTCGGCCTCCCAAAGTGCTGGGATTACAGGCATGAGCCACCAGGATTGATTCTTAGAAAAAGACAGCAGGGAGGAGTGAAATGCTCTTTTGGGGAAATGACCGGAAACAATAAAAGCGGCTCCTGCCTCTTCCTCTACTGTGAGGGACCTCAGGATGCAGCTCCCATCTGGCTCGAGGGACAAGGACAGAGGGAACAGGGCTTCTCTGAGCACCTCAGACAGCTCAGGGGACCTTCTTACCCGCAAACGTCTTCGTTCCATTTTGAAGCGATTTAGGCTGGCCTCAGGACCTCCAACGTTTGGATTTCTAGGTCTCAGTCACTTGTTTCCACGCACGTCTGAGAGTAATAATCAAAATGCTCCAAAAAGAAGGACACATGTATAATATTTAGGAAGCAACGGTCTCCTGTAAAAACCTCCGCAAATACTGCTGAGGAAAGTGACAACTGGCGACTCAATCTTGCCCTTTCATTGCAAATCTCTAGCTCCAAACCCGAGCACCAGTGTCTCCTGGGCTGAACCAGGGCGCAGGAGGAACAACAGACCATGTGGTCGGTCACAAGTGACCCCTGTGGTCAAGGACCCTGACTACCGTCCTCTAACCACATTTCTGCCTCTGCTCCCACCTTCCTAGGACGCCTACGCCACTACCTGGGCCGTCCCCAACCCCCAGCACCTTCAGAGGGGCCGAGTCCCAGAGCATCCATCGCATTACAAATGCGCACCCGCCCCGAGGAGCTCCAAACACGAGCATCGCGGCCTCGGTTCAAGGCTTCGTGACAGCCACAACTCCTCAACTGTGGCCAATTTTCCGGGGCATGTGGCCCGGGGTGACCCAAGTGGCGCATATTATTTTCTTTGGTCTTCAACCCATTTCTGGAGAGAAAACAGGGACCCGGGACAGGGGTGGTGCCGGGGCACAAGCCCAAGGTCACCCTGTGGGGAAGCGCAGGAATCATGGCTCGAACTTACGTTTTTCCTCAGGGAGTGCACCACGCCGCGAAGTCGCTGGAAGGAAAGAACGAGATGACGGCTCAGCAAGCGCCCTAGCGGCTGTGGTGGGGCAAGCAGCCTGGCCTGATCAATCCCCGTCTCTCAGTCTTTCCAGGGCAAAATCTCACGAGATCCAGCGAAGTGGCCCAGAGAGTCGAGAGGGGCTCTTTTTCAAGGACTGGGAGGAGGAGGAGCAGTGGGGGGAGCGGCAGAGAAAAGGGAGCACGAGGAAGGGAAAAGGGGAGACAGGGTTGGGGAGGAGATGGGGGTGGAGAAGGAGGGGGCGGAGGAGGGTTAGGAATGGGGGAGACGGTGGAGGAGCGGTCGGGTGCGGAAGGAACATAGGGTGGGGGAGGGGTCGGGATGAAGGAAGGGAAACAGAGTGGCGAAGGCATAGG
>NW_012103687.1:1686586-1699662 GCF_000951045.1 Mandrillus leucophaeus | reverse complement strand
GGGGTGCGGTGGGCAAATGGAGAGGCAGTGGGGAGGTGGGGGACTGGCTGCGAGTGTGGGATGGAGTATTCTGGGATAACGGAGACGGCCAAGTCTGGACTCTGTCCTGGGCCTGTGCTTCTGGCGACCTCCCTTTTCCTCAGTTGGATGCGGGGTGCAGGGGCCGGTTCCAGGGTCCTGTGAGCTCAGGTCCTCGCCCCACCCCGCCCCGCTTGTCTAGAAAAGACGCCCCTGCCCTTGGCTGGGCAAATCTCTGGATTTACCTACTTCTGTAACCCCCTGGACTGAAAAGACCCACTGCCCCCGGGATTCTATTAACTTACTCTCTGTCTGGAGTGCACGTTCCTCCCTGCTGCCGGGAGTCAGTTTTCCACAACTTTCTGAGGCCCGCGCATGCTCCCCTCGACTCCCCGTGTTTCCGCTCTCCACGGAAATCCACGCATTCACGCCCCTCCCCTCCCGCGAGCCTGCAGAGGAGGCAGCCCTGCTTTCCCTACATGCAGGGCTGCTCCTTTTGTCGCCAGTCGCCAATACAGACCTGTTGACGGGTCACGCCTGGGAAGCGGGTGGGGTGTCCAGGAGCGGTGTGGAGGCGCGGCAGGCCCAGCTTTTGACTGCGGGGTAGCTGTGCCCTGAAGCCCTGCCGGAATCTCGCCTCCGGGACCAGCAGGGGGCACTGGAGTTAACAGGGACTGTTTGCAAAACCCACTTCCTCCCAGGCCCTCTAGAGGGACGGTCAAGCTTCTGCAGAGATGGGGAGGATCTTTCCTGGTGAGGGGAGAGGGAGGGGCTAGGAGTCAAGCGGAAGGACCCCCTGTTCAAGGCCATTCAAGGGACAGGACAGGCCAGGAATCTCTTTGGGTCTTTTGAATTGTTTTCTCGGTCAGGCCTAGAAAGTACTCAGCCTCCACAAACTGTGTTTTCCTGAAAGGGTTCGGGGGCACCCCAAATCTCCTGCCACAGGCTATGATGGCCATGGTGGCTAAGAGCAACAGGCAGTGTGGTGAGGCTGCCTATCTTTTCGTGGCTCTGTCCTGCCGTTCCCCGAGGTATCGCCATGCCAGCGAACAGAGCTGCAGGTTCCCAGCTGCGTTGATGAATGCACGAACAAAACGTAGGTCCATACAAAGGAAGTCATTACATTAATCCAGATTCGACCTGGGATTGTCGCATAAAACAGGGCTGATAAAAACCGTCGTGTTTTTTTTCACCTTGAAAATACTCAGCCTCCCCCTCTCTGCTTGAAGCATTCAGCAAAGGTTTGTCCTTGAGTGGCTGTGGATGCTCAAGGACTTACGATTTCTGACTTTATAAATAGGGTGAAAACAAAAAAACAAAACAAAAAGACCATTGTTTTAAAGTGGCCGTTGTAACTATCTCAAGAAAGCAAACAGACTGGTACTGAATGTTACACAGGCAGGCAGCTCCCTGGGAGGGTTGCCCAGGACTCCTTTTCTGACACCTGAGCAGGGAGCAGCCAGAGGAGCTTGAAGGGATGGAGTTCAGGGCATGGGAACGGGCTGCACACATCTTCACAGAGTAAGGTGCTTGTCCGGTTTGAGAAGGAAAAGCAACTGGGGCAGAGGGCTGATGAGAAGGCAGCAGATGGATAGTGCGAGATTGAAAAGGGGATCCATTTGAAGACTGGTCACCATTATTTATTTTCATCTTCTGATTGCTGTTGCTCTACTGAGATCCATGCATGGAGAACAAGTTGGGGAGTGGAGCAAATGTCAGGGAGGGGAGAGAAGTGAGTATGACCTTGATCCAGTCTCATAGGACAGAGTGTGGTCATAGAAGTCCACAGAGGAGGACAGATAGGGAGGAATCATGGCATGGCCAGGTTGCAGAGCAAGAGGGAGAGAGGAGAGAGGATTGTGGAGGATACCTGCAGAGTGCTGACTGTCAGTCGAGGCTGGTCCTTTCTTTTATGGCAATAGGTGTGTGAAAGTTGCAGACACTAAAATACACTCGCTTTTTGTTGACCCAAAGTAAAACCCTGAGGGTATGAAAGGGAAGGGCTCATGCTTACAAGGCTGAGATAAAAGCTGTTTCAGGAAACTGGACACGGTGGCTCAACCCTGTAATCCCAGCACTTTGGGAGGCCAAGGTTGGAGGATCCCCTGAGGTCAGGAATTCAAGACTAGCCTGAGCGATATAGCAAGACCCCATCTATATTTTTAAAAAGGGATGGCTGTCTCAGGACTTTCTGAAATAGCCCTGCAAGACGTTCCTGTTTTAGGACCACAACAATTCAGATAAGATGCTTTTGAAAGAACACCTGCCCAGGAACAGCATCTCCACCAATGAACTGATGCCACCTATGGTTTTGAGTCTCCATAACCAGTGAACTGTTTCCAAGCAACTTATTTAAACCTCTTTTTTTGCCAATACAACCTTCCCTTTGCCCTCCCCTCTTCAGATGCGTGTGCGGCTTGCTATAGCTGTACATCTTAGGTTATAATGCTTTTTTCCTTTTTTTTGTAAATTTATTTTTATTTTTATATTTATTTATTTTTTGAGACAGGGTCTTGCTTTGTCACCCAGGCTGGAGTGTAGTACATAATCGTAGTTCACTACTGCTTCCAACTCTTGGGCTCAAGAATCCTCCCACCTCAGCCTCCTGAGTAGCTAAGACAGCAGGCAAGTGCCACTATGCCTAGCTAATTTATGTATTTACTTTATTAAAAAAAATTTTTTTGGTAGAGAGTCTCACTGTGTTGCCCAGGCTGGTCTTGAACTCCAGGCCTCGAGTGTTCCTCCCACTTCGACCTCCCAAAGTGCTGGGATTACAGGCATGAGCCACGGTGCCCAGCCTATAATTCTGTATTCTGATTCCTGCATAAATTCAACAAATTTGGAGGTGTTTTTTGTCTGATGGTTCCTTTTGGTCAACATTTGGAATGGGAGAGGAACAGTGTGAGGGCAAACAAATGCTTTGCTGAGCTCTGGGTAGTTTTTTTGGATAAGACACACAAAATACAATAAGATGTCTGTAATGTTTGATTTTTTTCCAGGTTTCTTGAGGTATAATTGACAAATAAAAATTGTATGGATTCTAGGTGTACAATTCATATACATTGATCCACATGTACCTTGTTTGATGATTAATCAAATTAGTTAACACATCTTTCACCACAGTAGTCAACGTGTGTGTGTGTGCGTGTGTGTGTACACTTAAGATATGCTCTCTTAGCAAATTTCAATTAATAATACGGCATTATTAACTAGAGTTACTATGCTGCGTATTAGAGCCTCAGGACTTACCATCTTATAACTAAAATTTTGTAGCCTTTGACCACCATCTCTCATTCCTCCCACCCACAGCCCCTGGGAACTACCATTGTACTCTGCCTCTATATGTTTCACTTTTTGTGTTTACTTTTTCCCTTTCCTTTATCTTTTTTTTTGCATTTATTGTATTACCAAACAATGTCAAAAGAGTTCCACTTTTTAGATTCCACATATTATTAGCTCATACAGTATTTGTCTTTCTGCATCTGGCTTATTTCACTTAGCATAATTTCCTCCAGGTTCATTTGTATTGTTGCAAATGGCAAGATTCCCTTCTATTTAATGATTGATGATGTCTGTCTGCAATATTTGAAAAAAAAAGTGCAGGTCATATGAATGATTGTCTAATGTAATTCTATTCCTGAAAATCGTGTATGACCATAACATTCACTCATTCATTGCTTCACGTTCTTTATAATCGTATGCCATATTCCTGGGGCTCTACTAGGCCTGAAATGGGGAGTAGGAGTTACAAGGTTCCTGGGATATCAGTGATTCATATTTGTGAACGTCTTAGATAAGTGGGTTAACATGTACAGAAAATGGTTACTAAAATGATAACACTGTTTATTATAAAATACTTTTCTATATTCTCGAACTTTTTTTTTTTTTTATCATTTATTCATCTGCTTCAGTTGCCATAACAAAATATCACAGACTGGATGGATTAAACAACAGAAATTTATTTCTCACAGTTCTGGAGGCTGGGAAGTCCAAGATCAAGGTGCCAGCAAAGTAAGTGTCATTCTGAGGCGTCTTCTCTTAGCTTATAGGCTGAGGCCATTTGGCGTTGTGCTCACGTGACCCCTTTGTGCGCATGTGTGGAGAGACAGTGTGGGTGTTTCTTCTTATAAGGATGCTGATAGTATCTGATGAGAACCCAACCCTTGTGACTTCACTTAATCTTAATTACTTCCTTAGAGGTCCCATCTCCACATACAGCCACAATAGGGGTTAGGGCTTCAACATATGAATTTGTGGCGGGGGGACGTGCACATTCAGTTCATAAACATATCATGATTTTTTTTTTCCTTGACCAGCAATGAAAATAGAGGTATCTTCATTTTGGAAAGTGAGAGTCAACCTGTGCTGAATTAGAGTAATGACAAGAGATACTTTAAAAGACTACAATGAGGGAAGCAAGGGAGGGGTATGCATTTGACAGTCTGTTCTGCTCTGCTCCTGGAACTGAAAGAGGCTGAGTCGGGACTAACCTTTGCACGGGTGACATAGAGAACTGAGAGAGAAAAATATGTGTTTTTCTATGACCACCTAAAATAAACCTGGAGTTGAAGGGGCCAGATGTCTCAACCTAACCATTCTGGGAATAAAAATCATAGAGACCTTGCTGATTAATGGAAACACTTTGCCTTTCGATTTTCTAAGCAGGCGAATGCAAGGAGTTTGTGAACTTTACTGCTGTTTTAGTTTTCTTCAGGTGAAGACACTGACAGTAAGAAAAGACAAACCATGGGTCCAAGACAGAGTGGTCAAGTCAAGAAGAAACTCAGGCTGTGTAGTCCTGGTGCAAGGCTCCAGCGTGGGGCCACTCTGGCTGGCTGTGCTCCCATGACACTTAGTGCACACTGGGCTCCTGACTTAATAACACGTGCCTGAAATGGCCCCTGATTCCCAATCTGTTGCAGGATTCAGCAGATGCACAAGAGGCGACAGTGGACGGTCTTGGAGAGAATTCAGAATGGCTTGCCTATGTTCCCATCACTATGTGTCCTAATGGGAGAATCACCACTTTGAAAAATTCTTTTGGAGGCCAGGCGCGGTGGCTCATGCCTGTAATCTCAGCGCTTTGGGAGGCTGAGGCAGGCAGATCACCTGAGGTCAGGAGTTCGAGACCAGCCTGGGAAACATAGTGAAACCCCATCTCTAATAAGAATACAAAAATTAGCCTGGTGTGGTGGTGCACATCTGTAGTCCCAGCTACCTGGGAGACTGAAGCAAGAGAATTGCTTGAACCTGGGAGGCAGAGGTTGCAGTGAGTCGAGATGGCACCACTGCACTCCAGCCTGGGCAACAGAGTGAGACTCTGTCTCAAAAAAAAAAAAAAAAAGGGAAAAATTCTTTTGTGGGTAGCTGTGAATGAGCTCAGAGGAAAGGCAGGAGCCTTCAGGTAGGGAGCAGCATGATTCCACCCCAGATTCAGGCCTTCTGGGTGTACAAAGGGCAGGAGGATCCTCCCCAGGTATGTGAGAGGAAGGGAAGATGAGGCGTTTGGGTCAGGGAATACTCTAGAAATCCAGATGCTCACTGATGGATGGTGCTTGGCATCTCTGTGTTCTACCAATCCAGCCTCAAAGCAACTTTGGAAGAGGATTTATGCCCTCCACACCCTTCCAGCCTGGGCCAGGGCATCTGCACACTCCCCTGGGTGTAGGCCTCCAGGGCTTGGAGCAAAGGAAGAGCTAAGAATTGTCAGTGCTCAGGAGGCAGATTTTCAGGGAGGATCCTCTTGCATCTCAGGACATGAGAGGAGCTAAGAGAGCCTTGAGTGTCCTGTCCCAATGCTGGGGTCTCAGAAGGCAGCTCTGGGGCATCTCCACCATGTCTGACTTCTGCTGCCTCAAACCTTTCACCCTCAGGGCAAGAGTCCTCAAGGAAGAGCACCTGGGCACCTGGGTTGACTCTTCCTCTCTCCTCTGCTGGTTCACCTGGGGTCATGCTCTGACCTAATCTCCATCTGCATTTCTTTCTTCTCTCAGGGGCCTGAGCTCAGCCTCGACTTAGCCTCCCTCAGTGTCTGGGACTTTGGGATAAACAGTCACCATATTCTGCACTGGAAGCAGCAGTGACCTTGAGGATTCTAACCATATCTCTTGGTACCTATAGTGCCCAGGAACTGCCCCCACACTCCTGATTTATTATGTCCAGTCTCAACCCTTAGGGCTTGATTTTCAGTCTCTAGGTCTGGCAACACAGCTTTCCTGGCCATCTTTGTCCTCTAGCCTGAAGATGGGCCTGACAGTCACTGTTTGTTCTGGGACAGCCATAGCATTTTACCCAGATGTGTTCCAAGTCCATGGGGAACAGAGACCAAATCTGCCATGAGTGACCAGTGTCACGGGGCTTCACACCAGTCAGGCAGTCAGATGGTGGTGTTTGCTTTCATTTCTGCTCATCATCCCAAGGGTATGGACACTTCAGGAATGGGACCCTATGCAACTCTCATTGCTCTTAATAACGATGTGGGAAAGAGAACCCATCTCCCAGGGGACTTGGCTTTGCAAAAATGAAAATAAAAACTCTCTCCTTCCTCTGTGCAGTGAATGACTTCTGAATGCAGACTTGGTCTCCCTCTTCACTGGCAAGGTTGGAGGAAGAACAACAGATTCTTGTTGCACTTAGACAGCTCAGGGGCCACTTCATCTGAAGATGTCCATCAGTGTGAGCCCAGGTATTCCTGTACTCAATGATTGAGGTCTCGCTCTTTACCTCGTCTCCACCTGTCTGACCAAAGTGACCAAGATGATTCAGGTTTTAGTTTTCTCTTGCTGTGTAACAAATTTCCATAAACCTAGCACCTTAAAATAATACCCATTTATGATCTCCCAGCTTTCCTGGATCAGAAGTGTGGGATCAGCTTAGCTGAGTCGTCTGTTCAGGGTCTTCCCAACCTGAAAGCGGGGCATTGGCTTGGCTACGTTTTCATCTGGAGGCTCAACTGAGGAAGAATCTGTTTCCAAACTTATTGACAGAACTCGCTTCCTTGCTGCTGTATGATTGAAGCCAGGGTTTTGGGGGGCTATTTGCCGTCAGTGCCGTTAGTTCCTAGAGCTCTTAGAAGTCACTCGTAGCTCATTTGCCATTTCATGTAACCTAATGAAAAGAGAGAGATTTCATCACCTTTGCCATATTTATTGGTTAGGAGCCAGTCACAGGTTCTTCTTGAATTCAAGTGAAGAGATTGTGCAAGGATATGACTTATTTGGGGTAACCATAGGGTATATCCTCAGTAATTGTGTGCAGTGAGGACTAGGGGAGGAGATTCTAATTATACAGAGAAGACTTGTGCTTTCTGTTGAGAAGTTAAGAAGACATCCTTTACTTTTTAAGACACTGTTATTTTATTCATAGATTTTTAGTGGTGTTCTAGAAAGTAGATTTTCCAAGCGTAAACCACAATAATAAAATGGCAGAGCTGATGACAGTTCAAATGCTATTAGATGGGTATGCAGATCTAGGTTTAGAGCCAAGGGATGGAGTAGTGTCTCTTGGTCTCCACTGTGGAGAGGCCCCTTGGGAAAACCTACCACCCTTATTTCTTCTCACTTCCTGCCTGTCCCCATGGTCTCTGCTTGGTCTGGCCTATCCTACTAAAAATACACTTCAGTAATGATACCTGTCTTGTGTTTCTCTACACTCTTTGTCTGTTTGCAGTGGACAGCATACTGCATGCTGATATCAAAAATTATTCCAGCAAATTCAAAAATAAGACAGTAAAAAGAAAAGACAGTTTTACAGTGGAAGAGACAGAAATGAATATTTGCACTTATGGTTGATTTAGCTGTTAAATCTAAGAGAACCAACTGAGAATGAGTATAGAGAGAAGGAGGTGGTTGCTGCATACTAACCATTACTAGTGTGAGATACCAGGGAAGCTAGGATGGCCACCTCCTCCTCCTCCTCTTCCTTCTCCTGCCTCTCCTCTTTTTTCTTTTTTTGGTAAATATCTTTCCTAGATCGGTGGTTCTCAAACCTTTTGGTCTCATAACCTAATCATCTTCCAGAGGCCCTACCTCCAAATACCATTGCATTAGGGGTTAGGTTTCAACAAATGAATTTTGGGGGGACAGGAATATTCAGTCTAGAATACTATTTTAAGAAAAGGAGGACACACAGGTCACATGATAGTGGCTTTTAAAAATTAGACGTGGACAGCTCTTGTTTTTGGAATATGTCAGTGTACTGTTGTGTAAAGCATCCTGGGAACAACACCTCAGAATGTTTCCTGTCTGTGCCTCAGTAAAACTTGAAGGCTGGTAGGGTAGCCTCAGTCATGGCCTTCAGTGGCATCCAGGTGCTAATTCCTGGGACCTGTGAATACTGCCTGTCTTCATCCATTTCGCATTGCTGTAAAGGAGCAATTGCTGTAACTGAGGCTGGGTAATTTATAAAGAAAGGAGGTTTATTTGGCTCAGGGTTCTGCAGACTGTACAAGAAACATGGTGCCCACATCTACTTCTGATAAGGACCTCAGAAAGCTTTCAATTTGGTGGAAGGGGGGAGGAGGCATCACATGGCAAGAGGCAGGACAAGAGGGAGAGGAGAGGTGCCATGTTCTTTAAACAACCATCTCTCTCATGAACGAACTCTCTAATCTCCACAGGGAGGGCACCAAGTTATTCATGAGGGATTTGCCCCCATGACCCCAAAACTTTCCACCTTCTTTTTCTTTTTCTCAAGCTCTGGGAGCATAGAACACAATATAGCATTTGGAGGGGACAAATATCCAAGCTATATCATTACCTTATATGACAAAAGGGGTTTTGCAGATGTAATTAAGGATCTTGAGGGAGACATTATAGTGGATTATCCAGTGGGCCCTAAATGTAATCACAGGTGTCCTTTTAAGAGGGAAGCAGAGGGAGATTTGAGGACAGAAAAGAAGGAGACATGAACAGCAGTTGGATGATGCGATTACAAGCCAAGGAATGCCAGCAGTATCTAGCAGCTGGAGGAGTCAAGGAAACAGATTCTCCCCTGGGACCTCTAGAAGGAACCAGTCCTGCTGATAATTTTATTTCAGTTCTGTAAGCCTTCTTTTGGACTTTAGATTCTCAGAACTGTAAGAAAATAAATTGCTGTTATTCTAAGCCCCTAAGTTTTTGACAACTTGTTACAGCAACAATGGGAATCTAATATAGCTAAGGTACCATACATTTTGACATCTCTACATATGGTACCTTTCTGATTTGTGCTGTGCAAGGATTCCTTGCCCTCTCACTGGTAAACCTTGGTATACAGGAAATTATTTTTGTACATTATATAAACTGATTACATAGGAGAAACCATCTGTTTACTTCCTTCAGGAAGTACCTGGCACTTTCTAGTGCTTTCCCTTGTAGACCACAGATGATGGAGGCTGGGCCCTAATCCAGCACACACCTCCAGTCTGGTGGACTTCTGGTCCAGTTATGTACCCACAGGTATTTTATTGATGTTATTCTTCCTCTGATGACACGCTGATTTCAAAGCATGCCTAAAACAAAAGATATGGGACCTTTGAGGTCCCTTCCCCCAAATATCTGAGGCTTTTCCCCAGTTGAGCAACAGTTTGCATGCTTCTAATTTTTAAATGTGTTAGGCATTTTATTGGAAATGCTTTGTGTGCCTCACACTCCACAGGACTTTACTCCCAGCTCATTGATTGAGGAAAGTGAAATCTGCCATTTGCTGACAGGCCAATGTCAAGGCCAATGTCCCAGATCACCTGTCAGGACAAAAGTGTGATGCAGTCAGAAGTCAGCCCTCACCTGCAAATGCTCTCCTGAACTTGCCTACTCTGGAGGGATCTGCTCACCAGGCAGATTCCAGGTGATGCCCAAAGCACTCCCTAATAAAATTCTGTGTGCTCATCTCCACCTTAACATCTGTTTCCAGAAGACCCAGCTTGTGACCATTGTTTCCAGGAAGATTACCAATTGTCTCTGTTTGTCCTGGACCAAAGGTTTTCCCAGGACATAGATCTTTCAGTGCTAAAACCGGGACAGTTCTGAGTTATCCTAGGACCAGGAATGTCTGAGAAAGGAGACACTGAGAGATGGGATTCTGGAGCAATGGAGACCCCAATATGCTGGAGTTAGAGGTAGGGGCGTGGGGGTAGATGTGCATATAGCCCCTACCATGATGGAACAATGCAGTATATAAACTTTTTACTAGTGGTGAATAGGGATGATTTACCTATAGGAGGAAATGAAAAAGCAGGGCCATGAGTCAGACATTTGAGAGATATCGAGGGAACCTGCCCCCGATGGTTAACATGGGTTCTTTTCTATTCCCTAAGCATCTCTGCTGGTTTGAGAAATAAAGGGAAAGAGTACAAGAGAGAAATTTAAAGTTGGGTGTCTGGGGGACACATCACATGTTGGCAGGTTCCATGATGCTCCCTGAGCTGTAAAACCAGCAAGTTTTTATTAGCGATTTTCAAAACGGGAAGGAGTGCACAAATAGGGTGTGGGTCACAGAGATCACATACTTCACAAGGTAATAAAATATCACAAAGCAAGTGGAGGCAGGGTGAGATCACAGGACCACAGGATGGGGTTAAATTAAAATTGCTAATGAAGTTTCGGGCACACATTGTCATTGATAACATCTTATCAGGAGACAGGGTTTGAGAGCAGACAACCTGTCTGACCAAAATTTGTTAGGTGGGAATTTCCTTGTCCTAATAAACCTGGGACAAGGAAACTGGGGCTTATTTCATCCCTTTGGCTTTGACTGTAAAAGGCAGCCGCCTCAAGGGGGCCGTCTGTAGACCTACCCTCAGGGTGCATTCTCTTTCTCAGGGATGTTTCTTGCTGAGAAAAAGAATTCAGCGATATTTCTCCTATTTGCCTTTGAAAGAAGAAAAATATGGCTCTGTTCCGTCCGGCTCACTGGCAGTCAGACTCCGAAGTCTTATCTCCCTTGTTCCCTGAAGATTGCTGTTATCCCATTCTTTTTTCAAGCTGCCCAGGTTTCATATTGTTCAAACATGCGTGCTCTATAAACAATTTGTGCAGTTAACACAATCATCACAGGGTCCTGAGGCGACATACATCCTCCTCAGCTTACGAAGATGATGGAATTAAGAGATTAAAGTAAAGACAGGCATAGGAAATCACAAGGGTGTTGATTGGGGAAGTGATAAGTGTCCATGAAATCTTCACAATTTATGTTCAGAGATTGCAGTAAAGACAGACGCAAGAAATTATAAAAGTATTAATTTGAGGAACTAATAAATGTCCATGAAATCTTCACAATTTATTTTCTTCTACCATGGCTTCAGCAAGTCCCTCCGTTCGGGGTCCCTGACTTCCCACAACAGAGAGATGTGAAGAAAACAGAATATTAAAGGAACCAATTCCACAGCTTCCTCTGTTGGAACAGTGTGGTAGCACTGACACTAAGTGTGATTGATGATTTGCAAAAGATAAAAGGCTGGAATGATTAATTAGCAATGAAAAACTAGAAGTTGTGGGGAAACAAGGCTCCAGCTCTATCCTCTTATGGTACCAGCTGGGCTCAAGAATTAATTGACACAAAACAGATTCGCAGGAGAAAAAGCATACGAATTTACTTAATACAGGTTTCACATGGCACAGGAGCCCTCACAAGGAAATGAAGACCCAAAGAAGCAGTTAGAGTCAGTTACGTATATAATGAATTGGTCAAAGAATAGTCGGTTGTGAAGAAGCAACTAAAATATGTGAAGAAAAAAAAACAAAACCCAGAATCTGGTGTATCCAGATAGGACTCCACTCTGATGACAGGTTTCTTGGGCCAAGGTTCCTTTGAGCCCCATCCAACTTCTTCCCAGCTGCTGAGAAGAAAATATCTTTTTGAGGCTTCTGGAATTTTCCCAGTCCACACTGATTTTGCTTAAAAGATAAAAGTTATTATAATAAGGTCGTTCAGAAGTATCTCAGTTTTGACTTCTCATCCTTGAGGATAAGAATGTTGCTTTTCCTTCTAGCATAGGGAGGGACAGCGTTTTTCACATGGGACTTTTGTCTTCTGCTTTTAAGAAACAGAAAAGAGGGCAGAATGATCTTTTTGCAATTGGTGTTTTCAAGTGCCTTTTACTTAAATAGTCAATTTGCTAGACTGGTATATTTTTAATTCCATCAGAGTGCAAGCCAAAAAGCTTCCTCCTGGGCTGAAAAAGCTTTTTGGTTTGCACTCTTTCTCTGGGCCTGAGCCTTCCCTACCCTCTCATCTGCTTGGACAGAGGGCAGGGGAGACTGAGGCCCAGGGCTTCATCCTAAGTGTAGCAGACAATTAGGACCCTGACAGGGTAACATTGGGGTACTGAGTCACGGGATGAGGCCATCTGGAGTCATGCATCTGAAAATCTTGATGCCCTTGAATTTTCCAAACCTGCAGAAGTGGCCTTCCCTTACTCATTGAAGCCCATGTCTCCCTTCCTTTTGCTTGAAGATGACGCTGAGGCCTCTGACCTATGAGATTATATTCACCAGCACAAGCGTCCCCTGAAATATGCCACCTTTTCCCATTAAGACCAATGGACCAATAACCAGAATTTAGTCACTCAGAAACCTGACAAGGAATGTGATAGACTTGCTGCAGTATTAAGGAGCTCCAGAACCAGCCAACACGTGCAGTGGGCCTCAGGCAAGTGTATACAGGGCTGGATTCTGAGGGTGCAAGATCAAAGTGCAAAACCTAAAATTCGACTGGGGAGGGTTTATCTGCTGGAAGCACTCTCCTGGGACGCAGGCTTTAACCCCCTAGCAAAGACATTGAGGCATTCTGCAAGCCCGCTGCAAGGATGGCCCTTAGAAGGACAGAGAAAGCAATGGTCCGTACCAAGCAAGGTCATAATGCCAGACTTGCTGTGGCAGATGGTGGGAGAGGAATCAAAAGGTCGTGGGAGGTCAGGTGTGGTGGCTCACGCCTGTAATCCTGGCACCTTGGGAGGACACCGTGGGAGAATGGCTTGAGAGTAGGAGTTCAAGACAAGCCTGAGCAATATAGTGAGACCCTGTCTGTACAAAAGATTAAAAAAAATTAGTCAGGCATGGTGGCACACTCCTGTAGTCCCA
>NW_012103687.1:1680633-1685622 GCF_000951045.1 Mandrillus leucophaeus | reverse complement strand
CTGCCTCCTATGTTTAAGCCCTGACAATGTGACACTATGACTGCATGGTCCTTCCATGCCTATTGCTATCAACTTCCTTACCAGCCTCCCCCACTGGCCTGGTGTAGAGAAGAACTACCCACTGAGTTTTTCAAGGATGCTGCACTGGTGAGAGAAACCTAGCATCCTTGAAAAACTCAGTGGGTAGTTCCTCTCTAGACCAGGCCAGTAGGGGAGGCTGGTAAGGAAGTTGATAGCAGCCAAGGCCCCTGACATTCAATGATGGAGTCAGTCAGTATAGCATGGCACCTCTCATGGCAAGATGATGAGCTACCAAGAAAGGGATAGCTTCTAATCTTTTTAGCTTATTTTTTATTTATTTATTTTTTTGTCAAGATGGGGGTCTCACTAGGCTATCCAGGGTAGTCTTGAACTCCTGGCCTCAAGTGATCCTCCTGCCTCAGCCTCCCAAATTGCTGGGATTACAGGTGTGAGCCATAGCCTCTGGCCTAGCTTTTAATCTATATTTCAGAGGGAAGTAAGGAAGAAGGGCCAAACCCCATTAATAAGTTTCTGAAAGAGCCCAACTTGCAATGTCCAGTCATTCCAGAGTAGAGGGTAAAAACACAGCACTGATTGCTGTATATTAACTATCTAGAACTTATTCATCTTATATAACTGTACTCTTTTGTACCCTTTGATAAACATCTCCTCATTTCTCTTTTCCCTCCCTAGTCGTGACACCCACCATTTTACTCTCTGGTTCTATGAGTTTGAGTATTTTAGATTCCACATGCAAATAAGATCATGCAGTATTTATCTTTCTGTTTCTGGCTTATATCAGTTAACATAATGTCCTCCAGCTTCATTCGTGTTGTTGCAAAGGACAGGATTTCCTTTATTTTTTAAAACCTGACAATATTTTTTTTTGTGTGTGTGTATGTGTGTGTGTGTGTGTGCACGCATCACATTTTCTTTATCCGTTCGTCATCAGAAATTTTGGTTGTTTCCGTGTGTTGGCTATATAACAGATATCTATCCAAGATTCTGATTTCATTTTCTTTCGAGATATATCCACAATTGGTATTGCTGGATTATATGGTAGTTCTATTTTAATTTTTTGAGGAATTCCAATACATTCTCTACAATGGCTGTATTAGTTTACATTCCCTCCAACAGTGTACAAGAGTTTCTTTTGTCCACATCCTTGCCAACATGTGTTATTTTTTATCTTTTTGCTACATTGCAGGTGCATGCCAACACACCTGGATAATTTTTTATATTTTTGGTAGAGACAGGGTTTCACCATGTTGGCCAGGCTGGTTTCTAACCCCTGAACTCAAGTGATCCACCCACCTCAGCCTCTCAAAGTGCCGGGATTACAGGTGTGAGCCACTATGCCTAGCCTTTTTTTTCTATTTCTATAAAGAATGGCATTTGGGTATTGATAGGTCTAGCATTGAATCTGGAGATCACTTTGGGTAGTATGAACATTTTAAGAATATTAGCTCTTCCAATTTTTAAACATGAGATGTCTTGATATTTATCTGTATCTTCTTTAACATTCTTCATCAGTATTTTATAATTTCCAGCGTAAAAGTCTTTCATCTTCTTCGTTAAGTTTATTCCTAAGTACTTATTCCTTTTGTAAATGTGATTGCTTTCTTCATTTTATTTTCATTTATTTGTTGTCTGTGTGTAGAAACATCACTGATTTTTGTATGCTGATTTTTTATCTTTCAAATTTACTTAATTCATTTATTAGTTTTAACAGACTTTTTGTTATTGTGGAGTCTTTAGGTTTTTCTACACGTGTGTTTATGTCATCTGCACACAGAGAATAGGATTTTAATTCTTCTTTTCCAGTTTGGATGCATTTCATTTCTTTTTCTTGTCTAATTGCTTTGGTTAGGGATTCCAGTGCAATGTTGAGTAAAAGTGGAGAGGGGGCATCTTGCCTTGCATGGGATCTTAGGGGAAAAGCTTCTGTTTTTGTTTTTTGTTCCCCCCCCCCCCATTGATTATGACGTTAGTTGTGGGCTTTTCACATATGGTCTTTATTGTGTTATGGTAAGTTTCTTCTATACCTATTTTATTTTATTTTATTTATTTATTTATTTATTTTACAATTTATTTTATAATAGAGATGAATTTTGCTATGTCGCCCAGGCTGGTCTTGAATTCCTGGGCTCAAGCGATATTCCTGTCTCAGCCTCTCAAAATACTGGGATTATAGGCATGAGCCACTGTGCCCGGCCTATACCTATTTTGTTGAGAGTTCTTTTCTTTTCCTTTTTTCCCCTATTCATTTCTTTTCTTTTCTTTTCCTTTCTTTTCTCCTCCTCCTCTTCCTCTTCTTTTTTCTTTCCTCTCCCTCCTTCTTCTTCTTTCTTCTTCTCCTTTTCTTTCTCCTTCTCCTTCTTCTCCTTCTTCTCCCCCTCCTTCTTCATCTTCATTTAAGATCATGAATGGATGTTGAATTTGGTCACATGCCTTTTGTACATCTATGGACATAATCGTGTGTGTGTGTGTGTGTGTGTGTGTGTGTGTGAATCTTTCAGCCTGTGGATGTGCTGTACCATCCTTGCACATGCAGAATCATCCTTGTATCCAGGGGTAAGCCCCACCTGTTCCTGATGTATGATCTTCTTAACATGCTGTTGAATTTGGTTTGCTAGTATTTTACTAAGAATTTTTCGTTTAGTATCTGTTAATGTTTATCAGAGGTAGACTGGCTTGTAGTTTCTTTTATTTTCTGGTGTCTTTGCTTTGCTTTGCTTTGGGATCAGGGTGATGCTGACCTCATAAAACAATTTTGGAAGTGTTCCCTTTTCTATTTTTTGAAGACTTTAAGAAGAATTCATATTAAATCATCTTTGAATGTTTGGTAGAACGTTCAGCTATGAAGCGATCTGGTCCTGGGCTTTACTTTTTTGAGAGATTTTTGATTATTAAGTAAATCTCCTTCTTTGTTATTGGTATGTTCAGGCTTTCTATTTTTTCTTGATTTGGGTTTTTTTTTAGGTTGACTGTTTCTAGGAATTTATTTATTTATGTCTTTTAATTTATGTAGCTTGTTGGTGTATAATTGTTCAAAATATTCCCTTATGATCCTATTTGTTTATTTGAGACATGGTCTTTCTCTGTCACCTAGGCTAGATTGCAGAGGCTTGATCAGAGCTCACTGCAGCCTCAACCTCCCAGGCTCAAGTAATCCTCCCACCTCAGCTTTATAAGTAGCTGGGACTACAGGCATGCACCACCATGCCTGGATAATTTCCTTCCTTCCTTCCTTTCTTCCTTCCTTCCTTCCTTCCTTCCCTCCCTCCTTCCCTCCTTCCCTCCTTCCCTCCTTCCCTCCCTCCCTCCTTCTTTCCCTCCTTTCTTTCTTTCCTTTCTTTTCTTTTCTTTTCTTTTCTTTTCTTTTCTTTTCTTTTCTTTTCTTTTCTTTTCTTTCTTTGTAGACGGGGTCTCACTTTGTTGCCCAGGCAGGTCTTGAATTACTGGACTCAAGAGATCCACCTGCCTTGTCCTCCCAAGTGTTGGGATTACAGGTGTCAGCCTTTTTATTTCTGGCACATCTGTTGTAATAGCTCCTTTTTTCATTTCTGAGTTTATTTATTTGAGTCTTCTCTCTTTTTTCATAGTGTAGCTAAGGATTTGTCAACTTTGTTTAATTTTTCAAAAAAACCATCTCCTAGTTTTATTTTTTCTGTTGTTTTTCTATTATCTGTTTGATTTATTTCTGCTGTAATCTTTATTATTTCATTTTTTTCTGCTAAGTTTGTTCCTCTTTTTTTAGTTCATTGAGTTATACTTTTAGGTTGCTTATTTGAGATCTTTCTTCTTTTTTAATGTTTGCTTATCTCCATAAACTTCCCACTTAGTACTGCTTTTACTGCATCCTATAGGTTTGGTGTGCTGTGTTTTAATTTTCATTTGTTTGAAGACATTTTTTAAATTCCCTTTGGTTTTCCTTTTTGACCCAATGGTTGTTCAACATGTGGTGTTTGATTTCTGCCTATTTGTGAATTTTTCCATTTTTTTACTGTTATTAATTTCTAGGTTCATTTCTTGTTGTAAAAAATATTTTTGGAATGATTTAATTCTCCTTAAGTTTCTTGAGACTTGTTCTGTGACCAAACGTGTGCTCTTTCCTGGAGAATATACCCTGTGCATGTAAGAAGACATATTGAGAAGTCGGGTGGTCTTTTCCTCACACCATTTTTCTCACCTAATGCTTATAATGAGGTTAGTTCATTTTACATCTAACGTTTTCTTAGCCTGGAGCTAAGACACCTCATGCACCTTTGACAAAGTCATTCGGTCCTGAGAATGAGTATCTTAGCGACCTGGTATGGCAGAGGACACATTCATCATGGAAAAAGTCAGAGGAAAAGGGTCAGGATTAGCATGGGTCGGGGGCCTGGTCCTGAGCTGGGGGGAGAAAAAGGCACGTTGGAGTGGGAACAAAGCAGGTATTTCTATCTCCCACTTAGAACTGTGTCCTGGTACTTGAGATGAACCATCTGAGGCCACCAGGGGGCAGCAGGGGACTAGGTTGGGGATGATGATTGATACAGTTTATCCTGACCTTTAAAAAGTCCCTGAATCTGCTGGGCGCGGTGGCTCACGCCTGTAATCCCAGCACTTTCGGGAGGCCAAGGCGGGTGGATCACAAGGTCAGGAGATCGAGACCATCCTGGCCAACATGGCGAAACAGCGTCTCTACTAAAAACACAAAAATTAGCTGGGCATGGTGGCTCGTGCCTGTAATCCTAGCTACTCAGGAGCCTGAGGCAGAAGAACTGCTTGAACCAGGGAGTTGGGGGTTGCAGTGAGCCGAGATTGTGCCACTGCGCTCCAGCCGGGCGACAGAGCAAGACTCCATCTAAAAAAAGAAAAAAGGAAGACCCTGAATCTAAAAAAAAAGGAATGTGACTTTATGATTAACTATGAACAGCCAGCTGCTCATTCATAAAAAGCCATTAAAGTTAAAAAAAAAAAAAA
>NW_012103687.1:1553573-1680583 GCF_000951045.1 Mandrillus leucophaeus | reverse complement strand
TGTGACCAAACGTGTGCTCTTTCCTGGAGAATATACCCTGTGCATGTAAGAAGACATATTGAGAAGTCGGGTGGTCTTTTCCTCACACCATTTTTCTCACCTAATGCTTATAATGAGGTTAGTTCATTTTACATCTAACGTTTTCTCAGTCTGGAGCTAAGACACCTCATGCACCTTTGACAAAGTCATTGGGTCCTGAGAATGAGTATCTTAGCGACCTGGTATGGCAGAGGACACATTCATCATGGAAAAAGTCACAGGAAAAGGGTCAGGATTAGCATGGGTCGGGGACCTGGTCCTGAGCTGGGGGGAGAAAAAGGCACGTTGGAGTGGGAACAAAGCAGGTATTTCTATCTCCCACTTAGAACTGTGTCCTGGTACTTGAGGTGAACCATCTGAGGCCACCAGGGGGCAGCAGGGGACTAGGTTGAGGATGATGATTGATACAGTTTATCCTGACCTTTAAAAAGTCCCTGAATCTGCTGGGCGCGGTGGCTCACGCCTGTAATCCCAGCACTTTCGGGAGGCCAAGGCGGGTGGATCACAAGGTCAGGAGATCGAGACCATCCCGGCCAACATGGCGAAACAGCGTCTCTACTAAAAACACAAAAATTAGCTGGGCATGGTGGCTCGTGCCTGTAATCCTAGCTACTCAGGAGCCTGAGGCAGAAGAACTGCTTGAACCAGGGAGTTGGGGGTTGCAGTGAGCCGAGATTGTGCCACTGCGCTCCAGCCGGGCGACAGAGCAAGACTCCATCTAAAAAAAGAAAAAAGGAAGACCCTGAATCTAAAAAAAAAGGAATGTGACTTTATGATTAACTATGAACAGCCAGCTGCTCATTCATAAAAAGCCATTAAAGTTAAAAAAAAAAAAAAAGAAATCTCAGGAGCTATTTACCCTTGAATATCTCTAAAGGTACTGGGAAGCAGTGCTCCAAATCTGTTGTGGCCCAGTGAATTCCTTTTTAGAAGCAGCATTAATGGTCCTAGTTCAACATGTCAGCCCCCAGCTTTAAACCACTGCAGGGGCAGGGGATGCAGCGGTGCTTAGAACCCACCCTCGCTGAGAGGGCCAAGATGGTTGGGCAGGGGATGAGGAAACGAGAAATCCCATCACTGTCTGAAGTCTCTGGGAGGAGGAGTGATTGAACTTTCCCGTCCAGCCTGGGAGCCTGTCCTCACATTCATCCTTCACAGCACAAAGGAGAAGTCCTGATTTCCTCAGCCTGAAGCTCCTGCAATAGCGAGGGTTCGGATACCTCTGGACTGGCCTGATGTACTGGGCACTCTCATGGGTTCAGTCTTGGGAAATTCATGCCTAGGCTGGATTAATCCCCTAGGCTGAGCCTCACAGGGAAGCAGAAGTCTCTGAGCCCAGGCCCAGGTGGGGGTGAGGTGGGGAGAGGAGCTTAGGACGAAGATTTGCACGGAGGCCCCGCCCTCCTCTGAGGCAGGGGGTGTAAGAGAGGGCTGGGGGCAGGCCCAGTGCTGGGGTCTCAGGAGGCAGGGCTCTCAGTCTCCACCATGGCCTGGGCTCTGCTCCTCCTCACTCTCCTCACTCAGGGCTCGGGTGACACCTCCAGGGAAGTGGCCTCAGGGACTTCTGGACTGATGCTTGCTCTTCTGCTCCTGCTCCTCAAGGTCACCGGGCCCAGCACTGACCCAGTAGAGTGTGTTTCTCCTTCTTTCCAGGGTCCTGGGCCCAGTCTGCCCTGACTGAGCCTCCTTTTGTGTCCCGGGCTCCTGGACAGTTAGTCACCATCTCCTGCACTGGAACCAGTAGTGACGTTGGGGTACCAACAGCGTCTCGGCACTACCTCCAGACTCCTGATATACAGTGTCAATACTTGGCCCTCAGGGATCTCTGACCACTTCTCAGGCTCCAAGTCTGGCAACATGGCTTCCCTGACCATCTCTGGGCTCAAGTCCAAGGATGAGGCTAATTATCACTGCAGCTTATATTCAAGCAGTTACACTTTCCAAAGTGGCCCAAGTTCCTGGGGAACTGAGACCAAAACCTGCCCTGGGCTCTCAAGCTCCCTCTTTGCTCTGAAGATGCTTCCTCACCCTGTGCAAGGGGCTTCCTGCAACAGGACCTTGAGAATTCGCTTCTCTGTCAGCTCCTCTCCTTTTCCATCATGAATTCCCAAAAGAAACCTCCTCTCTTGTTTACTCTCTGGGATATGACAGCTTCCTCTTTACTCATATGATAGATGTCCTCTCTGAATTGGAAACTACTTCCAGCTCTTTAACAGGAAGTACATACTGGCAGGGAAATGCCTGCCTAGTGCAGTCCTCATACTTCTCCGGATGATCCTCACTTGATTATTTATTTTTATTTTTGTATGCACTAAAGTCTGTCAATGTAAATCCTTACATTAAATGCCTCTACTTCCCACATTGTGCAGCACAGCCTGGATTCAGAAATGACGTTGTCCTCTTCAATGATAAAGGTCCACTGCTCTGTGAACACCCAACTCTAGTGAAGATAGCCCACCTTTCTGGGTTATTCATGTACATCTTTTGTGGAAGCAGCAACCACTGTGTAAAACTCTGAAGATGTTTTAAAGCAAAGAGGAAGGGGTGTGTGTGTGTGTGTGTGTGTGTGTGTGTGTGTGTGTGTAGGGTCCATCCTCTTTGCCCTAATACCTCAGGTTGCTGAGCTACAGACTATTTGAGTGACAGACTTGGTGCCCTCTCAGGATCCCCCTCCTCTCATATCACTGAGCCCCTGTCCTCGAAACACTCAACAGGTGGAGGATCTCCCCATAGTATGGAAGTTTCCAAAATGGCTCCACAGGGAAGAGTTGAGCTGAACACACCCACCCTTCCTCACGGGCATCAAATATATCTAATTTCTCTGGGGAAATCAATAGATTTCTAGCTGGAATCCTGATTAATCAACAGACTGTGGGAATTAAAAATTTAAAAAGGATTCAGACATATCCAGAGTCCAGTATTTGAATTCTCTGGAATTTTGTGAGCCAATTTTTAAACATAGTCATTATTATAGTTTAGAGTTCATGAACCTCAATTAAATAGATTCTATTAAACACAAAGTGCCTTAGTTGTCTATTGTTGCATAAAAATTACTCCCAAAATTAACATATTCTTAATGAGAACACATATGCGTTAATCTGTTTTCACACTGCTATAAAGAAGTACCTTATTTATAAAAGAAAGAGGCTTAACTGGCTCACAGTTCCACATGGCTGGGGAGGCCTCAGGAAACTTACAATCTCAGTGGAAGGCAAAGGAGAAGCAAGAACTTTATTCACAAGGTGGCAGGTGAGAAGAGCTGGGGAGGGTGAACTTCCAAATACTTTTTTTTTTTTGAGATGGAGTCTCACTCTGTTGCCCAGGCTAGAGTGCAGTGGCGTGATCTTGGCTGACTGCAGCTTCTGCTCCCAGGTGCAAGTGATCCTCCCACCTCAGCCTCTGAGTAGCTGGGATTACAGGCATGCGTCACCAAGGCCGATTAATTTTTATATTTTTAGTAGAGATGGGGTTTCACCATGTTGGCCAGGCTGGTCTCGAACTCCTGATCTCAAGTGATCTGCGCACCTAGGCCTCCCAAAATGCTGGGATTACAGGTGCAAGCCATTGTGCCTGGCCCCAAACACTTTTAAAACCATCAGCTCTCACGATAACTCCCTAACCATCACGAGAACAGCAAGGGGGAAACTGCCCCCATGATCGAATTCCTTCCCTCCCTCAACATGTGGAGATTACAGATCCCTCCTTCAATACATGGGGATTAGAATTTGAGATGAGATTTGGGTGGAGACACAGAGTCAAACCCTACAATGTATTTGTGATCTTGTGGTTTTGCTGCATCAGGAATTTGAGAGCTGCTTAGTTTGGTGGTTCTGACTCTGGGCTCCTCATGAAATCGCATTGAGGGGCTGCATTCAGAGGCCAGAGCATGTGGCCAGGCCCAGCCTCAGGGGGCTTCCACTGTCCCTAACCTCTTTGGCAGATGTAGATGAGTTCAGGGAAAAGGGGAACTCCCCACAGTGGGTAGAATCCCAGTGTCAGAGGGAAGGCACCATGGAGCAGAGGGCCCAGCACAGGGCCCTGGGGGTGCACTCAGACCTACCTGGAGGGATGGTGGGAAGGGGCATTCACAGCAGGCACAGGTTAAAGGGCCTCTGTCCAGGGTCCTGAGCCGTCTTGGCAGCTCAGTCACATTGGTTCTCAGGCAAATCGGAGGTAAACCCTATCCTGAGTTTTACCACTGAAAATGGGTACACTTTGAACTAGGAGTGTTCAAACTTTTTCTTTCCACATTGACTTCTTAATAACCACGATTTAATTTTTTTAAACCCCAGCCTAGTTTAGCTACATAGCTTCCAAATGTTTTGCTAGTGTGAAACTGAGCAAGTAGTTACTTTTATCAGAGCATTTTATTTTGGTTACATGTTTATACATGTGCTATGTTGGTGTGCTGCACCCGTTAACTCGTCATTTATATTAGGCATATCTCCTAATGCTCTCCCTCCCCCCTCCCCCGACCCCATGACAGGCTCCCCTGTGTGATGTGCCCCTTCCTGTGTCTGAGTGTTCTCACTGTTCAATTCCCACCTATGAGTGAGAACATGCGGTGTTTGGTTTTCTGTTCTTGCAATAGTTTGCTCAGAATGATGGTTTCCAGCTTCAGAATGATGGTTTCCAGCTTCATGCATGTCCCTACAAAGGACATGAACTCATCCTTTCTAAGTGGCTGCATAGTATTCCATGGTGTATATGTGCCACATTTTCTTAATCCCGTCTATCATTGATGGACATTTGGGTTGGTTCCAAGTCTTTGCTATTGTGACTAGTGCCACAATAAACATACGTGTGCATGTGTCTTTATAGCAGCATGATTTATAATCTTTTGGGTATATACCCAGTAATTGGATGGCTGGGTAACATGGTATTTCTAGTTCTAGATCCTTGAGGAATTGCCACACTGTCTTCCACAATGGTTGAACTAGTTTAGAGTCCCACCAAAAGTGTAAAAGTGTTCCTATTTCTCCACATCCTCTCCAGCACCTGTTGTTTCCTGATTTTTTAAGGCTCGCTATTCTAACTGGTGTGAGGTGCTCTCATTGTGGTTTTGATTTGCATTTCTTATCAGAGCATTTTAAATTTGAACAGATTCCTTGATCTTTCTATGGGTAATTAGTCAAAGCTTAGGTATGGCGTAGAGGATCTTTACCAAATGCTTTTCTAGACTCTGTTTTCATTGGCCTTATAGCAGCTGTTTCATCTGGGCCATGCAGGATTAGGAGAGTTTTTACTCTCTTGACGTAGCCTCTATAACATGCCTATCCTTTCTGCCAGTATAAAAACAGCTGTGCTTTCTCTCCACCTGTTTCTCCTGCTATCTCCCTGTTTTTCCTATTGAATATGCAACTGTGTTTGTAATCCATCTTGCATTCTGAGAAAATGAGAATGTTTTTCATAAAGAATGACCTAAAATAGCTTTAAAGATGATCAGAAGTCACAACTGCATACTTACTGGAGTGCAATACCAAATGTGGCCTCTCATTACAGTAACCTGGAGCTTACAGTTGAAGCAATTCAGCCCCTGTTACTTGTGGACAGATTCGTATGTCTGTGGATGAGAAGATGAGCTATTGGAGGTGGATATGTTTATTGGCACCAGCAGAAGTCAGGCCGGACCCCTGTGCCAGTCATCTATAAGGATAGCAAGTGGCCCTCAGGGACCCCTGAGTGATTCTCTGGCTCTAACTTGTGGAACACAGCCACTCTGACCATTAGTGGGGTCCAGGCCAGGGATGAGCCTATTACTATAGCACCTATGATGGCAGTGGGAGCAGCAGGCAGTGGCTTACAGTGAAACAGACAGATGGGGATGTGGGACAGGAACCTCTAATATGACTTGACTCAAAATCTCACATCCCCTCTAAGCCAGGGTGTCCAATCTTTAGGCTTCCCTGGGCCACATTGGAAGAAGAAAAATTGTCTTGGGCCACACATAAATACACTAACGCTAACAATAGCTGATGAGCTTAAAAAATAGAATTAGGAGATATACCTAATGTAAATGACGAGTTAATGAGTGCAGCACACCAACATAGCACATGTATACATATGTAACAAACCAGCATGTTGTGCATATGTACCCTAGAACTTAAAGTATAATAAAAAAAGTAGAGAACAGATACAAAATACAAAATACAAAAAAAAAAAAATTGCAAAAAAACCCTCATAATGTTTTAAGAAAGTTTACAAATGTATGTGGGGCCACGTTCAAAGCCATCCTAGGCTGCGTGTGGCCTGCAGGCTACAGGCTGGACAAGCTTGCTCTAAGCAGCAACCATGACTTCGGTCTCTGTTCACTCAGATGGTTTTTCACGGTAGCCAAAGCAGCGGGAGAAATTGTCAGATTTCTATTTAACCACAAATTTTACAATTACATTCATTATAAAACCAAACATCTTGTCCCTTTATTACCTGGGCCCTACAGAGACCAGTGCATACGTTTATGGGATGAGAAATGTCTCCAGAGAGCTTGGTTTTCACACTAGAGAGACAGTCCTTTCCCTCCCTTTCAACATGGAGTGTGGCAGGAAAGGAACCAGTTCTCTGAGCTTCTGACCCTGAGAACTTGGGCTTGAGAAAAAGAAAGCATTTTGAACCAGTAGGATTGTGTCTGCAGAATGAGATGTGCTACTCTGGCTCAGCCCAAGTCCTTTCATTTCAGGAGCTCTGTCTGAGCCAGGCGAGTGCAATGGAATCCTAGGGATCAGATCCTCAGTTTCAAGCCTTTTCTTCTCTGGGTGTCTGAGAACAGGAGTTGTCTTGCACGTGCACATGAGAAAGAAGTGCACACATGACTCTCAGGTGTGAACAGCAAAGACAGAACAAACCTTTCCAGAAGAGGCAAATTTCATTAAGATGACAGGGCCTTGTTACACAGCCCCATGGGTCTACATTGGGATCTCCTACTGGATCTTGACATAAATGCAAGGTTTCTTCTCCCATCAATTCCTGCATTGCAGTAGACCCAGCTGGATTTCAGGGCTCAGCCAACAGGGCACTCTCACCACTGTGTGGACCTGCTGCAGAGCCTTCCTGCTCTAGGACCTACAGACATTCAACTTTTCTTTGTTTTTGATATTTGGGTTGGAGCAACATCCCAAGTGTGAATAATGCTTCTTCCTGAATCCATTATGACCATATATACTTCTTCCTGATGCAAAGTTAGGATGTAATAATGTGTCCCTTTTTTCTGTGGGGGGTGCTCAGCTGTTCCAAACACGAAGACCCTGGACATTTCTGCTCATATGAAGGATGACTCCCTAGGTTTGCTTTCCTATTCTTTGAATGCATGGGTCCCAAATCTTCCAACGACCTTCCACTGCATGCACATCTCATCCAAATACTACCACATGGAGGATGCTTGGGATGTTCTCCTGGGTGTCCAGGTGGTCCGAGACCCCATGACTATATCATGACAAGGAAGGGAGAGTTAATAAATCTGAGGGCATAAAATGTGAACATACACTGTTTCTATCCCACATGAAGGCACATGTGTCTGAGCCTACTCTCTGGGAGGAATAGAGAAGATCTCAGTTTCTACACCAAGGTTGCATTCTATGCACCCGCAGCCATGTTATTCTGCTGTAGCTGATGCTACACTTGGCACTGACATTGCAGATGGAACCATGACCTTACTGGAGCTGTAGAAATCTACTTCCACCTTCCAGAATCCATTTAATGTTTATAGGAGTTAGTCCAAGAAATTAGATAGAAATAAAGTCCTGCTACAACCTGAGAATCTTTCGGTCTTTAAAGGTAACACTACTTCATGCAACTCCCGATAAAGGGTGAAGCATGATTATTATTTACCTTTTTTGATGGGGTGAAATGGGGAGAGAATCAGAATTCATCACATGCATAAAAGGCAGGTCGTACAAATTTTAGTGTTTGTGAGTCACAAGGTCTGTCTTGCAGCAACTCAGATCTGCACTTGTGGCATGAAAGCAGCCATTGACTGAACATAAATGAAGGGACATGGGTTTGTTTAATGAAACTTTATGTACAAACATAGGTAGTCACCATGGTTTGCTGACCCCAGCTTTTCCATTTCCCCATGGAACTTTCTTTGGGATGCCTTTTTGCCGTGGGTTCTAGGTGAGAAAAATTGGCTCGGGTCTCGATGCTGAAGTTGAGATTGGTGCTGTCATTTGGCTACTGCCCTCGTCCATCCTGGGTGACTTCTGACTGTTGTGATGAGCAGGGCCCTTTGTGACTGCCTAGCTCCTAGCACTAAGAATGATGAACCCTCTGCATTGCCCTCTGCAGGGCAGACCACAGGACAGCCACCCTGAATTGCTCATTCTCACTGAATCCACCTTGGCTAAGATGGTTGGGCACATTCACTGGCTGGTTAATTCCAGATAGTGTTATCTCATTACTGCTAGGCAGTCCCTTCTAGAAGAGGCTCCTACCATCTGCACTAGCCTATGGAGCTTCTCAGGGGTGCTAGTGCCCTGTCACCTGAGTGTGCTTCAGGGATTTGCTAAACAGAATGTCCTTCAGGCCCTCCCATAGAACACAGTCATCTGTGCAACTGCAAAAGGGAAAACAAAAATGAGGCTGGGAAAGGGTGACTTAGGACTTTGATGACGTCAAGGCTGGGAACTCACATCAGAGTTTCTATATATGACGGGGAGGGGCCCATTTTTTGAAAGTCAGCATTGACTGGTTATTGGACACAGGTGGCCCTACATTGACTCTCTCTGCCCAGGATCTATCCTCAAAAAGTCTCAGGGTGATTCGGCCCCACAGCAGCAGGGGCGTGACACCTTCTGTCCTGAAGGCTGATAACCGGTGACGTGGACAGCTGCCAATCACTGTGGGGAAGATGCCACCTAATTCCACACCCACTGCTTGCATGTCTAGTGAGAGCCTGCCTATCCCTATGGGGACAACCCAAAATTAGCTCCACCAAGAAGCCTCCCCCACCTCCATTCTCTGCAGAAGACACTCATCTTACATACTTAGCTACAGGTCCTGTTTGCTCTGCTATTATCCCTATCACCTGGTCCTGTCTGTTCAATTGTCTCACATGGGCAGAGAGATCATGTCTCTTTCAGCCCCATTTCCCATGGGTATTAATAAATATTCATTGAATCAATTAAAAATTCATATAATAACCTATCAATGCATGTCTCTGTGTGAGGTAAAGAAAGCATCCTGACTGTAAATATAACTCTCACGTTAAAAGCCGGGCACAGTGGCTCATGCCTGTAATTCTAGCACTTTGGGAGGCTGAGGAGGGTGAATCACCTGAAGTTAGGAGTTTGAGACCAGTCTGACCAATATGGTGAAACCCCATCTCTACTAAAAATACAAAAATTAGCAGGGCATGGTGGCGTGTGCCTGTAGTCCCAGCCACTCAGGAGGCTGAAACAGGAGAATCACTTGAACCTGGGAGGCAGAGGTTGCAGTGAGCCGAGATCACGCCACTGCACTCCTGCCTGGGTAACAGAGCAAGACTCCGCCTCAAAACAAACAAACAAAAAAGTTCTTACAGATTATCTGTGGCTTTTATTCCTTTATTCTACCATTAAGTTGTTAGCCTCTTCTATGTGCCATTTGTTATAAAAAATCAGCTGTCATTTTTATGGAGACTGAGAAGTCCCCTGATCTGTCCATTGCAAGCTGAAGACCCAGGAGAGCCGGTGATGTGGATTCGTCCAACCCCCAAGGCTTGAGAACCGGGGGAGCTGCTGGTCTAAGACTCAGTCCAAGAGCAGGAGAGGATCAAGGTCCCAATCATGCAGTCACACACAAAGGAGGAATTCTCCCTGCTGGTGCCTTTTGTTGTATCCAGGCCTTCGATGGATTTGATGATGCCAACCACACAGAGGAGGGCAAGGTACTAACTGAGTTCAGGCATTCAAACGTGAATCTCATCTGGAAACACCCTTACAGACACATTCAGAAATAATATTCAATCTGGGCACCTCATGGCCTAGTCCATTTGACCCATAAAACTTACCATTACCATCATTAAAATGGCACATGTTATGCATATTTTATCATCATGAAAATTTACATTCTGAAAATAAAGTACAGTGTCTTAGACCATTTGTGCTGCTATAACAGAATACTTGAGATTGAGTGATTTACAAAGAACAGACCATTGTTTCTCACAGTTCTGGAGGCTGGGCAGTCCAAGGTCCTGGTGAGGGCTTTTATACTGCATTCTCATGTGGCAAAGGCAGGAGGGCTGGAATGAGAAAGCTAAAGGCTGCATGAAGCCTCTTTCCTAAGGGCCTTAATCCTTTCAAGAGTGAAGAGCTGTTATGCCCTAATTGCCTCTTAAAGGCCATCCCTTTTAATATTACCACGCTGGCAACATCTGAATTTTGAAGAGGACACATTCAAACTATAGCAGCAAGTTTAATTTGGAAATAATTCTACTCAAAAAAAAAAAAAGTTAGAATTGAGTAATAAGACCCTGTATATCCCCTCGCTGGATGCAACAACGGGGTACATTAAGTCCTATCCAGGGGGCAGTCTCTCTTACTCTCTCTACTCCATCTTAGAAAATCAGCAATAATTTTCTGTCCACTCCATAATCCCATTTCACCAATTGCCCAAAATACCTACAGTAGTTATTTAATTATGTTTCCTGACAGTAGAGCGAGCCTAAAGGTAGGTGCCAGGCAGAGGTATCTGTGGGGTGGCCCAGATCTGGAGGGTCACAGAGACACAGGCATCACACAGCAGAGACGCTGAGGGCCAGGAGCTCACTCAGATGAGGGACTTCAGCAGATCTTTCTCTCCTGAGCAAATCAGGTACAAAGAAATCAAGTTCCTATCATCAGAATAGACAAACAAGGACTTTAATCTCCTCAGCTGAACCCCACTGTCCAGGGAAGAAGTCTCTGAGCCCAAGCCCAGGTGAAGGTGGGGTGAGAAGATGAGCCAGGACACAGATTTGCATGGAGGCCCCGCCCTCCTCTGAGGCAGAGGGGATAATAGAGGGCTGGGGCAGGCCCAGTGCTGGGGTCTCAGAAGGCAGAGCTCTGGGGACGTCTCCACCATGGCCTGGACTCTGCTCCTCCTCGCCCTCCTCACTCAGGGCACAGGTGATGCCTCCAGGGAAGGGGCTTCCGGGGCCTCTGGGCTGATTCTTGGTCTTCTACTCCTCAGGTTCACCTGGGCCCAGCACTGACTCACTAGAGTGTGTTTTTTTTTTTTTTTTTTTCCTTTTTCCAGGATCCTGGGCTCAGTCTGCCCTGACTCAGCCTCGCTCAGTGTCTGGGTCTCCTGGACAGTTGGTCACCATCTCCTGCACTGGAACCAGCAGTGACATTGGGTGTTATAACTATGTCTCCTGGTGCCATCTGCCCCCAGGCACATGATTTATGATATCAGTAAGTGGCCCTCAGGGGTCTCTGATCACTTCTCTGGCTCCAAGTCTGGCAACACGGCCTCCCTGACCATCTCTGGGCTCCAGGCTGAGGACGAGGCTGATTATTACTGCTGCTCATATACAAGCAGCAACATTTTCCACAGTGGACATAAGATTGATTCTCAGGCTTCAAGTCTGGCAAGTGAGCTTCTTTGAGACTCCCTGAGATCCCACCAGTGAGACTGATCATTATTTCTGTCCCACACATCCCAAGTGATGAGGAAGTAAGATCAAAACCCTCCTGAGATTCCTGACTTGCGTCCTGACACCAGGGCTGTTGGGATTCCTGTCATTCCTTCAAGATTGTTCAAATAGGCAGTAACAATCACTTCCCTATGAGATACGAGAAGAGAATAATTCCATAGGAACCAAACCCATGAAGTCCACACTGAAGCCTGCCGAGTTCTCTGCAATCCAGTGCGACGGAGGGAGCATTTTCATGGGGACTTTTCAGAGTATGTGGAATGTCTGAGGAAACCACGCTCAGCCATGGGTTTCAGAGACAAAACTCTGGGAAATGAGCCCCAAAATCTCAACCTGCAGCCTCTGTGGTCTGTTAGACTCAGCTATGCCTAGTAGAGATGGCCATGAGACACCTGTCCCCCACCTACTCAGGAGACAGTGGAGCAGGCAACAGTGCAGAGAGAACCAGCAGGAGCCAGGCCAGGCCCTGCATCCAAAGCAGCCCCCAATCCCAACAGATTCTCAAGCTACAGCCCGGAGTACAGTCCCCACCTTCTGCAGGCTGAAGTGGGCTTCTCAGCATGGCCAAGCCATGACGGGGGATGGCAGTGTGTCCATGGGACACAGCCCTGCTGCCTGCCTGGCCCTCACGTCCCCTCCCTCCCCACCCTGGTTAAGCTCTGCCCCAAAGGGCCCAGGTTCATTACTCAGGACACCTGGGTCAGGTCCTGTACTAACCACCACTGCTCTCTGTTCTCTGAGCCACTTAGTCTCTTTTGGCCTCAGTATTACCTGCTGTGAAGTGAGGAAGCTTATACTGAACTGAGTAGCTCTTTTCTTAATTCAAAATTAAAAGATAGAAAAACAATGAAAGTCATGTGAATTAAAGCCTGATGAGGGGATATCATTTAATGGGCTTCAATAGGCTTCAGGCATAGAACTTCTTGTCTTTCCTCTGCAGGGATTCCAAGAAAGGGGCTCAAAAGAGCTTGTTTTCTGTATGGTGGGAGCAGCGGTCCCCAGCTGAGAATAAGCAGGAGAGTCCCAGTTTCATCAGGAAGACAGACTAGGCTAGTATAGAAATCTTCTCGGCACAAGCTCTGAGAAGTGTTGAATAAAATAAAGATAAACATAATTTCATGTTTTCATGGTGCCAACGACGGTGATGTTAGCTCACAACTAAGCTGCAGTGCCTGAAACATCAGGAGATCACAGTGAATCATAGCTGCTCTTACTGGGTGGGAGGTACACCAGTTTGCTTCATAAGTGCATAGGAAGCCTGGGTCCCTGTAGGATGGCACACGCGTCTCTCTGGACTTTGAAAGCTTTGCAGAAGAGCTTCAGTTGACTCACTCTAATTAGTCCTGACGGAACAAAACCACTAGAGGAGGGCATTTCAACCCTGAGACACGTCTATAGCCACACCTCCCTGCACTGCATGTGTGACCTCTCTGTGCTGGGCTGGGCAGGGCAGATCCAGTCACCCTGCACAGAATGGGGCTGGACTCTCTGGTCCTCAAATTCTGAAGTGACAGGTGCTGTGGGGTCACCTGGAAGAAAAAAGCTCCTGGATTGAGTTTCCTCCACCAGCTGGGGGCAGCAGAGCTGCAGCCAGGAGCAGTCAGGAGAGAGGCTGGGGCTGCCCAGCTGGAGCAAAGAGGAAGGCCGGCCTGGGGTTCAACAGGTGTTCAAGAATCGGTCTTCAGATTGAAAGCGAGGGCAGCTCATCCTATCCCCTCAGGTTGCAGTGACCATGCTCTGAGGGTTAGACTCATACAGTGTCACCCAAGGACACCGACAGAAGCCTGGCACAGTAAAAGGCACACCCGGGAAATGCAGCTGGGGGAGGCTGGGCCCAGGTATCAGCGTGGGCAGCTTCCTCAGAAAGGGGATTCCCTGGGAGACGTCCAGAGGTCGAATTGGTCTAGGAGGGGGCACAGTGTGAGGTGACAGGGCTCCCAGATCCCGAGCCCTTCACCCAGGAATACAGTCTGAGTCTCCTGCCACTCTCAGGGCTTTGTCCCTCCCTATCCAGCAGCATCCTGGGGAGCTAAGCCCTCTGTCCTGGGCACTTCCAGACACACCCGACCCCTGCTCTCTCTGCCTCTCCTTCAAGCTCCAGGCTGACTCTGACTCAGGGGGCAGCTCCTGTGCTCAGGTGAGTCTCAGGTGGATGGGGTGAAGCATTTGGGATCCTGATCCCTTCATGGGGCATCCCCAGCGTCCTTAAGGAGACACTCTTCAGAAGGACAGGACTTCTCACTTGCCTCAGCTCTGACCATGGGGCTGTCCATGCTCAGTGACAGGACACTGACCAGGGATCTGACTGAAGTGGCCAGGAGCCTGGCTGGAGTAACCAGGGACCACCCACCTTCTGGAGCTCGCATGCTGTGCAGAGACCATGACCCTGGGACCCCTGCAGAGACCATGGGGCCTAAAGTTAGTTTATCAGTCCAGCGTAGTTTTCTCCTGCTTTTTGCAAGTTTACATAAAACATTGATGAGAAAAACATACATCAATAACAGACAAGCTGAGGGTGCCAATTGCTAATCTCTTGTGGCAATGAGGGGTGATATAGAAGGAGCAGCACCATGGCTGAAATGAGACCAGAGGCCCTGTTGACTCCACTGGGATGTGTGGTTGCTTAAATGACCCAACTATTCCTACTGAAGTAATTAGCAAGTGTCCTGATGACACAGCACAGCATTTAGATGGAATGAACAAGAGGGGACTGAGTCTGAGGGACCAGCAGGAGGAAGATGATGGGTCCCTGGTCCACCTGCTGCTGAGTCAAGTGTCATCATGATCTCTCAGCAGAGCCCAGCTCAGCCCCATGGCCAACCTCCTGGAAGGTCCACAGCTCTGCTGAACCTGGTCCAGGACAGACCCCAGGTCAGCGAGGTTTGGGACAGTGGTCATGAGATCAATTCCCAGAAAGGTGACTGTGATCACAGAGCTTGAAGGTTGCAGCTGATTTTCTAATCTGAGACCCTGCTTCTTCCTCCTGTCGCCTGTGCTGCCACTGCAGCTGGTTTGAGTGACATTTGTCCAGGAGGAGTCACAGAGGATGTAAATTTGCATAAGCACCAAACACTGACTGCCCCCAAAAGCTGGAGAGGGAATAAGAGCGGCCTGGGAAGTCCAGCTGTGCTGTGGGCTCAGGAGGCAGAGCTCTGAACGTCTCACCATGGCCTGGATCCCTCTCCTGCTCCCCCTCCTCGCTCTCTGCACAGGTGCTGCCCCTAGGTTCAGTCTCCACAGACCCTAAGTTGGGCCTGACCTGAATCCTGAGCAAAGCCCCACCACTGCTGCTAGGGGGGATTCCTGGCAATGGGTCCTTTGTCTTCAAGCCCCATCTCCTGTCTTTTCTTGCAGTCTCTGTGGCCTCCTATGAGCTGACACAGCCACCCTCGGTGTCAGTGTCCCCTGGACAGACGGCCAAGATTACCTGCTCTGGAGATGTACTGGCAAAATATTATGCTCATTGGTTCCAGCAGAAGCCAGGCCAGGCGCCTGTGCTGGTGATTTATAAAGACAGTGAGAGGCCCTCAGGGATCCCTGAGCGATTCTCTAGCTCCAGCTCAGGGACCACAGTCACCCTGACCATCAGCGGGGCCCAGGCTGAGGATGAGGCTGACTATTACTGTTACTCTGGGGATGACAACAATCTCACAGTGACACAGGCAGATGGGGAAATGAGACATAAACCCCTTGCCATCTGTGTCACCCTCTTCCTCCAGCCCCAGGAGGACTGTGGACAAAGCCACGAACAAGTCTGGCCCAGTTCACCTTGATTTGAGATTCTGAGGCCTCCCTTCCAGATCTCCATGCAGGCCCTCCAGAAGGTGGGTCGAGAGTAAATATGGGACTGGCAGATCCAATCGGTCCTGGTGTTTTCTGGGCTGGAGTGCAACTTTGGGAAAAATGACTTGAATGGAAGTACAGTCAGAGGGAGACATCTGCTGAGCGGTGATGGTTCCAGTATTTCCTCGCGTGGTGACTGAATCTAAGGCAGTGACCCTACTCTGTGGCCCAGATGCCCTGGGTTATTCCTCTGAGCTCCCCATGTTTTACTGAGATGCTCCAACCCCCACTCTCATGGTATCCTGGTCTGAAGAATGATGGCCACTGCGGTGGGCACTGTGTGTCCGTCTAGATGCCCTTTTCAGGGCTCATGTATCCAGCATCCAAACAAGGCTGTGCGGGAGACTGTGACTTGTCACAGCTGTTCCCCACTGGAAAATGCCATTGAGGGCAGAGAACTGCTCTCCCAATGATGTGCCTCCTTCACAGTGTGGTTCAGGCGCAATGCCTGCCTGGTTCCTAGATTTTGATGCCATGTTTTAATTTAAAATAACTTCAAAGTGTCTCCTGCTGAGCTTTCCAGTGTAACACATTTCCAGTCATACCTCTCACACTTTTCTTTCTGACAAAATTTCCTGAAACCCTACTGCAATGAATTCTGCCTCTCAGAGTAGGATTCCAGGGAATTCACAAATTAACAAACAAACCAAAAACTGTCTAGGAGAAAGAGGATCCAAGAGGAGAGAGCTGCACAGTGGGTGCACTCTGGAGTCTGCAGATATTCATGAGCACCGATGAGTGCATGCATGGGAGGAAAACTTCTGTGATAGAGAAAATAACCATTCAAAGATTCAAAGACATTTGAGGGAACACTCCATAGAGCTCACACACACACACACCCATCTGCGCGCACACACACACACACACACACACACACACACAAAATGAGAATAGTGCCTGTTCCTCCACTCCATGAAGAAAGACCTGAGTTAAAGGGTGTGAGGTTGACCAGTGAGAAGAGCTTTGCCTCAGCACTGGGGAAAACGTTGCCCTAGACAAAAGGCATCTCTGGTGTCAACTAAGAAAGTGTAAGGCTCCTGTGCTGATGCCTATGTCAAAGACCATCACATGTATTTTAACCAACTAGCCTAGAGTTGTCACCAAGAGTTTGATCTTACAAATAATCCTGCAATGAACATCCCTATTCGGACTCCTTGGGGTAATCTGAAGATTACCATAGAATAAATCTCTAGGCATTGAATTGCTGGGTCAAAAAGAAGTATGTTTGTAATTTTCACCGATTATTCTCGGATTCCTATTCATGGGGGGTTGTACCAATTTACAATGCCAGCCATAAATCTTTGATGTGAGTATGCTGTTGAAAGTTTGGGTTTTTGCCAACATGGGAGATTAAAATTTTGTTATCACGTTACAGTGATATTTTGGATCTCTCCTATTCTGCTTGAGGTTGAACATTTTATCAAACATTTTGGTGCTCTTTAGTTTTTAGAATTTAGTAAACTTTTTTCTTAAGTGGCCAGGTAGAGAGGGTTTTAGCCCCTGTGGGCCAAGAGTCAACTTCGACCGTATTATGGAGGAACTTATAACTCCAGTTACTATGTAACCTTTTAAAGCTATAAAAACCACTCTCAGCTCTGGAACCACACAAAACAGGTGACACACCAAGAGTGGCCGCAGGATGTGGTTTAATTGTCCCTGGTTTGTAGGGTCATTTGAAGTTGAAAAACTTCACCAGCATATATTTTAGGTGGAGATCTTTTTGTGGGTAACACTATATTTCACCTCCTATAGTGGCCTGAGGTTCCTTTCTAGATAAGAACACACTTTTATCATTTTTTGGATGGATTTTGGGTCTATCCGTGATAGCCCTGTGTCATAAACTCCTAACTTTTGTGTCCGTCCTTTTACTGTGATTCTTGGGAGTGTGACAGTATATCAGGAATATACTCCCCAAGGTGAAAAATCATAGAGAGGGAGGGGCAAGTGGGCAAAGAAACTTGTACCAAAGCTGGAATATCCAGTGCAGTCTCAGAGAAAAGGGTCCTAATATCAGCATTTGACTGAAGCCAAAACCACAAGAGAACATAAGGGTTCTGAGGGTGACAAATAAAAACATAGTTTAAGTTTTGATGCATTCATTCTTTTTATAATCCACAAAAATTCTAAAACTCAGAATTTAACAATGGGATAAGGAAGAGAGCTTGCGACGTTAAACTATAAAGACCCCAAGGCAAGTTGCCAGGAAAAGAACAGGACCTTTATGGTGGAGCTATGTTTATGCTGCAAATTACCCTTTTCTATATGTCTCTATATATATTTAGGTATAAGGGAACATCTCATGGAACATCCTTCTTCACTAGTCAAAGATCACCCTCACCCAAGGAGGGAACCTAAAGGGAATGTCAATATGAAACACAAAACATAATGCACTTTTGTATAACCATTAAGAGAGTCTCTATTTGCATATCAAAATGTGGATGCCTATTGTTAACATTGGAAATAGTAGGTTAATATGCATATGAGATGAATTTTCTTTTGACTATTTCTGTCTGTGATTTATCTTTCTTAATAGGGACGTTCTCTGCCCTTAGAACAATTAAACTTGTGATGTTTTTTGTTCTATTATCTGTATCAGCTCTGTTTTTTTTCAAACGGTGGCAAAGATATCCCATGGCTAATGATTAATAAATTCAGTTAAGGGTATTTAAACTATTTCAAGAGCGGACAGTTGTGATTTCCCCACCTCTAACTCACAGATGTTGCTGATGCTGACTCGCTCTTCTATTCTAATCTTAGCAAATAAAGTGGGAGCATTTACTTTTCTGAAGACCCAGATGACAGCAGGAGAGAGGAGGTGAAACCCCTCAAAGCTGTTTTCCTTTAAACCCTCAGGATGAATCACCCTGGAGAATTCCCCACATTTGAGTTGGATGATATCTAAATGAGAGTTTGGTGTTAGAGTTGGTGCTGAGTTAGTTCAGGATTTGGGCTGTTGGGATGGGGTGAATGTGCTTTACAAGTGAAAAATGCATGAGTGTTTGGGTCCATAGGTTGGAGAGTTCCTGGCTGCTTTGTGTCCCCCTGAATTCATACAATGAAGCTTTCAGGCACAGTGTGTGAGTTAATTTGGAGAGAGTCTTTAAAGAGGTGATTAAGTGAAAATGAGGTCATGAGGGAGTGTTCTTATTCAATCTGACTGGTATTCTTCTGAGAAGAGAAATTTTCACGCACAGAAATGAGACACCAGAGATGACTGTGTAGAGGAAAGAGCATGTGAGGACACAGCAAGGAGGTAGCGACCTGCAAGCCAAGGAGAGAAGCCTTAGGGGAATCCAAACCTATAAACCCTTTCATCTTGACTCCCCAGCTTCAGAACGGTGAGAAAATAAGTGTCTGCTCTTTAGGCCAGCAGGCCTTTGGTATCTCCTTAAGGTAGCACTAGCAAATGAAAACAAAAGGACCCCGAAGACCTTGGATGTGGGAGAAGGAGGAGATGGAGCAGGTTGCAGGAGGCGGGGCAGGGAGGGGCTGGAAGTTCAGGCTCTGAGGTGCATCTCCTGGGTGGAATCCTGACTCCACTCACTGCTCTCTGGGGACTTGGGGAAAAACAATTAGCCTCCCAATAGTAAATCCCTAACAAAGATCGGGCCTTGAGCATAGGGTTCCTCATCCTCTTATTCCCTATGATGCAAGTCTTATTGAAGTCACGCTTGTAAAATGCTCAGCAATGTATCTGGCATACACTATGGTCTCAGAAGTGGTTGTTCTGAATTTTCTAGTGATGTGTAGAGGATGGCATTGGTCCTGTGGGCAGAGGGGGCACTGTGGACCTTGGTTTGAGGACTCTGAAAAACACCAAGTCCCCTGGTAGTGCGTAAGTGCGAAGAGCCTCACAGATGCTTCCTCCCAGGCCCCTTCTATTGGGTAAAATTTACTCTCCACTCCTGACACCCATCTGGTCCTTCTTCTGACTTTAGTAAATTGCCAGTATGAAGGGCTAAGGCTTAAGGCTCAGATGAGAGCTAGGACAGGCACACTGGGGAATGAGGAGTAGATTTGCATCCTCTGCTCATCAGGGAGCCCACCCAACAAAGACACAAGAATAAAAGAAGTAGACTTGCATGAAGAGCCTCTCTTTCCTATGATAAGAGAGGCCTGAAGGTCCCTCCCCAGCCGTGGGCTCAGAGACAGAACTCTGGAGCATCTCTACCATGGCCTGGACCACTCCCCTGCTCACCCTCCTCATTGTCTGTGCTGCCTCCCAGGGCTCAGCGCCCGCAGGACCAGAGATCAGCCTGGCCCTGAGCTTCTCAGCACAGGTAGTGATGCAGAGTGTGGGGCTCTGGGAATGACCCTCATCCTCATAATTACCTCTCCTGTCCTCTCTTGTAGGCTCTGTGGCCTCCTCTAAGCTGACTCAGGAATCAGCAGCGTCTGTGACCCTGGGACAGTCAGCCACGGTAACCTGCCAGGGAGACAACCTAAGAAGCCATAGTACAAACTGGCACCAGGACACGCCAGGCCAGGCTCCTGTGTGGGTCATACATGGAAACAACAACCAGCCCTCAGGGATCCCAGATCAATTCTCTGGCTCCAACTCAGGAACACAGCCATCCCGACCATCACCGGGGCTTAGGCTGAACATGAAGCTGACTATTACTGTCACTCATGGGAAAGCAGTGCTACTCATCTCACAATGGGACAGATAGATTGGGAAGTGAGATCTAAAGACCTTTGCTGTCTGTGTCACCCTCTTTCTCCAGGCCTAGCAGGACTGTGGAGGCAGCCATGAGCAGGGCGGGCCTCCTGGGTCACTTGGATTGAAGCCCTGGAGGATTTTTTTTTTTTTTTTAATTTAAGACCCTGAATATCACATTGAAGTCCCTCCTAGCATAGGACTCAATTGTAAAACATTCCCAGTCACGCTCCCCACACTTCTTTCCTGAGAATATATCCTGACACCCTACTGCATGCAATCCTCCCTCTCAGAGTAGGATTCCAGGGAACTCAAAAATTAAAAACAAACAAACAAACAAACAAAAAAGTCAGTCTAGAGGGAAGTGTATTAAAGAGGAGAGAGTTGCACAAGGAGAAAACTCTGAAGTTGCAAATATTCATGCACTGATGAGCACTTGTGTGTAAAGAAACTCCCTCTGAAAGAGAAAGACACTTGAGGGAACACTGCACATAAAACACACACACACACACACACTCACTCACTCCAGTCACAGAGGAAAGGCCTGAGTTACGGGGCATGAGGTGGACTCGTCAGAAGAGCTTCAGTTCAGTATTGGAGAAAATGTCACCCAGACATAGGGCTACTCTGCTTTCAACTAAGAAAGTGTAGAAGCAAACTGAGAAAAGTCAAGACAGTTTCCAAGTAACTTTACTGAATCCAAAAATAAAAGACAAAAATAGAAAAGAAAATGCAAAAGAATTATAAACTCAGCAAGGAAAAATTCCCAATGATTGGCATTCTATCAATATTTCCTGCAAGAAAAAGAGAAAATGTGTGCTCTAAAACAGTGAAAAACGAATCAATCCAAAGTGGCAATAAAACTGCACACATGATAGACCTTGTAGGCAAGAATTTTAAAGCAGTTCTTATAACTCTTTCCTCCTTGCTCATGAGAATAGAGGATTGATTGAATGTGTTAAGTGGAGAAATGGAAGGCATAAAGAAAGATCCAAGTTAAACTTTTGGAACTGGACCTTCTTTCTTTCTGTTGGACAGCGGAGAAAACTGCCTCCTCCATGTTTATGCCCCTTCTTAGCAAGGTTTGGTTTCATAACTGCCTGAGGTGAAGATCTCAAGCCTCCCTTTCAATGTAGGAGAATCTGAAAATCCTCCAGTTCCACAGCTCCCTATAGGGATGGCAGAAGCCTCAATGTGGGTCAGGGTGTCCTTGCACCCAGTGTTGCCTCCCTCACTTAGTTTCACACCTGCTGTGAAAGCAAATCTCCATCTCAGAGTCTGCTTCCAGGCATCCCAAAATAACACAACAAGTCATCCCCAACTTGAGCCATCAGGAACCTGAGGAGGCCACAGTATACCAGAAAGCACCAGTTTATTCCTAATGATCATTGTGAGTCTGCAAATGCCCAGTGAGATCTGAGTGTTTCTTGCATTTGTATGGAATGAAAAGGGCCCTGGCATGCCAGGTGCTCTGGGATCAGAGGGAGAGGTGGAGTCAGATCCTCCTCCAGGAATCTGGGGACAGGAGAGGCAGCCTCACCCCAAGCAGGGACCACAGATGCACCCACAGGGGGAGCTGCAGGATGGATGCTGCCTACCTCCACCCTCCACATCCTGTGAAAAAATCATTCTTTTCACCCCTCCTTTAGTCTATCAAAACTGACACTTTAAAAGCCACAAGAGCCCACACTTGTCAACAGAAAACCCATTCACATCTCCATCAGCCACACAATCTCCACATAAAGATTCTTCAAAAAATAATAACAGTAGCCACGAAAAGGTATATAAAATGTTACATAAATAAATGAATTTAGATTACATATGAAAATGATACTATTGGCCGGGCGCCGTGGCTCAAGCCTGTAATCCCAGCACTTTGGGAGGCCGAGACGGGCGGATCACAAGGTCAGGAGATCGAGACCATCCTGGCTAACACGGTGAAACCCCGTCTCTACTAAAAAAAAAAAATACAAAAACCTAGCCGGGCGAGGTGGCGGGCGTCTGTAGTCCCAGCTACTCGGGAGGCTGAGGCAGGAGAATGGCGTGAACCCGGGAGGCGGAGCTTGCAGTGAGCTGAGATCCGGCCACTGCACTCCAGTCTGGGCGACAGAGCGAGACTCTGTCTCAACAAAAAAAAAAAAAAAAAAGAAAAAAAAAAAGAAAATGATACTATTTTTGATATGCGAGGTAAATAAAATATATTATTTGAAGTCATTTACCTTCTTCTCTTTGTATGTCTAACGTGGCGGACTAGACCTTGGAATTCCCCTGAGGCTCACATCGTATTATGATTGAACAGTGCTGGTCTGCACCCCTTGAGGTAACAGGGGCTGAGGAGTGACCTGGTGCAGGAAGCCCCATCTCCATCTATAGGACATCGGTGTGAACACAGGGAGAGGCACCGGTGCAAGAGAAATGAGAACAGGAGTGTGGACCACCTGCTTGTGCGCGGGACTGAGCCTTCACTTTGAGCCAAATAAACTTTTTTTTACTATCTTCAATTCCGAACAAGAGGACTTTCCTGGACTTCTTTAGGTTTTGAGATTTGTGCCCCTTCAGGTTTGGTGCTGTCTGGATTCCCAGCCAGGGGACACTGAGGAAATCCAGGAGTCTCACACTGACTCTGTTGCATTTCGTCTGCTGGGAGCACCCCAAGCCATTGTGTACGATTTCCTTTCCTGGTGCTCAAATAGCTGCTCCATGCACTTGTCGTGGTTTTAGAGATGAATCTAGGTGGGAAGACAGGATAGTGTATGTTATGATATTTAAATGGAAACTGAATCCATTAATTGTTTTTGGTTTTGTTGTTGCTGTTTGTTTTGTTTTGTTTTTGAGAGAGAGAGTCTCGCTCTGTTGCCCAGGCTGGAGTGCAGTGGTGCAATCTCGGCTCACTGCAACCTCTACCTCCCAGGCTCAAGCGATTCTCCTGCCTCAGCCTCCTGAGCAGCTGGGATTACAAGCCCCCACCACTATGCCCAGCTAATTTTTGTATTTTAGTAGAAATGTGGTTTCACCATATTGGTCAGGCTGATCTCGAGCTCTTGACCTCAGGTGACCCACCTGTCTTAGCCTCCTAAAGTGCTAGGATTATAAAGGTGAACCACTATGCCTGGCCGAATAGTTTTTTAAATATGAAACGTTAAGAGAGATTTGTCATAGGCAATGAGAAAGGTGAAAATAGATTAAAAGCGTTTTAAGGAAAAAAACCAAAAATGTACTTGTAGACTGTGTGCCTTCAGTGTTGCAGGGTGGAGAGAGGTCAGTTTTATGGTTCCCAAAGGATGTGCTAAGATGGAGGAAACCAAGAAAGTAAAAAACACACATATCTGCGACTCAAAACAAAAATCAAAGTAAAATGGAAAAAATCTTTCAATAAAACATTCCCAATAAATATCACTCTGGTACAATCAGAAATGCCTGCTACCAAACTTTCCCTTTCCCTTACTGGGTCATATTCCCATGGATCACCTGTGTGCAGTGTGGACTCTGTGGTCCCCATTTCTCAGGCTGAGAACCAGACGGTGGGAAGGACACGTCGTCTGCTGATGAGTGGGAAGGGCAGCACTGGGAGCAGTGGAATCAGGCTCAGGACTGTGGACCTGGTCGGTGCTCCTGTTCCCTCCACAGGGTCCCTCCCACATGTGCCCTGTGGATGTGGGTGCACTGCCTGGGGTGGCTGATGTGCTGGAGGGATTCGATGCTGCAGATGCTTCAGCACAAAGCGTGAGGGTGGGGATGGGACGAGGCTGCAGCTGGGGAGACCAGGGACCAACGATACCCAGCAGAGGAGTCCACGGGGTGGGCAGCCCCATTTCCTGACAGTAGAGACAGCCTGGAGGTGGGTGCCAGGCAGAGGGCACTGCAGGGTGCACAGAGACACAGGCACCTCACAGCAGAGACACTGAGGGCCAGGAGCTCACTCAGGTAAGGGATTTCAGCAGATCTTTCTCTCCTGAGGAAATCAGGTACAAAAAAATTAAGTTCCTGCCATCAGAATAGACAAACAAGGACTTCAGTCTCCTCAGCTGAACCCCACTGTCCAGGGAAGCAGAAGCCTCTGAACTCAGACCCAGGTGAGGGTGGGGTGAGGAGAGGAGCTCAGGGGGCAGATTTGCATGGAGGCTCCGCCCTCCTCTGAGGCAGAGGGGATAAGACAGGGCTGGGTCAGGCTCAGTGCTGGGGTCTCAGGAGACAGTGCTGTTGGGAAGTCTCCACCATGGCCTGGGCTCTGGTCCTCCTCACCCTCCTCACTCAGCGCACAGGTGACACCTCCAGGGAAGGGGCTTCTGGGTCCTCTGGGCTGATCCTTGGTCTCCTGCTCCTCAGGCTCACCTGGGCCCAGCACTGACTCACTGGAGTGTGTTTCTCCCTCTTTCCAGGATCCTGGGCTCAGTCTGCCCTGACTCAGCCTCCCTCTGTGTCCGGGTCTCCTGGACAGTCGGTCACCATCTCCTGCACTGGAACCAGCAGTGACGTTGGTGGTTATAGCTATGTCTCCTGGTACCAACAGCACCCAGGCAAAGCCCCCAAACTCATGATTTATGGTGTCAGTAATCGGCCCTCAGGGGTCTCTGATCGCTTCTCTGGCTCCAAGTCTGGCAACACGGCCTCCCTGACCATCTCTGGGCTCCAGGCTGAGGACGAGGCTGATTATTACTGTTGTTCATATACAACCAGTAGCACTTTCCACAGTGGTCCAAGTTCATGGGGAACTGAGACCAAAACCTGCCCTGGGCTCTCAGGCTCCCTTTCTGCTCTGAAGATGCTTCCTCACCCCGTGCAAGGGGCTTCCTGCAGCATGACCTTCAGAATTCTTCTCTCTCAGCTCCTCTCCTTTCCCACCATGAAGTCCAAAAGGAAACCTGCCCTGTGGTTTCTCATCCAGGACAGGGACAGCTTCCTGATGCTTGTGTGCTATGGTCCCTGAATGTGCAACTCTTCCTAGCTCTTCAACTGCAGGGACAGTGACAAGGAGCTGCCTGATTGATGCAGTCACTGCTTTTTTCAGTGTCTCTCCACCCTAAATACATCACCATCTCCCACACTGTGGGTAGAATTTTAGTCAACTACATTCTAATGGTTGTCGCCACAACTTTGATCTTAGAAATAAGAGTGCAGCAAACATCCCTATGCAGCCTCCTTTGAGTTCCTGTGTGAATATGAGCATAGGATTCATTTCTAACAGTGAAATTGCTATTCAGAAAGATGTGTGCTTGTAATTTTCTCCCATTGTTGTCAGATTCCCCTCCAGAGGGGTTCTTTCAATTTTCAACGCCAGCCAGAAGTACTTGTTCAGAGTACATTGTTGAAAGTGTAAATTTTTGCCAACCTACCAGACTAAAAAATGGTACCTTGTTATAGTTTTACTTTTGAGTCTCCTCTTCTGCTTAAGATTGGGCCTTTTCAGAAATAGTTCAGTACATTTTCTTTTTTAGGATTTGCTAAACTTTTTCTTAAATATCCAGGTAAGGAGAATTTGAGTCTTTGAGGCCAGGCACGGTGGCTCACGCCTGTAATCCCAAGCACTTTAGAAGAGTAGGACGGGTCAATTGCTTGCTCCCAGGAGTTGAGATTAGCCTGGGCCTCACAGTGAACTCTCATCTCTATTAAACTAAAGAACATAAAAATAAATTTTAAAAAGAATTTGTTTAGTCTTTATGGCTCAAGAATCAACCTTGGGGATATTCCATATGTACGTATAGCATCATTTACAATGTAAACATTTAAAATGATAAAAAAACACTGTCATCTCTGAGTCATACAAAAATAGGTGTCAGGCCAGGGATGGTCACAGGATGTGGTTGAACAGTCCCTGGTTTGTAGGTTTATCTGAAGGTTGAAAATTCCACCAGCATATGATCTAGGTGGGGATCTCTCTGTGAGGGTCACTGTATTTCACCTGTATTAGGCTGAGGTCTTTCATTGGATAAGAACATGCTCATATCATCTATTTGATTGGATCATGGATTTAAGACAGCCCTGGGTCACAATCACATAACATTTTTCTGCATTGCTTGCTCTGAGTTTTGGGAGAGCTTTAATTTATCAGGAATAGACTTCTCCTAAGGCAAAATCTGAGGGAGTGGGAGGGGCACGTGGGCCAGAAAGCTTGTACCAAAGCTGGAATATCCAGGGCAGGCTCAGAGAGAAGGATCCTAATATCAGCATTTGACTGAAGCCAAAAACAGAAGAGAACATGGAGGTTCTGAGAATGACAAATAAACAAATAGTTTAAGTTTTAAATGTACTGAATATTTTTATAATCCATGAAAATTCTAGAACAGAATTTAACAGTGGGATAAGGAAGAGTGCTGGAGATGTTAAACTATAAAGACCCCAAGGCAAGTTGCCAGGAAAAGAACAGCACATTTTTGGTGTAAATATGTTTATGCTGCAAATTATCCTTATATATATATATGTGTGTGTGTGTGTGTGTCTGTGTGTATAAGTAAACATCCCTTGGAACATCCTTCTTCCCTACAGTCAAGATCACCTCACTCCACAAGGGAACCTAAACAAAATGTCATATCAAATAGAAAAAATAATGCACTTTGTATAACCATTACAGAGTCTCTATTTGCATATCAAAATATGGATGCTTAATGTTAACATTGGAAATAGTATTTTAATACGCATATGAGATGAATTTTCTTTAGACTATTTTTGTCTGTGATTTATCTTTCTTAATAAGGACATACTCTTCTCTTAGAACAATTTAACTTAATACACTTTTGTTGTACTTTCTGTATCATTTCTGGTTTTTTCTAAACACTGACAAATATATTCCAAGGCTATTGATTAATACATTCAATTAACGAGTATGTAACTTATGTAAATTATTTCACTAGTGGACAGATGTGATTTCCTCACATGTACCTCACAGATGTTGCTGATGCTGACTCGCTCTTCTCTTCTAATCTTAGCAAATAAAGTGAGAAATTTGACTTTCCTGAACACCCAGATGACAACAGGAGAGAGGAGGTGAAACCCCCAAAGCTGTTATTCTTTAAATCCTCAGGATCAATAGACCTGGAGAATCACCCACACTTGAGTGGGATGACACATAAATGAGAGTTTGGTCTTAGAGTTGGTGCTGAGTTAGTTCAGGATTTGGGTTGTTGGGATGGGGTGAATGTGCTTTACAAGTGAAAAAGACATGAGTTTTGGAGTCTGTAGGGTAGAGAGTTCTTGGCTGAACTGTGTCTGCCAGATCTGGGTTGAGTGACATCCCACCATGAGGAGTCCCAGAGAAGTAAATTTGCATAAACACCAAACATGCAGTGTCCCACCGGGCCTGAGAGGAAATAAGAGAGGTCTGGGAGCCCAGCTGTGCTGTAAGCTCAGGAAGCAGAGCTCTGGGCTCTGTGTCTTACCACAGCCTGGACCCTTCTCCGGCTCCCCCTCCTCAGCTTCTGCACAGGTGCTGCCCCCAAGCCCTGCCCCAGGCTCAGCCCTCGCAGGGCCCTGAGCTGGTCTTGCCCTGAACCCTGAAAGCTCTGCATTTTCTGAGCTTAGCCCAGGCAGAGCCCCAGAATGATACCACTGGAAATGTGTTTGTTATCTTCAAGTCCCCTCTCCTGTCCTCTCCCGCAAGCTCTGTGGCCTCCTATGAGCTGACACAGCCACCCTTGGTGTCAGTGTCCCCAGGACAGACAGCCAGGATCACCTGCTCTGGAGATGTACTGAGGGATAATTATGCTGACTGGTACCAGTGGAAACCAGGCCAGGCCCCTGTGCTGCTGATATATAAAGATGGTGAGTGGCCTTCTGGAATGCCTGAGTGATTCTCTGGGTCCACCTGAGGGAACACGACCATCCTGACCATCAGCAGGGCCTGAACAAAGATGAGGCTATTGCTCTTTTTCTGAGGATGAGGACAATCCCACAGTGACACAGGCAGATGGGGAGGTGAGACACAAACCCCTTTTTCATCTGTGCTATCTTCTTCCTCCAGCACCAGGAAGACTGTGGACCAAGCCATGAGCAGGTCTGGCCAAGTTCTACTGGATCTGAGACCTCCAGGCCATCCTTTTGTCCAGCCCTACAGGTTGGCTCTGCAGAGGGTGGATCAGGAGTGGATTTCGGGCTGCTATATTCAGACTTTACTGGTGTTTTCGGGCTTTGGGAGTGACTTGGGAACATAAGAACTGGATGGAAGATGAGAGAGATGTAGAGAAACATCACTTGGCCTTAGATTTCCATACGATGGTGACTGGGTCACGCCTTCAAAATATCCTATATCAGTCCCAACAAATGCCAGCTCAGTTCAATACCTGAGGTTCCAGTCTTCCATGGCAGCCTGGGATTTTGAACAGGAAAAGCTGAGGAGAGGGCACTGTGGCATCTGCCTCAAAACCCTTTTCTGAGCTCACCAACCCTCAACTGTTGGGAGCTTCTAGGATCTCAGGGCTGTGCCCTCACTGGAAAGTGCTATTGTTTCCAGAAAACTTCCTTCCTCATATTTAGGTCCAGTTTTGAGAGTTTTCATTTAATGATGGCCTGGGACCAAGAACCCAAGGCCCTGCCTTAATACAGGATAACACTGAAAGCCCTTCCAGCTCGTGACCTACCATTGTTGATGTCTGAGGTGTCAGTTGCAGCCCTATGATGGGTCAGGGTATCCTGCAAGTGGTGCCTTCCTCACTCCATCCAGGTCATCTGTGCATGCAAATCTTTATCTCAGAGTCTATTTCCAGGAAACACAAACTAAGATGGCCAGCTCTCACCAAAATGAGCCACCATAGACCTGAGGTGGCCACTATACACTGGAAGGCACCAGCGAATTCCCTCAGTTTCCATTGTGAGCATCCAAATGCCCAACTACATCTGAGTGTTCCTTCTGTTCTTATGAAATGAAAAGGGAGCCTGACATACCAGGTGCTCTGAGTCCTGAAGGATAGGTGGAGTCAGATCCTCCTGCAAGAAATCCATGGAAAGGGGAGCTGCCTCACCCCATGCAGGGACCAGAGATACTCCTACAGGGGCAGCTGTAGGATGGACGCTGCCCACCTCCACCCTGCACATCCTGCACAATTACTCTTTTCACCCTTCCTTCAGCTTATTGAAGTTGATATTGACGAAGTCAGCACAGCTCACCCTTGGCAATTGGACTCCTTCAAGCCTCCATCAACCACACAATCTCAACAAAAAGAATCTCCCCAAAATAATAATAGTAACAGTATCTATGAAAATGTCTATGAAATATCTCACAAATAATTTTAGATTGTGTGCATGTGTAAATATTATTTTTCACACATTGGGTTAAATAAAATATATTATTGAAGCTAGTTTACCTTTTCATTTTTTATGTCTAATATGGTAACTAGACAGTAGGATTCACATGAGGCTCACATCATGTTGTGATTGTACAATGCTGGTCTGGTCTTACCCCTTCAGATGACAGGTGCTTTGGAGTAACCTGCTTCAGCCCCATCTCCACCTGTAGGACATATGTGCGAAGCCAGGGAGAGGCACGGGTGGAAGAGAAATGAGGACTGGCTGTTTATGCAGGTGACTGAGTCCTGGAGGCCTGACCCTGTTCTATCCTAGACGTGTCACATCCATCTCACCTGAGGCCACTGCTGGCCTGTCTGAGCTCACAACTAGGGGGATCTGGCAGTTCTGGCAACATGGTCGCTTGATGTCCAGTGTTATCCTGTCTCTCCCAGGGCCCAGTAAGACAAAAGGAGCTGTTTTTAGAAAGGGAAGTAATGCTCTACTGCACATGACATGGCCTTCTTCCAAAACCCCAGGAGTCTACATTGGGATTCTCCAATGGGGTTTGCCATGTGCAGGAGGTTTCAGTTCCCACAGTAGAGTCAGCTGGATTCTCTGGCCCCAGCAGCAAGACACTTACAACCCTGCCTGCACCTGCTGCAGAGCCTCAGTGCTCTGGGCTTGGAAAACAATGGGTGATATTTATGGCTCCTGATACATGGGTTGAGCCACATCCCCAAGTGTAAAATATGCTACCACTAGACCTTTATAGACCTTGTGTCTCTTTCTTCCTGGGGGCAGTTGAAGGATATAATAACATGTTCTTTATTTTGTAGGAGATTCTCAGCTGCTCCAGACAACTAAACTCCCAATGTCAGCTAATATGGAGGAGGAAACATCTTTTATTTCCCACTCTGAAAACTGCATGGATCTCACAAAGCTTGCAATAGGCCGTGCCCATTATGTACATGCGATTCAACTCTGATGTCCAGATGGTCTGAGCCCCCATGATGATATCTTGATAGGGAATGGAGAGCTAATGATGCTGGGCAGAAAATTGTGAATGTGTACGGTTGTCCATCCCACGTGAATGCGCACTGGTTCTGATCCTAGTCTCTGAGGGTAATGGACAAGACCTCAGTATCTGCTTCAATGGTGTAACTGTGCACCTGCAGACATAGCATTCTGTTGCAGGAGATCCCCATCTGGCACAGATATTGCAAATGCCTCTATTGCCTGTATGGATCTGTACAAATCCAAATTCATCTTCCAGGATCATTCAACTATTGTAGAGATCAGTTCAGTAAACTGAAAACGAGGATCCCAGAAGTGATCACACGTACTTCAGGAGAGAATAGAGTTGTCTCAGAGGGCACCATCCTGTTGAAATTCCTCTGCTCCGTGGGAAGAAACAGCCCAGAAAGGGCCCCAGGGGCTGTGTCTCCTCTGGTTCCTGGATAAGGCATAACTCCTTACTGTAGTGAGATTTCACAGAAGCTGCAGGTGAAGTGGAAACACCATCTTTGGTTCATGATTGGGATCTTTTTTATCACACACTCGTCATTTTGTCCACAATGTCCAAGTTTCCAAATAGCTGTCTAATAGATACAGAGGTTCCGTGTGGGCTGATGAAAGCTCTGGGGTTGGATAGTGGTGATGTTTGCATATTTTTACTGTACTTATTACTGCTTAATTACATACTTAAGAATGATTAAAAGGGTAAAATATTTTGTTATGTTTATTTTACCATAATAATAATATTGCATACTCTGGAAGCAAAGTAATACCAGTTTAATTTTAAAATTATACAACTGCTAAAAATGGAAAGAATTGAGTACTAAGCATCATTTTCTCTGTTTTATATGCTGCAACTCAACTTTATCTCTCTCTCTCTCTTTCTCTAATTAACAATGATCTCCTGTCTGGTCCAAGGTCACACATTTCCAGTCTTCCAGGAATGTCTATTGATTCTGCTAATTTGTTGCCAGGAAGAATCCTCAAACTTCTCACGCTCATGTTTGAATGTCAGGTGTCTCCAGCCAGCATTTCTAAACCAGGATCCTTTGACAAGACTTGTGAAGAGTTTTGTAAAAAGTACCCCCCAAGATGACAGTGTTCACTGTTGGCAGCAGGACTGTTTCTACACAGTAGGGCTATGCTGGGTGTGCAGAGGAGCCACGAACAGTGTGCCCACAGGGCAGATTCTACGCTGCTGACTCTGATCCCTGGGTTTGGAGGACCGTGTCCACTGCTGAGTCTACATCTGAATTTGATTCTCAAGAAAAAGGTCATTCATAGCTGTTGGACACTGAGTCACATGGAGGGACAGATGGTGGCTGAGGACACCTTATCTCTGATGTGCCTAAGGGGATTAGATCTGCTGGTGGAACAGGAAGACGAAGAAACCTGTGGCTCTAAACATGGAATTTCCAGCTCTCAGTCTCTGCTGTCCATGCTCCCTCAGCTGTATGTTCCTGGGAGATGTGGACCACGTGTGTTAGAGGTGAAGGGGATTGGGAAGCTTTCATGGTCTCTCTTACCATCTCCCTTGCTTGTCTAACACACTCTTCTACACCTACTTTATTATGGCTTCTGCTCTACAAGCATACCTGACCTCTAAATTAGACACTTGTGAAAGTACAGACAGATGCAGGAACTCATCCAACTGGAGACTTTTCCACCACTTGAGCCACTGAACACTCCTCTGCAAGGCTCTGAATTTCAAGTGACAGGATTTTGGGATTTCAAAGAAAACTCAATCTTTGGATGAACCATGACACAAGAGGGAAGCATCACACATTTCCCTGCTGCTTGGGCCTCAGTGAGGACTGACTCAGCCAGTCTCAGGCTCCTGGAGACCTCCTAGGTGATATGCACTAGAAAAGTCTTTTCAGTACAAACTGGGGCAGGTAAGGGGCCCTTGCTCTGATATTCTGCTCTCTGATAATTTGGTTTTCAGAGAAAAACAAAGACCTGTGATTCCGGGAAGTTCAAAGCCCACAGATAAGGTCTCCTCATTCTCCCATGACAGCCCGAGCTCTGCCTTCCAGAAAAAAAAGAGCATCTTCCCAGCATGAAGAGCCAGGAGCAAAGAGCAAGCTTCTCACAGGGGTGAGCAGGACAGAAGCCACCTTGGTCAGTGGGAAGGAAACTTGCTCCGCTCACATCTGACTCAGAATGACTCAGTCACACCTGTGCAGGGTCACCTGCATGTGAGCATCATTCATTTGCTGCAAGACTAAATACCTTGTGTGGCTCTTGGTTAAAATCTTAGCACAGGTGACATTTCTCTGCCTATTGCTTCAACCCGTGTTTTTCATAATTCACTGTAGGACCCTTACATAAGGTAAGCATGTCAGGTGTGAGATGTGTTGAATAGGAAAAGCACAGGCTGCCTGTATCAATGCTCATGTCTTGTATTCATGGCCATATCTCATGGAAATGGAAAAAACAAACAGAAAAGAGAATAATACTCTGCTCAAAAAAGCACTGAGAAATGCTATTGTATTGCTATGTCTACAGTGTATTAGTTGAGCTAATGGAACATTAACTTAGATAGATCATCTTTATGGGGGGGATTCCTAAACCTTAAACATTGTGTGAAAAATTTTGTTAGGTTGAAAGATCATTAAAAGGCCAAAGTTTGATTATAATCTGGAGTCTTTTACTTTGGGCTTCAACTGGCCAATGAGGGCAGGGAGCTGGCTGCCCTCCCAGGCTCTGACTGACTCCATGTCCAGGTAGAGCAGCACTCCCCACAGGCAGCTGGAGGAACTGACAAGCGGAAGCTGTTTGCATCAGGGCCTCAAAAATTTGGCTCAGGATTTTCCCATGTCCCCTCCCCAAGCTCAGGATGGTTCCAGAACACTAAGAGGAGTTCATCATTACAGATCTAAGACTTCTCTGATCTTGCTCTTCTTTCTTCCTTCCCCAGTGACCTTGGAATTGTCACTCCCTCTCATAGGCCCTTCTTTTCCTTGTCAAGTGCACTCCCTGAATTCTCTGCTTCTGGGTCAGCAAATCTCTAGAACTTCAGGGAAAGCAGAGCTGGGTCACCCACATGGGGCCCTAGAAAGCTGGCTAAGGACCAGACACACAGGCAGCAGGGTGGGTCCCCACAGGACTGCAGAGTGGGCATCGCGTAGAGGGGAGGGACCAGGAACCACTTTCTGAGTGTCCTTAGGGCCAGGTGAACTAGAGAAGGGCTGGGACCTGGTCTGGACCCACGCAAGCCACACCTGTCCCTACACAGTAGCATCTTCCTGGAGGTGATTGGTGATTCTGTTTGTTATGCTGCCCCAGATCACCTAATTTATTACCAGTGAATTTCACACACTACACATCATGCCTGTCCCCAAATTCTTCACTTGTGAGCAAATGTCACATCTGACCTGAACTGGTTTACATCCCAGATCCCCTTCAGGCCTTCCACTGTCCTTTCAGATCCTCACACACCCGAGACCCTTCCCCGCAGGGCACAGACCCAGCTCTCTGCACATGCTCTCATCACTTATTTCTTCACTGTTTACTGAAAGGAGCTCCATGGACTCCTTCAAGGACACCTTTTCCAAACACTGAATTTACAGCAGCCAGCCAGTCAGCTTCTGTCGGAACTTTCCATGATTATCTTCAGAGAGCTTACAATTCCACGTTTTTTTTTTTTCTATCATTATCTTTTGACTGGTTGGTTTCTATTAATCATTGCATTATCAGTCAGAAATGTTTTTTCACTACAAGAACACGTGAGGCAGGAACCAGGGAGCATCCGATTTTCTCCCACAAAAGTAAATCTGCATGTCCTTGGTGATTGTATTCCAGATGCTCACCGATTCCATAGGAAGCTTGAATGTTTGTAACTCCCCATTCCCTTTCAATGCGGTGTTGACTTTGCTTTCATTGTTGTTGATGTAAGACCTCAGCATGGCTGCTGCAGCTCCAGTTATCACACCCATATTCAAGAGAAAAAGCAAAGCACAAATCCAATCTAGTCCTTCCTACACAGTAGGAAAAGTTCCCTGAAAAGAACCTCAGCCACCTGACTCTTACATCCCGTGGACCAGCGCTGGGCTACTTGGAAACTCCTGGGGGAAGCAACTGGAAATTTGCCTGGTTTTCAGTTGAATAGAGGGGATGACACACAGGTAGATGGTGTAGGGAGTATCTGCTGGGTCTGCAAACCCAGTGTGCCTACTGCACTGACCCAGCAACAGGACAGGAAAGTCCTCAGAGCAAGGACTGTGTCTTCCTCACGCTGAATTCCTAAAATGCTGTCTTGCCAGGACAGAGTGGGTCGGGGGAATATTTGTTGAGTGAATGAGCTTCTGTCTCTGTTGTATTGCAGGAGTCACCACCAGCCCACATTGGCACTGTATTTGTAGCCAGAACCAGTCACAGCCACCCCTGAGTCCTGCATCCCCCAGTACCAAGCCACAGTTCCCCCTCAGGACCACCCACCACTCAGAGAGACGTGCAGGGAGCCTCAGGAGGGCCCTGTCACCTCCTCCTCCACGTGGGAGTGTTTAAATTTCCATCAGGAATCTGAGTGCCTTGTGCCAGGTCCCGAGGCAGGAAGGGCCACACCAAGAAGAGGAACTTCTTTCCGTGAGGTCAGCAGTCCATGAATGAAGGAATCAGGGACCCGAGCAGCAGATTCTGAAGCTAGGACCCAGGAGACCCCTGAGCCTCCAGCTGACAGTGTAGAGAGGCCACCAGGGGGCAGCAGAGAGTAACTCAGCAAAAACACCTGGGGATGGGTGGGCCTGGCATCATGGAGATGCTGACATGCAGGGAGGGTCAGTGACCATGACCTGAGACCTGGAGGGAAAGAGGTTCTCCTTTTCTTAGAGTATTTGTCCTTCACACTGGCGTTTAAATTCTTCTGACTTCCTGGTTCTAAGATCTGACTCTTGGGAGATGGTGCTTATTTTTCTGATGCAGATTCAGGCATTTTGCCTCTTCCCATCGCCCAGCCCCCATCCCACAACCACTCTTGCCATCCCACTCTGTAGTCACGCATGTCCTGCCTCCCGGCCCTTTGCTCTGGGAGCTCCTGTCCTGCAGACACAGGGGCTTCTCCTTCCCTGGCCACTCCTCAGTATCCACTGTCCCTGGTCTTTCCCAACTGTCCCGGGGAATCTGCCAAATCACAGCTCTTGATTTCCTTATGAGGCATAAAATACTTGCTCATTAATCTTTTATTGACTTAAGATTTATCCATTGATACATTTTCCCAGCAACTGAAGACAACTTAATTGTAATAAACGTTCACTACCAGGGTCTTGGAGTTTGCAGCTCCCTCTCACTCTCTCATGAAGCCAACATCTCCTTCACCTCCTGATCTGTCCCTGGCCCTGGCCGCACCGTGGAGATACTGAGGCACAGCACCTATGACCTGGCACTAGAACTCACAGCCAAGGCAGAAACTTACTACATCAGATGGATCATCCAACACTCTGTGTGCGCTTGGCAACCAAGAATTGCATTCTCCCCTAGCACTTAGGAGCTGTGCCCTGGGGTGGGGCCTGTACCTGTCCAAGGCTTGTGCTGGCCCCTGTAGAGTGGGAATGAAGAGGGTCCTGCATTGGGCTCTGCATGTGTCTTCAACATGGATTTAGGCCTATACCAGACATCTCACATCTGACGTAAAATGGTTATGACTAGGACATTTCTAGAGACACAGACAAAGGCTAACCACCTCCCTCCTGAGCCAGGATGGAAGGGAGGAGGGGACTGTGGGCCCCAGGTAATTCCCCCATCACCACTGTGACTCTAGCAACATCTTGAACAGGGCCAAGCACTATCCCACAGGAAGGACTTTATATCCCCTAGAAAATACAGAGAAACTCAGCTCTGAGCTTTTGCTTGAACAAGCCAGCCCAGGAGCAAGGCTGGGCACCATTTGGGTAAAGATGAGAGCCCAGACTATGGGACCAGTGGTTGGAAGAAAATCCCATGGGCTGAGGGGTGGGTAAGCAGGGGCCACCCCTCCTCTCTCTGTTTCCTTTTGGGCTGAGCCCTTCTCTGGAAACCACAGATCTCCGCCAGCAGCAGCCGCTGACTCTGCTGATTTGCATCACAGGCTGCGCTCTCCAGCCGGGGGATAAGAGAGGCCTGGGAGGAACCTGCCCAGCCTGGGCCTCAGGAGGCAGCATTGACGGTGCCTCAGCCATGGCCTGGACTTTTCTCCTCCTTGGCCTCCTTGCTTACTGCACAGGTGCTCCCCCCAGGGTCTCACTAACCTGTCAAGCCCCAGGGCTCTAGATCCAGCCTGGCCCTGACTCTGAGCTCAGCGGGGCCCTGCCTGTGGTGGGCAGGATGCTCATGACCCTGCTGCAGGGTGGGGGCTGTTGGGGCTGAACTCCCCACACACTCTGCTCAAAGGCTTGTGAGAGCCTGAGCAGCTGCACCTGCCAGGAGAGAGTAGTGGGTTTTCCGTTCAAAGGCTCCACGCAACAGGAAAGTCCATGGGCCACTGGCACTGGGGCTGATTGCGGGGGATACGCTGAGGGTTCTCAGACTCTCTGGAGCTTGTCCAGGCCAGGAGGGCAGGGATTTCCTAGAAGGGTCTTTCACCTGCAAGTTAACCTCTACTTTTTTTCTTTCTTTTCCTTTGCAGGCTCTGCGGCCTCCTATGATCTGACTCAGCCACCCTCGGTGTCAGTGTCCCCAGGACAGACGGCCAGGATCACCTGTGGGGGAGACAACATTGAAAGTGAAGCTGTGCACTGGTACCAGCAGAAGCCACCGCAGGCCCCTGTGCTGGTCATCTATGCTGATAGCGAACGGCCCTCAGGGATCCCTGAGCGATTCTCTGGCTCCAAATCAGGGAACACCGCCACCCTGACCATCAGCGGGGTCGAGGCCGGGGATGAGGCTGACTATTACTGTCAGATGTGGGACAGTAGTAGTAAACATCCCACAGTGACACAGGCAGATGGGGAAGTGAGACCAAAACACCCTCCCAGCCTCTGTCACTTTCTTGCTGCAGGCCCGGGAGGATAAAGCCATGAGTGAATCTGGTCCAGTTCACCTGGATCTGAGCCCCTCAAGCTGCACTTCCCTCCAGTCCCCTCCGGAATCTCTACAGAGCACACATCAGGCAGAGACATGGCCTGGAAGAACCAGAATCATGAGGGCCTAAGTGGAACACAGAGGTAACCTCTGTCCACTGTCCTGCCCCTAGAGGGTCATATGGTGGGGACAGGGCAACTCCTTAGATCAACTGTCTGGATCAGGCCCCAGAACTGCTGCCCAGCCCTGCTGAGGTCCTGGGCCTGAGGCTGTGTAGCAGCCTGTGATTCCCAACAGAGCACACCAGAGGAGGGGACACTGTGAAGTCTGCCCAGATCCCCTCTTCCATGTGACCCACCTGGAACTGCTGAGAAGCCCAGGAGCTCAGAGCTGCGCCCTCACTGGGAAGTGCTGTTGGTTACAGAAAGCTGCCTCAAGTCTTTGTCCCTTCTCAGAGGGGTTGGGTTTAATGAACCAAGATCTCAAGTCCCTGCCTCATTTTAAGATGCCACTGAATGAAGGGCCTCCCAGCTCCAGAGCTCCCTGTGTGGACACCTGAGGCCTCAGTGGCAACCCCGTCATGAGTCAGGGTCTCCTTCTGCCCGGTGTTTCCTCCCTCACTCCCTCCTAAATCTTCTGTGCGTGGAAATCTCCATTGCAGAGTTGGCTTCCAGCGAACCCCATCTACAATGGCCAACTGTCCCCAGCATGGGTCATCAGGGACCTAAGGAGGCCACTATGCACTGAAAACTCCGGTTTCTATCCTAAATTTTCAGAGCACATGTTGAAATGCCAAATTTGATGATGTCTTGAATTTTTATGGAAAGAAAAGGAAGCCTGAGTTGCCAGGTGCTCTGGGTTGAGGGAGAGTTGGAGCCAGATCTCCCTGCAGAGAACCCCAGGGCAAGCAGAGCAGCCTCATCCCATGCAGGGACCACAGATGCATCCACGGGGTGAGCTGCAGGTGACACTGTCCACCTCCACCTTCCATATCTTCTGCAAATGTCGCTCTTTTCTACAGTCCCAACCAGATATGTAGATGCGATTAACTAGGTAAAACTCAGGTCACTTGTCACATCAAAAGCCACTGCAGGTCACCCTCATCAACAGAAAACCCATTCACATCCCCATCAACTACAGAGTCCCCGAATCATTAATCTCCAGAAAAATAACAATAACAATAGCCAAGAAATCTATGTAATTCATCTCATAAATAATTTCATGTTGATAACATGTGAAAATGATAGTATTTTGCTTTACTGACATAAATAAAATATACTATTTATCTGAATTTATTTGTCTTATCTTTTTATATTAAATGTGATTACTAGACACTAGGGGTCACAGGAGGATCGTGTCATACCGTTATGGGACAGAGCTGGTCAGGACTCTTTCAGGTGACAGGTGCTTTCAAGTAACCCGGTGCAGGAAGCCCCATCTCCACCAGATGACATAAGTGTGAACCCAGGAAGAGGCACTGGAACAATAGACAGGACAACCTGTTTGTGCAGAGGACACCTCCCTCGAGCCCTGCTCCTGCTCCATCCTACGTATGCCACATTCATCTCACTGTGGGTCATTTCTTGCCCTGCCTGAGCTCATGACCAAGGGGATCCAGCTGGTCTGGCTGTGCGGTCACTGCTGTCTCATGTGGTTCTGTATATAACAAGGCCCATGAACATAAAAGAGGCTGTTTTGAAAAGATAAGTAATTCTCTACTGCACATGACATAGACATGTTGCTGAATCCCACGGGTCTACAGTAGGATTCTCCTCTGAAGCTTTGCCTTAAGCACAAGGTTTCAGTTCCTATGTCCAGTTCCTCCATTATAGTAGAGTCTGCTAGTTTCTCTGGCCCAATAGCAGGACACTCACACTCCCGCCTGTACCTGCTGCAGAGCCTTTCTGCTCTTGGCCCCGAAACAATGGGGGACACAGTTCTTAGACCCTTGATTTATGAAGTGGCACAATCTCAGCTCACTGCAACCTCAGCCTCTCAGGTCCAAGCAATTCTCCCTGCCTCAGCCTCCTGAGTAGCTGGGATTACAGGTGCCCACCACCACTCCTAGCTAACTTTTGTGTATTTAGTAGAGATGGAGTTTCACCATGTTGGCCAGCTGGTCTTGAACTTCTGATCTCAGGTGATCCACTAACCTAGGTCTCCCAAAGTGCTGGAAATACACATGTGAGCCACCACACCTGGCTGTGTTTTTCTTATTTTTGCTCCTCCTCTTTTCCTCAATACCTCAGGTTGCTGAGCTGGGGAGATTTTGAGTAACAGACTCAGTGTTCCCTCAAAATCCCCCTGCCTCACATCACTGTGGCCTTGTCCTGGAAACTCCCCAGAAGTGGATGGTCTCCCTGCAGGATGGGAGCTTCCAAAATGGCTCCACAGGGAAGAGTTAACCTGAGTCCATTCCTTCTTCCTCATTGACATCCAGCATTTGTGATTTCCATGGATGTCAATACTTTTGTAGCTGAAATCTTTATTAATCTACTAAAAGTGAGAATGAATTGACAAAATGTTCGGACATTAGTTGCATCCAATATTTAAATTTCCTTAGTCAACTGGTAAACATCGCCATGATTGTATGTAGTTTAGGCTTCGTAAACTTTGATTAAATGGATTTTATGAAAAACAAAGTAACCATTTTACTATATGTGTATCCCATATCAACATGTTGTATACTTGAAATATCCACAAGAAAATTTATTTCAGAAACCAAATTGTATTTATTATCTATTGTTGCATAAAAATTTCTCCCTAATAACTAACATGTTAAGAGAACACGTGTTTGTGATCTTGTCACTTCGGTGCATCTGGAATTGAGAGCAGCTTAGTTTTGTGGTTCTGGCTCTGGGTTGGTCATGAAGTTGCAGCCAAGCTGTCAGGCCAGGCTGCATTCACAGGCCAGAGCAGGTGGCCAGGCCCAGCCTGAGGGGGCTTCCACTGTCCCTAACGTGTTTGGCTAATGTGGAAAAGCTCAGAGGAAAAGGAGAGAGTGAAGTGTAAGGCTTTTGTCCTGGTCCCCCTTTGTCAAAGACCATCCCATACATGCACCATTTCTTATTCTTTTCTGTGACATCCTAGGCATAGAGCACTGCCCATTCATTCTAAGGCTGTAGAGTATTCCACAGCAGGATTTTAGCCACGCAACCTCTAATGGTTATCAGCATGATTTTGATCTTACAAATCACACTGCAGCGAGCATCCTGTGCAGACTCCTTTGAGCTCCTGTGTGCATATGAACGTAGGATAAATTTTCAGAAGTGGAATTGTTGGGTCAAAAGGATGTGCCTTTCTAACTTTTACCCACTGTTTTCACATTCCCCTCCAGAGGGGTTCTACCAGTATACAATGCCAGCCCTAAATATCGATGGGAGTACATTGGTGAAAGTGCAAATTTTTACCAACCTGTGAGATATAAAATGTTATCTAGTTACACTTTGAGTTTTGATTTCTCCTATTCTGCTTGAGGTTCAGCATTTACGCAAATATTTTAGGGCTCATTATTTTTTAGGATATGTTCAACTATTTATTAAATGTCTAGATAAGAAGTATTTTAGTCTTTGCCACACACAAGACAATGTTGGGAATAATATGTAGGTTCTGATAGCACCATCTGCAACATAACCATTTAAATGTATAAAAACCACTGTCAGTTCTGGGGACATTAAAAAAAAAAGGTGGCAGACCAGGAACATCCCACAGGATATGGTTTAACAGTCCCTGGTTTCTAGGGTGATTTGAAGTTTGAAAATTGCACCATTATATGTTCTAGGTGGAAACCTCTTTGTGAGGGACACTGCAATTCACTTCACCTCCTATAGCAGCCTGAGGTCTTTCTTTGGATAAGAACATGCTTGTACCATCTATTTAATTGGAGCTTGCCTCTGCTCAAGACAGCCCCGTGTCACAAGCTCATGACTTTCATCTTCACCCATTTGCTCTGAGTTTTGTGAGAGCTTTAGTATAACAGGAAGAGAGACTCCTCCTCGGTAGAAACTTGGAGAGAGAGTTAGGGGCAAATGTGCAAGGAAGCTTGTACCAAGTCGGGTGAGATCCAATGTAGACTAAGCAAAAAAAAGGTCCTATACTCAGCCTTGTAGCTGAAACCAAAAACACACAAGATTGTTGGTGTTCTGAGTATCATAAACAAACAAATAAATGAAGTTCAAGTTTTAAACGTATTGCAGATTTTTGTAAATCAGATTATAGAACTCAGAATATAACAATGGGATAAAGAAAGAGTTTGAGATTTTAGACTGTAAGTCCCCCAACTAAGTTGCCGTGACAAGAACAGGATGGTGAGAGTGGACATATGTTATCCTGCAAATTATTCTTTTGTGCAAAAGAGTATTTTCCCTTTTACTTAGATAAAAGAAACATCTTCTGGAACATCCTTCTCTCCAACTGTGAAAGCACAATTAAGCCACCAATAAACTGTAACATGAAGTAGGCAACAACTGCCTTTTTATATAACCATTGAGAGGTTGCTTTATTTGCACACCAAAATGTTGATGCTCAATGCTAAAATTGGATTTAGTAATTTAATGTGCTTACAAGTGTTTAATTTTCTTTGGACTATATTATTTCTGTCTACAATATATATTAGTTAACTCGGACATATTCTGCTCTAAAACAATACGATTTTTGGGTTTTTGGGAGTTATATTTTCCGTATCAACTACGACACTTTTCAAATGCTGTCAGAATAGCCCATGGCTACTGATTATATAATTTAATTTATGGGCCTTTAAATTATTATGTCCTCTAAATTATTTTAGGAATGTACAGTGAATTTCACTTTCTTTTTTTTTTTTTTTTTTTTTTTGATGGAGTCCTGCTCTCTGTTGCCAGCTGGAGTGCAGTAGTACAATCTCGGCTCACTGCAACCTCCGCCTCCCGGGTTCAAGTGATTCTCCTGCCTCAGCCTCCTGAGTAGTTGAGATTATAGGCATATGCCACCACACCCAGCTAATTTTTTTATTTGTGGTAGAGTCAGGATTTCACTGTGTTGGCCAGGATAGTCTCAATCTCTTGACCTTGTGATCCACCTGCCTTGGCCTCCCAAAGGGATGGGATTACAGGTATGAGACACCGCGCCTGACCTATTTCAATCTTAATGAAGTAGAAGTTTATTTTTCTGGAACCCGGATGATAACAAGAGACTGGAGATGAAACCCCCCCAAAGCTGTTTTCCTTTAAACCCTCAGGATGAATCATCCTGGGGAATCACTCACACTTGATTTGGATGATCTATAAATGAGTGTTGGGTCTTAGAGTTGGTGCTGAGTTAGTTTAGGATTTTGGCTACTGGGTTGAGGTAAATATTTTTGCAAGGGAGAAAGACGTGAGTTTTCTGGAGTCCATTGGGTGGGGGGTTATTTGCTGAATTGTGTTCCTCAAAATTCATGCACTGAAGCTGTAATGCAGTGTGTGACCAAAATTGCATATAGCGTCTTTAAAGAGGTGATTAAGTGAAAATGAAGAAATTAGGGTGGATTCTTATCCGATCTAACTGATGTCATCCTAGAAAGTAAATATTTGCACACACAGAAATGAGACACCAGAGATGAGTGTGCAGAGGAAAGACCATGCGAGGATACAGCAAGGAGGTAGCGACCTGCAAGCCAAGGAGAGAGGCCTCAGGGGAAGCCAAACCTACCAACACCTTTGTTGTGGATTTTCAAGCTTCAGAAGTGTGAGAAAATATCTTTCTGCAATTTAGGTCACTAGCTCTTTTGTATCTTCTTGTGGGAACTTTAGCAAATGAAAACAGGAGGGAGCCCAAAGACCTTGGATGTGGGAGAAGGAGGAGATGGAGCAGGGTGTAGGAGGCAGAGCAGGGAGGACCTGGAAGGTCGGGCTCTGAGGTGCATCTCCTGGATGGAATCTTGACTCCACTCCCTACCGTCTGGCAGACTTGGGAAAAACATTTCACCTCTTAATATTGATTCATTAATAAAGATATGTTTGGAGCATAAGGCTCCCCATCATCCTATTCCATATTATAAAATTCTTCTTGAGGTAACACTTGTAAAACTCTCACCAATGCATCTGGCATGAATTATGGGCTCATAACTAGCCCTTCTGAGTGATCTAGCGATGTACAGAAAATGGCATTCACACTGTGGGCACCAGGGGGCACTGTGAGATTTAGTCTGAGACCCCTAATGAGTCCAAGCCCCTAGTAATGATCAAGTGCAAAGGGCATGACTGTTGCTTTTTTTGAGGCTGCTTGTATTGGGTGAATCTTAAAACACACTTGGCCCTTCTTCTGATCTTGAGAAATTACTCAGAGAAGGCCATCAGGCTCAGGGTCCAGACAGAATTAGGACAAATGTTTTAGGGAATGGAGAACAGATTTGCATCCATTGCTCACTAGAGCCACCTAATAGTGACATAAGAATAAAGGAAGTAAATTTGCATGAAGAGATTCCCCTTCCTATAATAAGAGAGATCTGGAGGTTCCTCCCCAGCTGTGGGCTCAGAAGCAGAGCTCTGGGTCGTCTCCACCATGGCCTGGACCCCTCCCCTGCTCATCCTCCTCACTCTCTGCACAGGTGCTGCCTCCCAGTGCTCAACCCCTACAGAACCAGGGATCGGCCTAGCCATGAGCTTTAGTTCAGCACAGAAAGTGATGGAGGGTGTGGGGCTCTGGAAATGAGAGCCTCATCCTCAGACACCCCTCCTATCCTCTCTTGCAGATTCCGTGGTTTCCTCTGAGCTGACTCAGGAGTCTGCATTGTCTGTGGCCTTGGGACAGACAGTCAGGATCACCTGCCAAGGAGACAGCCTCAGCAGCTATTATGCAAGCTGGTACCAGCAGAAGCCAGGCCAGGTCCCTGTGCTGGTCATCTATGGTAACACCAATAGGCCCTCAGGGATCCCAGGCCGATTCTCTGGCTCCTGGTCAGGAAACACAGCTTCCTTGACCATCACTGGGGCTCAGGTGGAAGATGAGGCTGACTATTACTGTGGCTCCTGGGATAACAGTGGTAACCATCCCACAGTGACACAGACAGATGGGGAAGTGAGACAGAAACCCCTTTACTGTCTGTGTCACCCTCTCTCTCCAGCCCCAGCAGGATTGTGAACAAAGCCATGAGCAGAGCTGACCAGTTCACCTGGATCTGAGACCTCCAGGCTGCCCTTCCCTGCAACCCTCTAGGCAGGCTCTGCAGAAGTTGGGTCAGTATAGGATTTGAGGCTCTAAGGACCACTCTGTTCTGCTGTTGTTTGGACTGAGGGTGTCCCGGCTCAAGATGATCTAAGTGGAAGGACAATAAGAGGGAGGCACACAGCCGTTGAGTGGCCATGGTCCCTGGAGTTCCTCTTGTGTGGTGACTGGATCTAACACAATGCCTGGACCCTGTGGGCCAAATGCCCTGGATTATTGGTCTGAACTGCCCATGTTTAACTGAGACCCTCAAGCCCCAGCTCCATGCATCTCACGTTCTGAAAAGGAAAGTCTTTCCTAGTGAGCACTGTGGCATGCCTTGGCATCCCTGGCTTCATACAGCAATTCCCCACTGAAAAATGCCATTGAGTGCAAAGAACGGCTTCGTACAAAGATGTCCCTCCTTCAGAATGTGCTTCAAGAGCAATGACTGCCTGATGCCTTAATCCCAAAGCCGTGCTTTAATTTAGGATGACCTTAAATGCCTTGTAGCTGAGCAGTCAATTGTAACACATTCCCAGTCACACCTCCCACACTTCTTTCCTGAGAGTATATCCTGAAACCCTACTGCATGGAATCCTACCTCTCTGAGTAGGATTCAAGGATCTCAAAACTTAAAAAGCAAATAAAACAGTCTAATGGGAAAAGTATCAAAGAGGAGAGAGTTGCACAAAGAGAGAACTCTGAAGTCTGCAAATATTCATGCACTGATGAGCACTTCTGTGTGAAGAAACTCTATGATAGAGAAAAGAACCACCCAAAGACACTTGAGGGAACATGCCTCAGAATGTGTGCACACACACTGTCACACACACACACTCTCACACACATACACAAACACACACGTAACACTCACACACACGTACTTTCACACTCACACACTCACACACACACACACACTCACACACTCACACACTACAGTCTCAGAGGAAGGGCCTGAGTTACAGGGCACGAGGTTGACTCATCAGAAGAGCTTTGCCTCAGTACTGGGGAAATGTGACCCTAGACAAAAGGCTGTTCAGGTCTCAACTATGAAAGTGTAAAAGCAAACAGAAAATCCAAGCAGTTTTCATGTAACTTTACTGAATTCAATCATAAAAGACAAAAGTAGAGAATGAAATGTAAAATAATTCTAAATCCAACAGGAAAAATGCACAATGTTTTCATCCCATCAATATTTCCTGCAAGATGACAAGAAAATATGTGCTATATCAAACAGAAAAATGAATCAATCCAAGGTGATAATTAAGTTGCACACATGATAGGCCTTGTAAACAAGTATAAAAAGAGCAATTCTCATCATTCTATTCTATTCTACTTGTTTCTGAGGTTACAGGATTGAACAAACATGTTAAATAGAGACATAAAAAAGATAAAGAGAGGCCCAAGTTATACTTTTATAAATAATCCATAATATGGCATAATAAAATATACACTGAATGAGACTAATTGCAGATTAGATGCTGTAAAGAATAGATGAGTGAACTTGAAGATATAGCAATGGCAGCTATTCAAGATGAAGCACAAAAGCATAAACAGAGTATCAGTGCGCTTTAGGACATTTTCAACTGCCTAAATTGGTATATTAAAGCTATTAAAGGAGATAAGATTGACCAGGAAGAGAAAAGGTAGAAATACAATTTGAAAGAATAAGGACCAAAATTACCCAAATTTTGTGAAAACTAGAAACCTACTATTCAAAAAGGTTAACACGTCCCAAAGACACACAGAGAAAGAGAGAGACAGATACGGGTGAACAACACAATGACAAGAAAAGGCTTGGTTTTTAACTTTTTAAAAAATTTTAGTTTCTGCACAGTAGGAGTATATTTTATTGGGTACCTGAGATGTTTTGGTACAGGCACACAACGTGAAATAACCACATTATGGAAAATAGGATATTCATTCACTCAAGTATTTATCCGTTGAGTTATAGACTATTCAATTACACTCTTTCCGCTTTTTTAAATATGCAATTAATTTGTAATTAACTATAGTCATCCTGTTGTGCTGTCAAATAGTGGCCTTATTTATTATTTCTCACAGGTTTTTTGACCCATTAACCATCCTCAGATGATAGTGGATTTCTTATTAGAAGTAATACAAGCCTGAGTCAGTAAAGTTATATTTAGAAAATATTAAATGAGAAAACTTACTACCCAAAGTAATCTACAAACTCAATGCAATTCCTATCAAAATACCAATGACATTATTCACAGAAGTAAAAAAATCTGTAAAAAATTGGTATGAAACCAGAAAAGACCCTGAATAGCCAAAGCAATACTGAGCAAAAAGAACACAGCTGAAGATATCACACTACTGGAATTAAAATACGTTACAAACTATAGTAACCAAAACAGGATGGTATGGGCATTTGATCAGACACTGAGACCAATATAACAGAATAGAGAACACAGAAATAAATTTGAATATCTATACCCAGCTGATTTTCAACAAAGATGACAAGAACATCCACTGAGAAAATAGCACAATTTTCAATAAATGGTGCTGAGAAAACTGGATACTTATGTACAGAACAAGGAAACTAGACACTTATTCCTCTCAGCATAAAAATATCAACTAAAAGTGAATTAAAGACCCAAGTATAAGACCCCAAACTGTAAAACTACTAGAAGGAAACTTAGAGAACATAGAGGAAGAACAAGTTCTTTAGGACGTTGGTCTAGATAAAAATGGTATGGCCAACACTTCAAAAGCAAAGTCAACAACAAATAATAGAGATATGGGACTTTATTAAACTAAAGAGCTTCTGAAAAGCAATGGAAACAATCAATAAAGTGAAGAAAGCGTGTAGAAGAACAGAAAATATTTGCAAACTACTCACCAAAGAGCTAATATTCAGTATAAAAAAATTTTTAAAAACTGAAACAACTCATTAGCATAAAAAATTAATAATACCATTAAAAAGTGGGCCAAGAATTTGAATACACTTTTCTCAACAGAAGACATACAAATGGCCAATAACATATAAGAAAAATGTTCAACATCACTAATCAGCAAGTGAATGAAAATCAAAACCCCAGTGAGATACAATCTCACCCTACCTGGAATGGCTATGAGCGAAAAGACAAAAAATACAAATGCTGGTGAAGGTAAGTGACTTCATATTTCTCTAGTCTGATTCTCTGGGAACAATGAGAGTGCTCTGTCTTTTCTCTCCCTCTAGTAACTATTTTTCACATGCAAAAATATGGACCTTATTGGGAAATAATGCCTAAGACCACCAACACCTGAATCGGTCATTCATCACACTAGAAATGAAATGGTTTTCTGAATAATATTAACATCTCTCTGTGTCTATCACCATAGTGTCAATGTTTGTGTGATCCAATAAAATTTAGAAGGCCTAGAAGAATGCCTTTGCATCTGTGGCCTAACACAGATATAGATGATATAGATATAGATATAGATAGTAGGGGGTTGTACCTTGAAATTTATTTCCCTAAGGGACACATTTCACATCAAATTTGAAATTATTCTGGTTTTAAATGTAACAAATGATGAACCTCATGGAATGATAACACAATTGTTTATGTTATAAAGTCACAGGGTATATCAAACAATGAACAAATCATTCTATATTGAGGTTAGTATTTTTTTTTCCCTTCAATTCTCATTATATGAGAACAGCTTTATATAAGGAAGGAAGGAAGGAAGGAAGGAGGAAGGGAAGGGGAAGGAAGAAAGAAAATGGAAGGAAGGAAGGAAAATATTTCAAGCGTTACAGTAGTGTGCCACTCTGTGATCAATAAACAACAGAATCAAAACAATAAAATATTTTACAGAGCAGTCTAACCAGCAATACAATTACAAAATTCGGATTCACATATCAAAAGCATTTTCAATGATAAATATATGATATGAAAACCCCACAAAGGTCAAGTAGGATGTATTATACTTGAATGAAATTATAAGTTGAGAGTAGGAAATTTATAAATTTGATGAAACAAATTAAAGAATTAAGAAGAAATTGTACTGCTAATCTAATGTCTTACTTGGCAAGCTGTTCAATGGAATGCCAAGATATTCTTAAGGAAGTTGCAAATATATTTTAAAATGTTATCATTGAGGTGAATTTTAAAAAATGAGGACATGAATACCTTTAAAAAGGATTCAGGGGTTAAGAGAGAAAAATACATTTAGGTTGTATGCACATACAAAACATATTTTAAAAGATAAACTTGTCTTTTTTTATCCTTTAAATAAAAGGAGCAGATATTTAAATTCCTTGCATTTTATTTTAAAATTTAGAGAATGCGTACAGCTTCCCACACTGAGATTTTACTAAGAAGCTAATCTAATCAAGAGATAACAATATCAAAACAGAATTATCTTGATGAATCTATTTTCTTGATTTTTAAGTCTAAATGTATACTCAAAGAAGTAAAAGTATTTATAATTGATTCTGCTATTTGAAAATATTTACTGATCATTTACTTTAAACATGCAGAGGTGCATGTTTAGAGTGCGTCCTGACCCCGGAATTAAAACTAATCTGATTTGTGCCTCCACTGTTCAATAAAAAATTTCCTTAAGAATCCAGAGATCAGGCATTCCTTTGGGAAATCACTCCAATATGGTTTCTCACCTACTCACTGCAAGAAAATTGCTCTTATCAAAGCGTAAACGGTATCCAAGTGACCTCCAGCTCTGAAGATAGGTCAGTGGTAAAATATACAAAGTTGCCCAGCTTCATTAAGCTTAAATCCTAACAAGGAAGAAAAGAAGTAATTAATCAGGGACTTTAAAACAGGAGTGCTGTGATATGGATTGGAATTCTAACTGCATACTGTGTTTGCTGTGTGGAGTCGGGATTGAAAAATAGAGCGATGATAGAAGCTTGAATTCATAGAGAATATGGCTAGCCTGTATTTTGAGGGTCCCTGAAATAAGAATGTGTAATTGTTCACTTTATTTCCCCAAGAAATCTCTGCAGTAGAGCTTTGGTCTTGTGAGGGAAGTACTATAGTCACCAAGTGGTGAGGGTGGGAAGGTGAATTTGCAGATACCATTTGGAATGACTTCACTTTAAAGGTAAAGCTGGCAGAATTTTCATACGTGTCAGATCTGAAAATGTGTGTGTGTGTGTGTGTATGCGTGTGTGTGTGTGAGATACAGAGAGCGAGAGAGAAAGAGAAAGAGAGAGAGAATGAGAACCAGACAGATACAGAGAGACAATGACACAGAGAGAGCTGCAGAGACAAAGAATTAAAAGGGGACACCAAGAATATTGAGGTGAGAAATTATAAAATGGGAAGTGCCATTAACCAGAATGGGGAAGAGAAAGTTTGGGGAGTGTCAATGGCTCCATGTGGACTTATTAATTTTGAGATTCCTAAACCACATCCAAGTGGAGAAGCCAGACAGTGTTGGGTGTGGTCTAGTGTTATGGTATCAAAGAAAATGTCAGGGAATGTATGACACAAAAATTAGTAAGAAAGCAAAGATAAGAAACATAAGTGAAAATCCTGAGTCTAGTGGTTATCTAACACTCAAAAAGTAGAAAGATGAGAAGAAACCAGCCCAAAAGTACTAGGGATAATTATCAAAAATGTCAAGAGGAAAGTAGGTTAAGTGTTCTGGAATTCTCTCAAAGAAAGTTTTGAAAAAAAGAGGGAGAGATCGACTGCGTTCAATGCTACTGATAAATAAATTAAGACAAAGGCTGAGGAATTACGCTTCAATTCATCATTTAACAACACGAATACCGTTTATGCTTTGATAAGAGCAATTTTCTTGCAGTGAGTAGGTGAGAAACCATATTGGAGTGATTTCCCAAAGGAATGCCTGATCTCTGGATTCTTAAGGAAATTTTTTATTGAACAGTGGAGGCACAAATCAGATTAGTTTTAATTCCGGGGTCAGGACGCACTCTAAACATGCACCTCTGCATGCCTCGCTTTTTAAAGCTGGGTATCCTATTATCTTTCAATAACAGAATAATCACCTGCAAAACCCACACCCATTTAATGGACACACTTTACAAAGATTGACACTAGAGGTTGCTGGAGAGGATGTGGTTCCACGTAATATCTTATTGAGTTACCGAAGAGTAAGTAAGCTGGTAAAATGTCTTTGGAAAACTCACCACGCCTGCTATACTTAAACATTCAGATGCCAGACACCAGAAATTCCACATTGTAATGTATTTCCATGAGAAAAAACAAGAGACTTGTATTAAAATATTGATTATTATTAAAAATTATCACATTTGGTTTCCTGAATGTTTTATTAGCAAGTCAGTCTCTGCCTATTTTTAGTAGTACAATCTCTACCTAACATATATTTTTGTTTTTAATCATAAACTAAAAAAATGATATTTTGTCTTACTTCTACATCCAGTGCCATAACCAACATTCTGTAGATCCCACAGAATCATTTTTTGAATAAACAATGAATAACTTAAATAAGTTAATATTTATAGTGTCCATACACAAATAATGTATCATCTCAGAATACAGTGATAGCATGTTATGTAGAAAATTATTTCAATCTCAGTTAAAACTATTTTGGGCACAGGAGTTACTGTCATATACAGATGCTCACATTGTTTTTTTAATATGAAAATGTTTGTAATTAATGTACATTTCTGGTACTTAGGCATTTTGCTCTTGCTGCTATAGCAAATAGTGTGCCTATTAAGAACATGAACCTGAGTTTTACTTCATTTTAACAGATTTCTTAATAAAATATGTACCATACTATTTGGTTTAATACAAAGAGTCATCCACTCCAGCATTGCCACCTGTCCCTCCTCTAATACAGTTCCTAAAGATGTTACCGATAGCAGAGGACTTTATGTTCAACCTAAGCACTTTATAGCCCTTGTATTTTGAACTAGGCATGAGATAAAGTAATTCAGCAGCAATACAACTCACACTTCTTAAAGAATGACTCTTTCTTTTGAACCTGGTTAGCATTATGCATCAAGACAGAGTACACTTCTCTATCCCAGCAAATCAGTGTTGGCATTACACTCTCTACACTCTGACGACTTGTATTATTGGCTTTCTTACAAACACCTTTGGAGCTTATAATTTAGATGCCATCAAATAATGTACGAAAATATGCTAGTTCCTTCCCCCTTCTCTTCTGTTCTCTTCTTATCAGACAATTGTCAGTTGTCTTTTCTCTGCAACTGCTTTCTTCTGTCTACTTGATTTTTAAAAGACTCTCTGCACATTTACAATCTTGGTATTGTAGAGACCAAATATGTGGTCAAACTACACACATAGGAAGAGTTGAATTATATGCAAGCATTTTAAAATAAACGATTGCTCCTCAGTTTTCTGTGATTATTTTATATAATCAAATGTCTTCCAGGTATACATCCCAAACCAGCAGTTGCCAAGCTCTGCTTTATTGTCTAATTTCATTAGAATTATCCAAAATTATTATGATAAGTACAGATAAATTGGCATAACTCCAGATTTATGAAATCAAAATGTCCAGAACTGAGGAATATGCATTGAAAAATGTGCTCCTCAGGTGATGCTGATGTAATATGGGATCCGAGTTTAGAATCCAAGGAAAATTAACCTTCGTGCCCTCTAGTTGACCAGAGTTATCTAGATGACCAGAGTCGCCCTCTTGTTATCCAGAGGTCCTTTCCCCTTTCACTTTCTGCTCTCTCTCCATCTGCACGATCGTCCTCTCCTTCCTCCACTTGTCTTCATCCACATCCAAGCCCTCCTCCATCAATTCTCCTAAAGCTCCAAATGGTCAGTTGCCACTAAAGTTCCCTCTGTCCCATGAACAAGTTATGCGGGCAAATGTAGAATTTAAGCTTGGACCCAGTGGAATCAAGAGCTGCAATTAAAGATTTCTCTAAACCCAGAGAGGACCTGCAAATACTTGTAGAAGATTAGAGATTTCCTGTGAGTGCAAAGGACTCTGGGTGACCTGATGCTATAGACAAAATCTTACGGTCCCTTCAGATTCATGTGTTAAAATCTAATTCTCTATGTGATGGGATTTGGAGGTGGGGCCTTGGAAGGTGATTAGGTCATGAAAGCTGAGACTATGAATCCGAACAGTGTTCCCATCAAAGGGACTTCTGAGAGCTCCCTCATCCCTTTGGTCATGTGATGACACGGTATAAAGATGACAGCCTGTGAACCGGGAAGCAAGCCCTCAACAGACATGAAACCTGATGACCATTTGACCTTGGTTCTTACCATCTCCCGAACCATGAGAAATAAATTTGTTTCCCTGCTACCTAGTCTATGACATTCTATGTTGGCATCCAGAAATTGGCTAAAGTACCAACATAACAACTTGTATACATAATTTCTGGAATCACTGATGCCAAATCTTTGATGGCAAGAGGCGATTGATCTGCTGGAGGAATGGACCTATGTGATCCCTCTTTCCACAATAAACCAGAGAGTAAAAACAAGCTAAAGTAGGTCAAGGTCTCCTAAAAGCGGTGCCTGAAAAGTTTCCAATAACAGTTGATTAGATGGTAATTCCATCGCATAAACAACCACAGCAAAGTGACACAACTATCAGAGATTTCAGGATAACCTCAAAAACACCATCTGACAACATCAGGGAGTTAAAGAAGACATGAAGTTTCAAAAAGTCAACATTTATTCAAATGCCATTGTAGAAATTTTAATTTAACACTATGAATAAATTCTGGGCAAGTGGCGGCATGGCATGGTGACTTTGGGGCACAAGTGCTGAGTTTCGAAGCTTCAGTTTCTATACCCTTTGGAGATGCCCCTGGCCTCCTAACCCGTACCCACCTGTCAAGTAGAGTGCGTCCTGGGCAGCGCCTCAAGGGGAAACATCACAGATGCCCAGCTGAGCACACACCGTCATGCCTGGAGGAAGAAGTCGCTTCTGGGAGCAGGAGGAGCTGCTGGAACCCCTCCTGGCAGGCTTCTTTTCCTGCCCTCCAGCGCCTCATGCAAACAATCCCAGCAGCAGCAGGCGCTCCAGCTGCTGGGCTGCAGCTCTGCCAAATGAGAGAAGCCTCTCTCCAGTGAGGCAGAGAAGCTCAGGCCACATACCCGGGTCTATGCCTCCATGTCTCCCACTGTGCCCAGGACTGACAGCAGCGTGGGAGATCCTGGCTGGGGCCATGCTGGCCCCCTCCTCTCTTCTACCTCTTGCTCCAGCCATACTTTCAGCTCCAGAGCTGAGGCCTATAGCTACAGCAGGTGCCATGAGGTCAGGCAGCTGCTTAATGGGCTAGTGCTGGGCAAGACCAGGGCAGGGGCAGGAGGGCTCTGAAGCTGCCACTAGCTCCAGTTCTGTCCCTGACGGGGGCTCTTCCCCTAGTGCTGGCACTGGCTCATCAGATGGTGCTGGAAGGTCCTGTATCGCTGTACATTGAGCAGGAGTTGAAAAAGAAGAAAGAGTCACCAATGTCAGTCACTTTCCAATGGAATTTCCACGCACAGAATCAATCGCGCTGAATTTAAGGAATTGCATTCCAAAAACACTACCCTTGCCAAGTCTCTGAGTCTATAGGGAAAACACCCAACTCCCCGCCCCCCGCTGCAAAGTCTCTGACACTATAGACCACCTCACCGTGTGCTTGTGCCTCGAGGAAGAGCAGAGGTTCCAGTTGGACAAGAACAATGCCCAGATATGGCCCCAGTGGGATCACAGGTGAAGCCTGGCCTGGGTGGGGCTTGCTCTGGGCTGCCCTGTGATACCTGGGGGCGCCTTCAGCCAGAGGCACCTGGGTGAGGGATGAGCCTGCATCAGCATCGTGGGAAAAGGCTCTTGATCTGGGCCCTCCTGAAGCACGAACCTCAAGATGTGAGGATGCAGCATGAGAACATCATGCTCTCCTGAGCGTCTCCCACCAAGGGAGCAGGCTGTGGGGCTGTCCCTAGGATGTGGGTGCCTGATTACCAGAGTTCTAAGTTCTGTTAGGTCTGTCACCAGGGAATTGAACTCACTTCTTTAAGGTTCCGTATCCTTGGCTCCTTCGTTCCATGAGACCTACTCGGAATCGCCTGGGCTGCTGGCTGCTCACCCTCCACCCAAGTCAGCTCCTTACCTGTACACAGGTAAGTCCACCCAGGGCCTGCATGTACACCTGCACCTGATGTGCACCTGGGGCCTAGGAATCCACTTGGGGCCTGTGATCCAACAGGGGCCTAATGTGGATTAAAAGTCATTTTGATTATTCCTACAGGGAAGAAAAGGCCTTCTAGCAATAAGAAACACAGTTTCATATCAAATATGTAAAAATGATCGAAATCTTATGGAAGAAAATTATCAATTTTAATCACTGAAATGTTAACTTTTGGTAAATATTTAAGTTTATAAGGAAAAATAAAACCATGCTGATTAAACCACAGTTGTAGGGAATGCTATAGAGTTTCTTGTTTGTGGGTTGAACACGGAAAGGTCCCACCTACTTATGGTCATAATTTTCTACCTTAATCTTCCTGTTCTTACGATCCATAGAAAAAATACCATGACAACGACGGTTATGATCGTTCAAGTATACAACTGAGGTTTAGTGACAGAAACATCAGGTGCACCAGTTGCAGTGCAGCAGTTCTTATTGGGGTGGGAAAATCAATCTTGTGTTCAGTATACATGGGAAGCAGGAGTACATGTAGGGAGAACTGCATTTCACTGGACTAAGGTTTTTCACAGAAGAGCTACAGTTTATCCTGCACTCTCCATTCTGTGATCAAAAACCATGGAACAGAGAAGAGTGTTTCAACCTGAGACTCAGTTACCAGAAATGCACCTGCCCCACCTCCCTGCAACCATATACGCCACCTCTCTGTGCTGAGCCTGAGGGGTTCACATACGGCACAGACTGAGGCTGGACTCCATAGTTTTCAGCCTCCCAGGTGTCAGGTGTTTTGCGGTCACCCGGAGGAGGGAAGCTCCTGGGTTCCATCTTCTTCACCAGCAGGGGGCAGCAGAGCTGCAACCAGAAGTTAGTCTGGGGCTGCCCAGGAGGAGCCTAAGAGGGAGGCCAGCCCGGAAGGCTCAACAGGTGTTTGAGGATCGGTCCTGGGTCTGGAAGCCCAGTAAAGTGCATCCTATCCCCTCGGGCTGCAGTAAACCCGTCCTGAGTGCTGCATTCACGCGGCGTCACTGAAATGACAGGAGACGGGGTACAGTGAGGGCCTCACCTGGGAAATGCAGCTGGAGGTGCCTGAGCCCTGGTGTCAGCCTGGGCAGCTCCTAAAGGGCTGGGATTCCCTGGGAGATGCCCCGAGGTCAAGGTGCTCTAGGAGGAGGGCACAGTGTGAGGAAAAAGGGTTTCCAGGGCCTGAGCCCTTCATCTAGTATTGCTGCCTGAGCCTCCTGCCCCTCTAAGGTCTTGTCCCTCTCTGTTCAGCAACATTCTGAGAAGCTGAGTCCTCAGTCCTGGGCACTTCCACAGGCTCCCCTGCCCCTTCTCCCTCTGCCTTTCCTTCCAGCTCCAGGCCGACTCTGACTCGGGGGCGGCTCCTGTGCTCAGAAGAGTCTCAGGTGGGTGGGGTGGCGCACTCAGGACCCTGGTTCCTGGATGGGACATCCCCAGCCTCCTTGAGGAGACGGTCTCCACAGGGGAGGGAATTCTCACCTGCCTCAGGCCACAGTTCTGGCCACCAGGTGGTCTTTGGCTCAGTGACAGGATACACCTCATTGCAGGGACCAGGGACCACCACCCTACGGAGCCCACACCCTGTGCAAAGGCCGTGTCCCTGGGATTCTCACAGAGACCATGGGGCTTAATGGATTTCCCATCAATATTTCACGTAAACTTGTAAAAGTCACCAGAAAACCACACTAGATAGAGAACCCTGGTGCTTTTTACCATTTTATATAAAATATTGATGGGAAAATAAATAAACAATGGCAGAGCTGAGGATGGCAATGGCTGGTGTACTGTGGGGATGGGGACGGACTAGAAGGATCAACACCATGGGTGAAATGAGACCAGATGTCCTGATGACTCCACATGGGTGAGGGGTTCCTTAAATGACTCAACTATTCTCACTGAAGTAGGTGACAAGTGTCCTAATGACACAATCCATCATTTAGAGGAAATGACCAGGATGGGAAATTTCCTCCAGCCAGGAAGACTGTGGACAAATTCATGAGCAGGTCTGCCCCAGTTCACCTGGCTGTGAGACCACTGGATCTGAGTCCCTCCAGCCCTCCAGGCAGACTTTGAAGAGGGGGCATCAAGAGTGGATTTAGAACTTAGCTGACCAGGATGTATTGGGGTTTGGGGACTCAGCTGTGACTTAGGGAAATGGGGTCTGGTTGAATCATCAGACCGAGGTGGACATCCCTCAGCTGGTCCCTGGATTTCCACAGGTCATGACAAGCCAGTCCTTGGCCTGAATATCCTGGATCAGTCCCCAGAACTGCCCAGCTCAGGTTCATGTCATTCTCTACAGAAAATCCAATGGAGTGGACACTGTGGGATCCGCCCAGATTCTTTTTTCTGATCTCACCCACCCAGCACTTTTGGGAGCTTGTGGCAGCTGAGAGCTGTGCCTTCACTGGGAAGTGCCACTCAGAGCAGAAAATTGCCTCCTCCAGGTTTATGCTCTTCCTCAGTGAGGTTAGGTTTCATGACTGCCTGAGGCCAAGATCTCAAGACTCTGCCTCAATATAGGAGGACCTGAAATTCCTCCTAGCTCCACAGCTCCCTGTGGGAAAGACTGAGACCTCAATGAGAGTCGGGGTCTCCTGCCCGGTGTTGCCTCCCTTACCTTCTTTCACATCCTCTGTGAATGCAATTCCCCATCTCAGAGTCTGCTTCCAGGGAACCTAAATTAAGATCACCAACCATCCCCAACATGGACCATGCAGGACCTCAGGAGGCCACTGTACACTGGAATGCACCCGTTTATTCCTAAATTAGCATTGTGAGTATCCAGATGCCCAATGAGATCTGAGTGTTTCTTGCATTTGTATGGAATGAAAAGGGAGCCTGACTCACCAGGTGCTCTGGGTTCTGAGGGAGAGTTGGAGTCAAATCCCCCCACAGGGAAACCCGGGGCAGGAGGAGCAGCCTCACCCCATGCAGGGACCACAGATGCACCCACAGGGTGAGCTGCAGGATGGACACTGCTCACCTCCACCCTCCACACCCTGGGCAAAAATCATTCTTTCCACCCCTCCTTCAGGCTATCAAAGCTGATACTTAAAAAGCCACCACAGCCCACGCTTGTCAACAGGAAACCCATTCACAGCTCCATCAACCACACAATCTCCACAGATTCTTCAAAACATAGTAACAGTAGCCATGCAAAGTATAGAAAATGTCTCCTAAATAATTGTACTTAAATTACATATGAAAGTGATACTATTTTTGATATGCTAGGTAAATAAAGTATATTATGTAACTCATTTTCTTCTTCTCTTTGTATTTCTAATGCGATGACTAGACATTCGGTTTCCCATGAGGCTCACAACATATTGTGAATGAACAGTGCTGGTCTGCACCCCTTCAGGTTACAGGGGTTGTGGAGTGACCTGGTGCAGGAAGCCCCATCTCCATCCATAGGACATTGGTGTGAACCCAGGGACAGGCGCTGGTATAAAAGAGATGAGAACACAGGTGTCAACCACCTGCTTGTACAGGGGACTCAACCTACACTTTGAGTCAAGTAATTTCCTTTCCTATCTTCAATCCTGAACAGGAGGGCTTTCTGGTCTTCTTTTTGTTTTCAAGTTTGTGCCCCTTCAAGTTTCATGCTGTCTGGATCCCAGCCAGGGGACACTGAGGAAATCCAGGAGTCTGGAGGGCCCTGTCACCTCCTCCCCCACATGTGAGTGTTTGTATTTCCATCAGGAATCTGAGCGCCTTTTGCCAGGTCCTGAGGCAGGAACAGGCCACACGGAGGAAAGGAATTTCTTCCCTGAGGTCAGCAATCCATGAATGAAGGAAGCAGGGAACTGAGCAGCAGATTCTGAATCTACACCTGGACCCAGGAGGCCCCTGAGCCTCCAGCAGCCAGCATAGAGAGGCCACCAGGGGGCAGCAGAGAGCAACCTGGCAGAAACTCCTGGGGATGGTGTGGGCCTGGGCATCAGGGAGATGCTGCCATGCAGGGAGGGTCAGTGACCGTGACCTGAGACCTGGAGGGAAAGAGGTTCTTCTTTTCTTAGAGTACTTGTCCTTGACATTGATGTTTAAAGTCTTCTGACTTCCTGGTTCTCAGATCTGACTCTTGGAGATGGTGCCTATTTTTCTGACACAGATTCAGGCACTTTGCCTCTTCCCATAGCCCGGCCCCCATCTCACAGTCACACATGCCATCCCATTCTGTAGTCAAACATATCCCACCTCTCTGCCCTTTGCTCTGGGAGCTCCTGTCCTGCAGACATAGGGACTTCTCCTTCCCTGGCCACTCCTCCATGTCCACTCTTCCCAGTCTGTCCTGGTGAACCCCCCAAATTACAGCTCTTGATTTCCTTATGAGGCACAAAATACTTGCTCATTAACCTTTCCTTGATTTCAGTTTTTATCCATTGATACATTTTCCCAGCAACTGAAGACAACTTCGTTATAATAAACACTCATTCCCAGGGTCTTGGAGTTTGCAGTCCCTTCTCATTTTCTCATGAAGCAAACATCTCCTTCCCATCCTGATCTGTCCCTGGCCCTGACAGCACCCTGGTGATACTGAGGCACAGCACCTATGATCTGGCACTAGAACTCACAGTCAAGGTAGAAACTTATCACATCCCATGGATCTTGCAACACTCCGTGTGCACTTGGCAACCAAGCAATTTCATTCTCCCCTAGCACTGAGGAGCTGTGCCCTGGGGTGAGGCCCGGACCTGTCCAAGGCTTTTGCTGGCCCCTGTAGAGTGGGAATGAAGAGGGTCCCTGCCTTGAGCTCTGGAATGTGTCTTCAAAATGGATTTAGGCCAATACCAGACATCTCACATCTGGCATAACATATTTATGACCAGGACATTTCTAGAGACACAGACAAAAGCTAACCACCTCCCTCCTGAGCTAGGATGGAAGGGAGGAGGGAACTGTGGACTCCAGGTAATTCCCCCATCACCACTGTGACTCTGGCATCCTCTTGAACAAGGCCAAGCACTATCTCATAGGAAGAACTTTGTATCCCCTAGAGAATGAAGAGAAACTCAGCTCTGAGCTTTTCCGTGACCAACTCAGGCAAGCAGCAAGGCTGGGTACAATCTGGGTAAAGATGTGAGCCCAGACCATGAGACCAGTGGGTGAAGGAAAATTGCACGGGCTGAGGGGGTGGGTAAGCAGGGGCCATCCCTCCTCTCTCTGTTTCCCTTTGGGTTGAGCTCTTCACTGGAAACCACAGATCTCCTCCAGCAGCAGCTCCTGACTCTGCTGATTTGCATCACGGGCTGTTCTCTTCAGCAAAGGTATAAGAGAGGCCTGAGAGGAACCTGCCCAGCCTGGCCTTGGGAAGCAGCCTTGGCGGTGCCTCAGCCATGGCTGGGACCCTTCTCCTCCTCGGCCTCCTTGCTCACTTTACAGGTGCTGCCCCCAGGGTCTCACCAACCTGCCCAACTCCAGGGCTCTGGGTCCAGCGTGGCCCTGACTCTGAGCTCAGCGGGGCCCTGCCTATGGTGGGCAGGATGCTCATGACCCTGCTGCAGGGTGGGGGCTGTTGGGGCCGAACTCCCCACACACTCTGCTCAAGGCCTTGTGAGAGCCTGAGGGATTGCACCTGCCAGGAGAGAGTAGTGGGTTTTCAGTTCAAAGGCTCCACGCAACAGGAAAGTCCATGGGCCACTGGCACTGGGGCTGATTGCGGGGGATACACTGAGGGTTCACAGACTCTCTGGAGCTTGTCCACATCAGGAGGGCAAGGATTTCATAAAAAGGGTCTTTTACCTGAAAGTTAACCTCTACTTTTTTTCTTTCTTTTCCTTTGCAGGCTCTGCAGCCTCCTATGATGTGACTCAGCCACGCTCGGTGTCAGTGTCCCCAGGACAGACGGCCAGGATCACCTGTGGGGGAGACAACATTGGAAGTAAATATGTGCAGTGGTACCAGCAGAAGCCAGCGCAGGCCCCTGTGCTGGTCATCTATGATAATAGCGACCGGCCCTCAGGGATCCCTGAGCGATTCTCTGGCTCCAACTCAGGGAACACCGCCACCCTGACCATCAGCGGGGTCGAGGCCGGGGATGAGGCTGACTATTACTGTCAGGTGTGGGACAGTAGTAGTGATCATCCCACAGTGACACAGGCAGATGGGGAAGTGAGACAAAAACACCCTCCCAGCCTCTGTCACCCTCTTGCTCCAGCCCCGGGAGGCCTGTGGATAAAGCCATGAGTGAATCTGGCCCAGTTCACCTGGATCTGAGCCTTTCAGCCTGCCCTTCCCTTCAGCCCCCTCCAGGAGTCTCTACAGAGCATACATCAGGCAGAGACATGGCCTGGAAGGACCAGAATCATCTGGTGACTTGGGGCTGTTGTGTGAGTTAGAGAATGAGGGCCTGGGTGGAAACACAGACAGAGGCAACCTCTGTCCACTGTCCTGCCCCTGGATGGTCATATGGTGGGGACAGGGCAACTCCTGAGATCAACTGTCTCGATCAGGCCCCAGAACTGCTGCCCAGCCCTGCTGAGGTCCTGGCCCCAGGCTGTGTGGCAGCCTGTGATTCCCAACAGAGCAAACCAGAGGAGGGGACACTGTGAAGTCTGCCCAGATCCCCTCTTCCTTGTGACCCACCTGGCACTGCTGAGAAGCCCAGTAGCTTCTCAGAGGTTGTTTACAAAAGAGAAATAACTCGCTACGGCACATGACATAGACTTGTTGCTAAATCCCACGGGTCTACAGTAGGATTCTCCTCTGAAGCTTTGCCTTAAGCACAAGGTTTCCGTTCCTATGTCCAGTTCCTCTATTATGGTGGAGTCTGCTAGTTTCTCAGTCTCAATAGCAGGACACTCACACCCCTGCCTGCACCTGCAGCAGAACCTTTCTGCTCTTGGCCCCAAAATAACGGTTGAGGCATTTCTCAGACCCATGATGTATGAAGTGGCACAATCTCGGCTCACTAAAACCTCAGCCTCTCAGGTCGAAGCAATTCTCCCTGCCTCAGCCTCCTGAGTAGCTGGGATTACAGGTGCCCACCACCTCGCCTGGCTAACTTTTGTGTATGTAGTAGAGACGGGTTTTCACCATGTTGGCCAGGGTGGTCTTGACCTTCCGATCTCAAGTGATCCACCCACCTCAGCCTCCAAAAGAGCTGGGAATATACACATGAGCCACTGCACCTGGCCATGTTTTTCTTATTTTTGCTCCTCCTCTTTTCCTCAACACCTCAGGTCGGTGAACTGGGGAGATTTTGAGGGACAGGCTCAGTGCTCCCTCAAAATTCCCCTGTCGCACATCGCTGAGGCCCTGTCCTGGAAACTCCCCAAAAGTGAATGGTCTCCCTATAGGATGGGAGCTTCCAAAATGGCTCCACAGGGAAGAGTTAACCTGAGTCCATTCCTTCGTCCTCACTGACATCCAGCATTTGTGATTTCCATGGACATCAGTACTTTTGTAGCTGAAATCTTTATTAATCTACTTAAGGAGATAATTAATTTAATAAATATTCAGACATTAGTTGCATCCAATATTTAAATTTCTTTAATCAATTGGTAAACATAGCCATGATTATATATAGTTTAGGCTTCATAAACTTTGATTAAATGGATTTTATGAAAAACAAAGTAACCATTTTATTCTACATGTATCCTATATCAATATGTTGTGTACTTGAAATATCCACAAGAAAATGTATTTCAAAAATCAAATTGTATTTATTGCCTATTGTTGCATAAAAATTGCTCCCTAATAGTGAGCATGCTAAAAGAACATGTGTTTGTGATCTTGTCACTTCGGTGCGCCTGGAAGTGACAGTCGCTTAGTTTTGTGGTTCTGGCTCTGGGTTGGTCACGAAGTTGCAGCCAAGTTGTCAGGCCAGGCTGCATTCAGAGACCAGAGCAGGTGGCCAGGCCCTGCCTGAGGGGCTTTTACTCTCCCTACCCTGTTTGGCTAATGTGGAAAAGCTCAGAGGAAAAGGAAAGAATGAAGGGTAAGGCTTTTGTCCTGGTCCCCCTTGTCAAAGACCATCCCCTACATGCACCATTTCTTACTCTTTCCCAGGACATCCTAGGCATAGAGCACTGCCCAAGTATTCTAAGGCTGTAGAGTATTCCACAGCAGGATTTTAGCCAGGCAACCTCTAATGGTTATCACCCTGATTTTGATCTTACAAATCACACTGCAGCGAGCATCCTGTGCAGACTCCTTTGAGCTCCTGTGTGCATATGAACGTAGGATAAATTTTCAGAAGTGGAATTGTTGGGTCAAAAGGATGTGCCTTTCTAACTTTTACCCACTGTTTTCACTTTCCCCTCCAGAGGGGTTCTACCAGTTTACAATGCCAGCCCTAAATATCGATTGGAGTACATTGGTGAAAGTGCAAATTTTTGCCAACCTGTGAGATATAAAAAGTTATCTTGTTGCATTTATATTTTTGATTTCTCCTATTTTGCTTGAGGTTCAGCATTTACTCAAATATTTTAGGGCTCATTACTTTTTAGAATTTGGTAAACTTTTTCTTAAATGTCTAGATAAGAAGTATTTTAGTCTTTGCCACACATGAGACAACATTGGGGATAATATGTAGGTTCTGATAGCACCATCTGCAATGTAACCGTTTAAAAATAAGAAAACTGCTATCAGTTGTGGGGATATTTTAAAAATGTGGCAGGCCGGGGATGTCCCACAGGATATGGTTTAATGTTCCCTGGTTTCTAGGGTTATTTGAAGTCTGAAAATTGCACCAGCATATGTTCTAGGTGGCGACCTCTTTGTGAGGGACACTGTATTTCACCTCGTACAGTGGCCTGAGGTCTTTCTTTGGATAAGAACATACTTGTACCATCTATTTGGTTGGATCTTGTCTCTGCTCAAGACAGCCCTGTGTCACAAGCTCATGATTTTCATCTTCATCCATGGTTTTTGAATTTTGTGAGAACTTTAGTATAACAGGAAGAGAGTTTTTTGGGGTCCATAGGATGGGAAGTTATTGGCTGAATGATGTTCTCCAAAATTCATGCATTGAAGGTGTAATGCAGTGTGTGTGTGTGACCGAAATTGCACACAGCATCTTTAAAGAGGTGATTAAGTGAAAATGAAGAAATTAGGGTGGATTCTTATCCAATCTGACTGATGTCATCCTAGAAAGTAAAAATTTGCACACACAGAAATGAGACACCAGAGATGAGTGTGCAGAGGAAAGACCATGTGTGGACACAGCAAAGAGGCAGCGACCTGCAAGTCAAAAAGAGAGGCCTCAGGGGAAATCAAACCCACCAACACCTTTATCGTGGATTTTTTTTTTTTTTTTTTTTTTTTTTTTGAGACGGAGTCTCGCTCTGTCGCCCAGGCTGGAGTGCAGTGGCCGGATCTCAGCTCACTGCAAGCTCAGCCTCCCGGGTTCCCGCCATTCTCCTGCCTCAGCCTCCCGAGCAGCTGGGACTACAGGCACCCGCCACCTCGCCCGGCTAGTTTTTTGTATTTTTTTAGTAGAGACGGGGTTTCACCGTGTTAGCCAGGATGGTCTCGATCTCCTGACCTCGTGATCCGCCCGTCTCGGCCTCCCAAAGTGCTGGGATTACAGGCTTGAGCCACCGCGCCCAGCCTATTGTGGATTTTCAAGCTTCACAACTGTGAGAAAATATCTTTCTGCCATTTAGATCACTAGCTCTTTTGTATCTTCTTGTGGGAAGTTTAGCAAGTAAAAACAAGAGGGACCTCAAAGACCTTGGATGCGGGAGAAGGAGGACATGGAGTAGGGTGCAGGAGGCGGGGCAGGGAGGGCCTGGAAGGTCGCGCTCTGAGGTGCATCTCCTGGGTGGAATCTTGACTCCACTCACTACTGTCTGGAGGACTTGGGAAAAATATTGAACCTCCTAATATCGATTTACTAATAAAGATAGGTTTGGAGCATAAGGCTCCCCAACATATTATAAAAGTCTTCTTGAGGTAACACTTGTAAAACTGTCACCAATGCATCTGGCATGAATTATGGGCTCATAGGCAGCCCTTCTGAGTGATCTAGTGACCTTCAGAAAATGACATTCACACTGTGGGCACCAGGGGGCACTGTGAGGTTTAGTCTGAGGCCCCTAACGAGTCCAAGCCCCTGGTAATGCTCAAATGCAAAGGGCAGTACTGTTGCTTCCTTTAAGGCCCCTTGTATTGGGTAAATCTTAACACATACTTGACCCTTCTTCTGATCTTGAGAAATTACTCAGAGAAGGCCATCAGGCTCAGGTTCCAGACAGAACTAGGACAAATGTTTTAGGGAATTGACAACAGATTTGCATCCACTGCTCACCAGAGCAACTTAATAATGACATAAGAATAACGGAAGTAAATTTGCATGAAGAGATTCCCCTCCCCATGATAAAAGAGGCCTGGAGGTTCCTCCCCAGCTGTGGGCTCAGAAGGAGAACTCTGGATCATCTCCACCATGGCCTGGACCCCTCCCCTGCTCATCCTCCTCACTCTCTGCACAGGTGCTGCCTCCCCGTGCTCAGCCCCTACCGAACCAGGGATCAGCCTAGCCCTGAGCTTTAGCTCAGCACAGAAAGTGATGGAGGGTGTGGGGCTCTGGAAATGAGAGCCTCATCCTCAGACACCCCTCCTGTCCTCTCTTGCAGGTTCCGTGGTTTCCTCTGAGCTGACTCAGGAGCCTGCATTGTCTGTGGCCTTGGGACATACAGTCAGCATGACCTGCCAAGGAGACAGCCTCAAAACCTATTATGCAAGCTGGTACCAGCAGAAGCCAGGCCAGGTCCCTGTGCTGGTCATCTATGGTAACAACTACCGGCCCTCAGGGATCCCAGGCCGATTCTCTGTCTCCTGGTCAGGAAACACAGGTTCCTTGACCATCACTGCCGCTCAGGTGGAAGATGAGGCTGACTATTATTGTAACTCCTGGGACAGCAGTGGTAACCATCCCACAGTGACACAGACAGATGGGGAAGTGAGACAGAAACCCCTTCACTATCTGTGTCACCCTCTCTCTCCAGCCCCAGCAGGATTGTGAACAAAGTCATAAGCAGAACTGACCCAGTTCACCTGGATCTGAGACCTCCAGGCTGCCCTTCCCTGCAACTCTCTAGGCAGGCTCTGCAGAAGTTGGGTCAGTATAGGATTTGAGGCTCTAAGGACCACTCTGTTCTGCTGTTGTTTGGACTGAGGGTGTCTTAGCTGAAGATGATCTAAGTGGAAGGACAATAAGAGGGAGGCACACAGCCGTTGGTTGGCCACGGTCCCTGGAGTTCCTCTTGTGTGGTGACTGGATCTAACACAATGCCTGGACCTTGTGTGGTGACTGGATCTAACACAATGCCTAACCATTTGTTAGACTGGATCTAACAAATGCCCTGGATTATTGGTCTGAACTGCCCATGTTTAACTGAGACCCTCAAGCCCCAGCTCCATGCATCTCACGTTCTGAACAGGAAAGTTTCCTAGTGAGCACTGTGGCATGCCTTGGCATCCCTGGCTTCATACAGGTCTTCCCCTCCGAAAAATGCCATTGAGTGCAAAGAACGGCCTCATGCAAAGATGTGCCTCCTTCAGAATGTGGTTCAAGAGCAATGACTGCCTGATGCCTTAATCCCAAAGCCATGCTTTAATTTAGGATGACCTTAAATGCCTTCTAGCTGAGCAGTCAACTGTAACACATTCCTACTCACGGCACCTTCGGTCAGAGGTGCCTGGGGTTAGGGATGAGCCTGCGTCTGCATCGTGGGAAAGGCTCTGGCTCTGGGCCCTCCTGAAGCACGAACCTCGAGATGTGGGGATGCAGCATGAGAACATCTTGCTCTCCTGAGTGTCTCCCACCAAGGGAGCTGGCTGTGGGGCTGTCCCTAGGATGTGGGTGCCTGGTTACCAGAGTTCTAAGTTCCAATGGGGTCTGTCACCAAGGAAGTGAACTCACTTCTTTAAGGTTCCGTATCCTCGTCTCCTTCCTTCCATAAGATCTACTCAGAACATCCTGGGCCGCTTACTGCTCACCCTCCCCCCAGGACAGCTCCTTACCTGTACACAGGTAAGTCCACCCAGGGCCTGCTTGTACACCTGCGCCTGATGTGCACCTGGGGCCTAGGAATCCACTTGGGACCTGGGATCCAACAGGGGCCTAATGTGGATTAAAAGTCATTTTGATTTTTCCTGCAGGGAGGAAAAGGCCTTCTAGCAATAAGAAGCAGAGTTTCACATCAAACATGTAAAAATGATCCAAATCTCATGGAAGAAAAGTATCAATTTTAATCACTGAAATGTTAACTTTTCATAAATATTTAAGTTCATAAGGAAAAATTAAACCATGCTGATTAAACCACAGTTGTAGGGAATGCTATAGAGTTTCTCATTTGTGAACTGAACACAGAAAGCTCTCACCTACTTATGGTCACAATTTTCTACCTTAATCTTCTTAATCTTATGATTAATAGAAAAAATACCATGACAATGATGGTGATGATGGTTCAAGCACACAACCGAGGTTTAGTGACAGAAACATCAGGTGCTCCAGTTACAATGCAGCTGTTCTTATTGGGGTGGGAAAATCAATCTTGTGTTCGGTATACATGGGAAGCAGGAGTACATGTGGATAGAACCGCATTTCACTGAACTTAGGTTTTTCACAGAAGAGCTACAGTTTATCCTGCACTCTCCATTCTGTGATCAAAAACCATGGAACAGAGAAGAGCGTTTCAACCTGAGACTCAGTTACCAGAAAAGCACCTGCCCCACCTCCCTGCAACCATATATGCCACCTCTCTGTGCTGAGCCTGAGGGGTTCACATATGGCACAGACTGAGGCTGGACTCCATAGTTTTCAGTCTCCCAGGTGTCAGGTGTTTTGTGGTCACCTGGAGGAGGGAAGCGCGTGGGTTCCATCTTCCTCACCAGCAGGGGGCAGCAGAGCTGCAGTCAGAAGTTAGTCTGGGGCTGCCCAGGAGGAGGCTAAGAGGGAGGCCAGCCCTGAAGATTCAAGAGGTATTTGAGGATCAGTCCTGGGTCTGGAAGCCCAGTAAAGTGCATCCTATCCCCTCGGGCTGCAGTAAACCCGTCCTGAGTGCTGCATTCATGCGGTGTCTCCCAAATGACAGGAGACGGGGAACAGTGAGGGCCTCACCTAGGAAATGCGGCTGGAGGTGCCTGGGCCCTGGTGGCAGCCTGGGCAGCTCCCACAGGGCTAGGATTCCCTGGGAGACGCCCCGAGGTCGAGGTGCTCTAGGAGGAGGCACAGTGTGAGGAAAAAGGGTTTCCAGGGCCTGAGCCCTTCACCTAGTATTGCTGCCTGAGCCTCCTGCCCCTCTCAGGTCTTGTCCCTCTCTGTTCAGCAACATTCTGAGGAGCTGAGCCCTCAGTCCTGGGCACTTCCACAGGCTCCCCTGTCCCTTCTACCTCTGCCTTTCCTTCCAGTTCCAGGCATACTCTGACTCAGGGGCGGCTCCTGTGCTCAGGGGAGTCTCAGGTGGGTGGGGTGGGGCATTCAGGACCCTGGTTCCTGGATGGGACATCCCCAGCCTCCTTGAGGAGACGGTCTCCACAGGAAAAGGGATTCTCACCAGTCTCAGGCCACAGCTCTGGCCACCAGGTGGTCTTTGGCTCATTGACAGGATATATCTCATTGCAGGGATCAGGGACCACCACCCTATGGAGCCCACACCCTGTGCAAAGACTGTGTCCCTGGGATTCTCACAGAGACCATGGGGCTTAATGGATTTCCCATCAATATTTCATGTGAACTTGTAAAAGTCACCAGAAAACCACACTGGATAGAGAACCCTGGTGCTTTTTAACATTTTACATAAAATATTGATGGGAAAATAAATAAACAATGGCAGAACTGAGGATGGCAATGGCTGGTGTACTGTGGGGATGGGGTCGGACTAGAAGGATTAACACCATGGGTGAAATGAGACCAGACGTCCTGATGACTCCACATGGGTGAGGAGTTCCTTAAATGACTCAACTATTCTCACTGAAGTAGGTGACAAGTGTCCTAATGACACAATCCATCATTCAGATGAAATGACCAGGATGGGACATTTCCTCAAGCCAGGAAGACTGTGGACAAATTCATGAGCAGGTCTGCCCCAGTTCACCTGGCTCTGAGACCACTGGATCTGAGTTCCCCCAGCCCTCCAGGCAGACTCTGCAGAGGGGGCGTCAAGAGTGGATTTAGGACGCAGCTGACCGCAATGTACTGGGGTGTGGGACTCAGCTGTGACTTAGGGAAATGGGGTCTGGTTGAATCATCAGACTGAGGTAGACATCCCTCAGCTGGTCTCTGGATTTCCACAGGTCATGACAAGCCAGTCCTTGGCCTGAATATCCTGGATCAGTCCCCAGACATGAGCTGAGGTTCACGTCATTCTCTACAGAAAAATCAGCGGAGTGGACACTGTGGGATCTGCTCGGATTCCTTCCTGTGATCTCACTCCCCCAGCACTGTTGGGAGCTTGTGGCAGCTGAGAGCTGTGCCTTCTTCACTGGGAAGTGCTGCTCAGCACAGAAAACTGCCTCCTCCAGGTTTATGCTCTTCCTCAGTGAGGTTAGGTTTCATGACTGCCTGAGGCCAAGATCTCAAGACTCTGCTTCAATATAGGAGGACCTGAAATTCCTCCTAGCTCCACAGCTCCCTGTGGGAAAGACTGAGGCCTCAATGAGGGTCGGGGTCTCCTGCCCGGTGTTCCTTCCCTTACCTCCTTTCACATCCTCTGTGCATACAATTCTTCATATCAGAGTCTGTTTCCAGGGAACCCAAATTAAGATCACCAGCCATTCCCAACATGGGCCATGCAGGACCTCAGGAGGCCACTGTACACTGGAAAGCACCCGTTTATTCCTAAATTAGCATTGTGAGTATCCAGATGCCCAATGAGATCTGAGTGTTTCTTGCATTTGTATGGAATGCAAAGGGAGCCTGAGTCACCAGGTGGTCTGGGTTCTGAGGGAGAGTTGGAGTCAGATCTCCCTGCAGGGAAACCCAGGGCAGGAGGAGAAGCTTCACCCCATGCAGGGACCACAGATGTACCCCCAGGGTGAGCTACAGGATGGACACTGCTCACCTCCACCCTCCACACCCGGGGTAAAAAATCATTCTTTCCACCCCTCCTTCAGCCTATCAAAGTTGACACTTAAAAAGCCACAGCAGCCCACGCTTGTCAACAGAAAACCCATTCACATCTCTATCAGCCACACAATCTCCACAGATTCTTCAAAACATAATAACAGTAGCCATGCAAAGTATATATAAGATGTCTGAAATAATTGTACTTAATTACATATGAAGGTGATACTATTTTTGTTATGTTAAGCAAATAAAGTATATTATTTAACTCATTCTCTTCTCTTTGTATTTCTAATGCGATGACAAGACAGTGAGATTTCCATGAGGCTCACAACGTATTGTGAATGAACAGTGCTGGTCTGCACCCCTTCAGGTTACAGGGGCTGTGGAGTGACCTGGTGCAGGAAGCCCCGTCTCCATCCATAGGACATCGGTGTGAACCCAGGGAGGGGCGCTGGTGTAAGAGAGATGATAACAACAGGTGTGAACCACCTGCTTGTGCAGGGGACTGAGCCTTCACTTTGAGTCAAATAATATCCTTTCCTATCTTCAATCCGTAACAATAGGGCTCTCTGGTCTTCTTTTTGCTTTCAGGTTTGTGCCCCTTCAAGTTTCAGGCTGTCAGGAAACCAGCCAGGGAACACTGAGGAAATCCAGGAGTCTGACACTGACTCTGTTGTATGCCATCTGCCGGGGCCATCCCAAACTGCATCGTACCATTTCCTTTCCTGGTGCTCAAATAGCTGCTCCACGCACTTGTCCTGGTTCCAGACATGAATCTAGGTGGGAAGACAGGATAGTGTATGTTATAATATTTAAATGGAACCTGAATCCATTAATATTTAATATGAAACATTAAAAGAATTTTGTCATAAGCAATGGGGAGAGAAGAAAAGATACAAAAATCCTTTTAAGGAGAAAAACAAAAAAACGTATTTATTGAATGTCTGTGTGTCTTCATTGTCGCAAGGCTTAGAGAGGTCAGCTTTAAGTTGTACTGAGGAAGTGGTCTGACGGGAAAAGTAAGAAAGCAGGAAACACGCATCTCTGTGATTTAACACATAAATTACAGTTCAATAAAGCAAACATTCACCATAAATATCACGCTGGTGCACACAGAAAAGCCTGTTAAAAAACTTTCCCTTTGTCCTGCTGGGTCATATTCCCATGGATCACCTGTGTGCAGTGTGGACTCTGTGGTCCCCATTTCTCAGGCTGAGACCCAGATGGTGGGAAAGACACGTCGTCTGCTGATGAGTGGGAAGGGCAGCATTGGGAGCAATGGAATCAGGCTCAGGACTGCGGCCCTGGTCAGTGCTCCTGTTCCCTCCACAGGGTCCCTCCCACATGTGCCCGTGTGGATGTGGGTGCACTCCCTGGGGCGGCCGATGTGCTCCAGGGAATCGATGCTGCAGATGCTTCAGCACAAAGCGTGGGGGTGGGGATGGGATGAGGCTGCAGCTGGGGAGACCAGGGACCAACGATACCCAGCAGAGGGGTCCACCAGGTGGGTACCCCCATTTCCTGACAGGAGAAACAGCCTGGAGGTGGGTGCCAAGCAGAGGGCACTGCAGGGTGGGCCAAGGCCTAGAAGGTCACAGAGCCACAGGCACCTCACAGCAGTGACACTGAGGGCCAGGAGCTCACTCAGGTAAGGGATTTCAGCAGATCTTTCTCTCCTGAGGAAATCAGGTACAAGAAAAGTAAGTTCCTGCCATCAGAATAGACAAACAGGGACTTTAGTCTCCTCAGCTGAGCCCCGCTGTCCAGGGAAGCAGAAGCCTCTGAGCCCAGGCCCAGGTGAGGGTGGGGTGAGGAGAGGAGCTCAGGGTGCAGATTTGCATGGAGGCCCCGCCCTCCTCTGAGGCAGAGGGGATAAGACAGGGCTGGGGGCAGGTCCAGTGCTGGGATCTCAGGAGGCAGCGCTCTCAGGACATCTCCACCATGGCCCGGGCTCTGCTCCTCGTCACCCTCCTCACTCAGGGCACAGGTGACACCTCCAGGGAAGGGGCTTCTGGGTCCTCTGGGCTGATTCTTGGTCTCCTGCTCCTCAGGCTCACCTGGGCCCAGCACTGACTCACTGGAGTGTGTTTCTCCCTCTTTCCAGGATCCTGGGCTCAGGCTGCCCTGACTCAGCCTCCCTCTGTGTCTGGGTCTCCTGGACAGTCGGTCACCATCTCCTGCACTGGAACCAGCAATGACGTTGGTGGTTATAACTATGTCTCCTGGTACCAACAGCATCCAGGCAAAGCCCTCAAACTCATGATTTATGAGGTCAGTAAGCGGCCCACAGGGGTCTCTGATCGCTTCTCTGGCTCCAAGTCTGGCAACACGGCCTCCCTGACCATCTCTGGGCTCCAGGCTGAGGATGAGGCTGATTATTACTGCGGCTCATATTCAGGCAGCTACACTTTCCACAGTGGTCCAAGTTCATGGGGAACTGAGACCAAAACCTGCCCTGGCTTCTCAGGCTTCCTCCTTGCTCTGAAGATGCTTCTTCACCCTGTGCAAGGGACTTCCTGCAGTGCGGCCTTGAGAATTCTCCTCTCTCAGCTCCTCTCCTTTCCCACCATGAAGTCCAAAAGGAAACCGGCCCTGTGGTTTCTCATCCAGGACAGGGACAGCTTCCTGATGCTTGTGTGCTGTGGTCCCTGAATGTGCAACTCTTCCTAGCTCTTCAAATGCAGGGACAGTGACAAGGAGCTGCATGATTGCTGCAGTCACTGCTTTTCTCAGGAATGTCTCCACCATAAATGCATCACCATCTCCCACACTGTGGGTAGAAATTTAGCCAACTACATTCTAATGGTTATCGCCACAACCTTGATCTTAAATAACAGTGCAGCGAACATCCGTATGCAGCCTCCTTTGAGTTCCTGTGTGAATATGACCATAGGGTTCATTTCTAAAAGTGAAATTGCGGGTCAGAAAGATGTGTGCTTGTAATTTTCACCCACTGTTGTCAGATTTCCCTCCAGAGGGGTTCTACCAATTTTCAATGCCAGCCGGAAGTACTTGTTCAGAGTACATTGTTGAAAGTGTAAATTTTTGCCAACTTATCAAACAGAAAAATGTTATCTGGTTACAGTTTTATTTTTGAGTTTCCTGTTCTGCTTAATGTTGGGCCTTTTCACAAATAGTTCAGTACTCTTCATTTTTTAGGATTTGGTAAACTTTTTTAAAATTATCGGGTAAGAAGAATTTTAATCTTTGTGGGCTTACACGGTGGCTCATGCCTGTAATTCCAGCTCTTTGGAAGGCTAAGATGGGTGAATCACTTGATCCCAGGAGTTTGATATTAGCCTGGGTCACACTAGCCCCGTGAGATGAGTGAACCCTCATCTCACTTAAATTAAAGAAAATAAAAATAAACTTTAAAAAAGTCTTTGTGGCCCAAGGATCAACTTTGGGGATATTCCATATGGACTTACAGCACCATTTACAATGTAAACATTTAAAATGATAACAACCACTGGCAATAGCAGAACTAATTTGACTCCATCGGAAAACAAAAACAAAAACAAAAACACTAAAAGATTCCAATTCTGTATTTCCAAATGTTCTAATGGTCAGAGACCACTTCCTTGAACAGTGGTGAGTACGGGGAACTGATAGGATAGGTAGCATTTAGGCAGGTTTTGGGTGAAGAATAGGGATATACACAGGAAAGCTTTCAAAGAGAAAAACACATGGTGGTTGGAACACAGAACAGAACATAATATGTCTGAGAAATAAGACTTACTGGAGCTGAGTGAGAACAACAACAACAACAAAAATGGCATAAGCCATGTATTTCTCTCTGGATATCTCATTAAAATATTTTCTCCTCCCCAACACACCACCCATGTGAATTGTAAAAATGCCCATTTTTAATTTTTTTTTTTTTTTTTGCATATCATGACAGGGTCAAGCACATGAATCAAACTCAGTTTGATGAGTCCAGGCCTGTAAAGCACCAGACCCAGGTGGCCTCGGAAGGACCTGGGGAGACAAGGGCTTGTTGTCAAAAGTAGAGGAAGTGAGATTTTCATTGTGGCTTAGAGCAGAGATTCTAGTGGACATACAAGCCCCTGAGGGGTCTGGTTAAGATGCAGATGCAGCCTCAGCAGTTCTGGATGTGGCCCCAAATTCTCTGTGTCCAGCAACTCCCAGGTGAGGCTGATGCTGCTGGTCCTCCAAGGACCACACTTTGAGTGGCTTAGCTCTTATTCACCCACCTCACTCAAGCCACAGAGGAGACTCACACAAGGAGAGCACATTGTAGAAGCACAGGTCACTTCTCACTCCTCCCCTTGTGTCTTAGATCTTCTTCTGTTACTGTAAAGAAGTACCCAAGACTGGGTAATTTACAGAGAAAATAAAAGGTTTATTTGGCTCACAGTTCCAATGGCTGTAAAGTTCAAGGTGTGGCACCTGCTCTTGCTGAAGACCTCAGGCAATTTCCAGTCATGGCAAAAGGTGAAGGGGAGCCAGTGTGTGCTGAGGTCAATGGGGGGAGAGGAAGCAAGAGAGAAGGGGAAGATGCCAGGCTCTTTTAAATAACTAGATCTTGTGGAAACAGTGAGAATTCACTCACCCCAAGTGAGGGCATTAAACTATTCATGAGAGATCCACTCCCATCACCCTAAAAGCTCCCATTAGTTCCCACCTCCAACACTGGGGATCCAGCTTCAACATAAGATTTGGAAGAGACAAAGATCAAAGCCATAGCACCCTGAGGTTAGGCCACGCACTTGCTCATCTCTACATTTGTCCGTCCCCTCAGGACTGGGGTCCTGACTGCTCTGACTCAGTCTCCCTCCACTTCATGGACACCTGGCAGTCTGTCATCATCTGCTTTGCTGAATCCGCAGCAACACTGGGGGTAACAATTTTGTCTCCTGGTTCCATGAGAAACAGAGTAGAGCCCCACACAGCTGAGGTGTGGGGTCAAAGATTAAAACTAAGAGACAAAAATCTGATTCTCAGGCTTCAAGTCTGACTAGTGAGCTTCTTTGAGACTCCCTGGGATCCCAGCAGTGAGACTGAACATTATTGCTGTCCCACACATCCCAAGCAATGAGGAAGTAAGACCAAAACCCTCCTAAGATTCCTGACTTGTATCCTGACACCAGGCTGTGATTCCCGTCATTCCTTCAAGATTGCTCAAATAAGCAGTGACAATCATTTCCATATGAGATATGAGAGGAAAAAGAATTCCACATGAACCAAACCCATGAAGCCCACACTGAAGCCTGTTGAGTTCTCTGCAATCCAGTGAGATGGAGGGAACATTTTCATAGGAACTTTTGGGAATATGATGGGAACCAGCCGCAGCTATGGGTTCCAGAGACAAAACTCCGGGATGTCTCTCCCTGGCCTCGGCCCATCACCTGCTACCTCTCCTTACTCTTTGTATAGATGCTGCCCCAGGCTAAGCCCCCACAGGACCCTAAGCCTAGTCCTGACCCTGAGCTCAGCCCAGGTGATGCTTCAGGAGATGGGATCCTGAGAATGAGCCCCAAAGCCTCCTTAACCTGAATCCTCTGTGGTCTCCTAAAGACTCAGCTACCCCCAGGAGAGTTGGCCATGAGACACCTGTCCCCACCTTCTCAGGAGACAGTGGAGCAGGCAACAGTGCAGAGAGAACCAGCAGGAGCCACAGGCCAGGCCCTGCATCCAAAGCAGCCCCCACTCTCCACAGATTCTCCAGCTCTAGCCTGTGTACAGCCCCCACATTCTGCAGGCTGAAGTGGGCTTCTCGGGATGCCCAGGCCATGAAGGAAGATGGAAGTGTGTCCATGGGACACAGCCATGCTGCCTGCCTGGCCATCATGTCCCCTCCCTCCTTATCCTGGTTAAGCTCCACCTCAAAGGGCCCAGGTTCAGAATTCAGGACACCTGGGTCAGCTCCTGGATTTGCCCCCACTGCTCTCTGTTCTCCTGAGCCAGTTAGTCTCTTTTGGCCTCAGTGTTACCTGCTGTGAAGTGAGGAGGCTTATACTGAAGTGAAGAAGCTCTTTTCTTCATTTGAAATTACAAGATAGAAAAACAATGAGTCATGTGAATTAAAGCCTGCTGAGGGGATGTCATTTAATGGGCTCCAATGGACTTCAGTCATGGAACTTCTTGTCTTTCCTCTGTAGGGTTCCAAGAAAGGGACTCAAAAAGAACTTGCCTTCTGTATGATGCCAACTACGTTCCCGAACCAAGTATAACCAGGAGAGTCCCAGTTTCATTAGCAAGACAGACCAGGCTAAAGTAGAAATCCTCCCCGCACAAGCTCTGAGAGGTGTGGAATGAAATAAAGATAAACATGAAATTAATATGCCAACGATGGTGATGTTAGCTCATAACTAAGCTGCAGAACCAGAAACATCAGGTGATGGCAGTGAGTCATAGCTGCTCTTACTGGGTGGGAGGTGCACCACTTTGCTTCCTTAGTGCATAGAAGGCCTGGGTCCCTGTAGGATGGCACGCACATCTCTCTGGACTTCCAAAGTATTGCAGAAGAGCTTCAGTTGACTCACTCTAATTAGTCCTGACCGAACAAACCCATTAGAGGAGAGCATTTCAACCCTGAGACTCTTTCATAGCAATTTCACCTGCCCCACCTCCCTGCACTGCATGTGTGAGCTCTCTGCGCTGGGCTGGGCAGGGCAGATTGGGTCACACTGGCACAGAATGGAGCTGGACTCTCTGGTCCTCAACTTCTGAGGCGACAGGTGCTGTGGGGTCACCTGGAAGGAAAAAATCTCCTGGGCTGAGTCTCCTCCACCAACTGGGGGCAGCAGAGCTGCCGCCAGGAGCAGTCAGGAGAGAGGCTGGGGCTGCCCAGCGGGGACAAAGAGGAAGGCCAGCCTGGGGTTCAACAGGTGTCCAAGAATCAGTGTTCAGACTGAAAGTGAAGACAGTTCATCCTATCCCCTCGGGCTGCAGTGGCCATTTCCGAGGGTCAGACTCACACGGTGTCAGCTCAGAACACTGACAGAAGCCTGGCACAGTGAAGGTCTCACCTGGGAAATGCAGCTGGAGGAGGCTGGAACCAGGTGTCAACTTGGGCAGCTTCCTCAGGAAGGCGATTCCCTGGGAGATGTCCCAAGGTCGAGGTGCTCTAGGAAGGTACACAGTGTGAGGTGACGGGGCTCCCAGGGCCCGAGTTCTTCATCCAGGATGGCTTCCTGAACCTCCTGCCACTCTCAGGGTCTCGTCCCTCACTGTCCAGCAGCATCCTTGGGAGCTGAGCCCTCTATCCTGGGCACTTCCAGATACACCCTCCCTACCCTCCCTCTGCCTCTCCTTACTAATCCAGGCAGACTATGAGTCAAGGGCAGCACTTGTACTCAGGGGAGTCTCAGGTGGGTGGGGTGAGGCATTTGGGGCCCTGGTCCCAGCATGGGGCATCACCGGCCTCACTGAGGAGACACTCTCCAGAGGGACGGGGCTTCTCACCTGCCTCAGGCCTCAGCTCTGACCCCAGACCTGTCCATGCCACAGGTCAAAAACTAATTGCCAATCTTGAGCAGATTGTCCTGACTGTTTCTGCAGAACTGGACATCTCCTCCCAGCACCAGGAAGTCCCAAGCAAGGCCAGGTCTAGGAAGGCAAGTAGGAGTGTAACATACATCACAGAGTTTGGACAAGACAAAGTGGTTTTGCTGCAGTTCTGCTGGGACACATCCTGGTGATATCTCTCAGAACTCATTCAGGTGCCTGCAACAGAAAGCCCACAGAACAGGACAGCAGGATGAAGGCTGTGCTCCCTTTTTACCTGTGCACAAAACAGTGCCATGTGTATGCAAGTGTGTAAATGCATATGCCTCTGTGTTGATGTGTGTGCCTGTGTGTAAATGCACATGCCTGTGTGTGAGTGTGTGTGCTTGTGTGTACATGTGCTTGCTGGTGTTGCCAAGGGATGCCTCAAGTATCAAATGTCCCAAATTCAAAACTTTTCTATTTTCCTCACTTACCTCCTCCCTCAGATGTGCTTCTGGGTTAAATGAGTTCGTGGGGGCAGGGCCCAGAAACAGGCAAGTCACAGGCCATAGTCAGTGCTGAGTAAAGGTCATTAACGATTGTTATGCTCATACAGAACCTTGTTCAGGGTGGGCCACATGTACACCCAGGTCTGGTCCTGACAGAGCAGCGGAAGGGGGACTGAGACACAACAATGGCCAGGGCCCTGGCAACACGGAGACACCTTCCCACCCTGTGAGCTTCACAGACAACCATGGGTATGGGATTCTTGTAGTTCCTTTGAGTTTGTTCCAATAATCCCTCCCCTATGAGACATGAGAAGAATAATCTCACATGAACCAAACCCGTGACTCCCACACTGGAGCCTCCAAGCTCTCTCCAGACCAGCGTGATAGAGGGAGCATTTTCGTGGGTACCTTTGAGAGTATGGAGAAGGCCTGAGGAAAATGGCCTCAACTATGGGTTCCAGAGACAAAGCTCTGGGACATTTCCCCATGGCCTGTGCCCCCCATCTGTCACCTTTCCTCACTCTGCACAGATGCTGCCCCCAGATAAGTCCCCACAGGGCCCTAAGCCCAGGTGATGCTTCAGGAGATGGGTCCCTGAGAATGAGCCCCGAAGTCTCCTCAACCTACAGGTTCTGTGGTCTCCTACAGACTCAGCTGCCCCCAGGAGAGGTGGGCATGAGACACCTGTCCACCACCTTCTCAGGAGAGACTGGAGCAGGCAAAAGTGCAGAGAGAACCAGCAGGTGCCAGGCCAGGCCCTGCACCCAAATCAGCCCTCAATCCCCACAGATGCTCCAGTTCTAACCTGGGGTACAGCCCCCACCTTCCGCAGGCTGAAGTGGGCTTCTCAGAATGGCCAGACCATGACGGGAAATGGCAGTGTGCTTGTGAGACACAGTCCTGCTGCCTGCCTCGCCCTCATGCCCCTTCCTCCCCACCCTGGTCAAGCTCTGCCCCCAAGGTCCCAAGTTCAGAACTCAGGACACCTGTGTCAACTCCTGGACTTGCCACCACTGCTCTCTCTTCTCCTCAGCCACTTAGTCTCTTGGGACCTGAGTATCACTTCCTGTGAATTGGGGAAGCTTATACTGAACTTAAAAATCTTTTTTCTTAATTCAAAATTACATGACAGAAAAGCAACAAAAGGCATATTAGTTAAAGTCTGATGGGGGGTATCATTGAATGGGCTCCAATGGGCCTCAGACATGGAATCTCTCATCATTCCTTTGCAGAAATACCAAGAAAGGTGGTCAAAAAGTGCCTGTTTTCTGTATGGTGGGAACAGCGGTCCCCATTTGAGAATAAGCAGGAGAATCCCAGTTTCGTCAGGAAGACAGATTAGGCTAGTGAAGAAATCCTCCTGGCACAAACTCTAAGAGGTGTGGAATGAAATAAACAGACATGAAATTAATCATGCCAACGATGGTGATGTTAGTTCACAACTAAGCTGCAGTGCCAGAAACATGGGGTGATCGCAGTGAACCACAGCTGCTCTTATTAGGTGGGAGGTGCACCAGTTTGCTTCCTGAGTGTATAGGAAATCTGAATCGTTGAAGATATGGCATGCATCTATCTCTGGACGTTGAAAGCTTTGCAGAAGAGCTTCGGTTGCCTCACTCTAATTAGTCCTGACAACCAAACCACTGTTGTAGGGCATTTCAAACCTGGGACATCATTATAGCAATTCCACCTACCCCACCTCCCTGCAAGTGTATGTGACCTCTCTGTGCCAGGCAAGGCAGATGGGGTCACGCTGGCACAGAATGAGGCTGGACTCCCTGGTCCACAGCCTCTGAGGTGACAGGTGCTACACCTCACCTGGAGGGAAGCTGCTGGTGTGAGTCACATCCGCCAGCAGGGGGTAGCAGAGCAGCATCCAGGAGCAACCAGGAGACAGGCTGGGGCTGCCCAGGTGGAACCTAAGAGGGAGGCCAGTCTGGGGTTCAACAGATGTCAGAGAATCAGTCCTTAGCCTGGAAGTTGGGACAGTGCACCGTACCCCCTCGGGCTGCAGTAACCACGTTCTGAGAGTTAAGCACACAAATCATCACCCCAGGACACTGGCAGGAGCCCAGGCACAGTTAGGATTTTGCCTGGGAAATGCAGCTGGAGGAGTCTGGGCCCAGGGGTCAGCCTGGGCAGCTCCCACAAGGATGGGATTCCTGGGAGATGTCCCAAGGTCCAGGTGCTCTGGAAGGGGCAAAGTTTGAGGGGATGGGGCTCCCAGAACCCAAGTCCTTCACCCAGGATGACTGTCTGAGCCTCCTGCCACTCTCAGGGCCTCATCCCTCCCTGTCCAGCAGTGTCCTGGGGAGCCGATCCCTCTGTCCTGGGCACTTCCAGAGACAAGCGACCCCTCCTCCCTCTGCCTCTCCTTCCAGCTCCAGGTGGACTCTGACTCAGGGGAGAGCTCCTGTGCTCAGGGGAGTCTCAGGTGTGTGGGGTGGGGCGATCAGGGCTCTGGTCTCTGCATGGGGCATCCCCAGCCTCCTTGAGGAGACGCTCTCCAGAGGAAAGGGGATTCTCACCTGCCCCAGTCCACAGCTCTCACCACAGGGCTGTCCTTTGATCAGTGACGGGATCTGCATGGCTGGAGGAATTACGGAACACACACCTTCTGGAGCTCATGTCCTGAGCAGAGACCATGACCCGGAGACCCTCAGAGAGACCATGGGACCAAAAGTTAGATTTTCAGTACAGTGTGATTATCTGGTTCTTTTCGCAAGTTTACATAAAACGTCGATGAGAAAAAGTGAATAAATAAAGGAAGAGCTGAGGATGGCAATTGCTGGTCCACTGCGGGGTTGGGGGATACCACGGAAAGAGCAGCAGCACGTGTCAAATGAGACTAGGGATTGGGATGCATCCACAATGTGTGTGGTTGCTCAAATGACAAAACTCTTCCAACGGCGATGATTAATAAGTGTCCTAAAGACACAGTACATCACGTACATAAAATTGCCAGGATGGGGCCAAGTGATTCTGGGGCATCCGGAGCGGAGATGAAAGAGGAGAAAGATGACGCATCTTTAGTGCACTTGCTGCTGAGTCAGGTGTCATCAATGATCTCTCAGCAGGGCCCAGCTCAGCCCCACGCCAGGCTCCTGGAAGGTCCACAGCCCTACTCAATGCAGCCTAGGACAGACCACATGAGACAGAGGTTTGAGACAGCAACCATGTTGTCAATACCCAGGCAGGTGACTGTGATCACAGGTCTTGAAGGCCAAAGCTGATTTTCTGACTAGAGAAGCAGATGAAGGAATTTGGGGACTCACTCCTTCTTTCTTAGTTTCTTGTGCTGCCCCAGAGCTGGCTTGAGGGATATCCCACCATGAGGCGTCCCACAGAAGTAAATTTGCATAAACACCAAGGATGCACTGCTCCAGTGGAAATGAGAGGAAATAAGAGAGGACTGGGGAGCCCAGCTGTGCTGCAGCCTCAGGAGACAGAGCTCTGGGTGTCTCACTATGTCCCGGACCACACTCCTGCTCCCGCTCCTCACCCTCTACACAGGTGCTGCCCCCAGGCCCTGCTCCAAGCTCAGCCCTCTTAGGCCTCTGAGCTTGTCCTACCCTGAACCCTGAGCTCAGCCCAGGCAGAGCCCCAGGGTGACACCACTGGAATGGGTTTGTTATCTTCAAGCCCCTTCTCTTGTCCTCTCCTGCAGGCTCTGTTGCCTCCTATGAGCTGACACAGCCACCCTTGGTGTCAGTGTCCCCAGGACAGACAGCCAGGATCTCCTTCTCTGGAGATATACTGAAGGAAAATTATGCTGACTGGTACCAGCAGAAGCCCGGCCAGGCCCCTGTGCTGGTGATATATGAAGATAGTAAGCGACCCTCTGGAATCCCTGAGCGATTCTCTGGGTCCACCTCAGGGGACACGACCACCCTGACCATCAGCAGCACCCTGAGCGAAGACGAGGCTGACTATTCCTGTTTTTCTGGGAATGAGAACAATCCCACAGTGACACAGGCAGATGGAGCAGTGAGACACAAACCCCTTTTTCATCTGTGTCATGTTCTTCCTCCAGCACCAGGAAGACTGTGGACCAAGCCATGAACAGGTCTGGCCAAGTTCTACTGGATCTGAGACCTCCAGGCCATCCTTTCATCCAGCCAACCAGGTTGGCTCTGCAGAGGGTGGATCAGGAGTGGATTTAGGGCTGCTATAATCAGAATTCATGGTGTTTTTAGGCCTCTGGAGTGACTTGGGGAAATAAGAACTGGATGGAAGATAAGAGAGATGTAGAGAACCATCACTTGGCCTTAGATTTCCACACGATGGTGATTGGGTCACTCCTTCCAAATAGCCTACATCAGTGCCCAAAAATGCCCAGCTCAGCTCAACACCTGAGGTTCCAGGCTTCCATGGCAGCCTGGGATTTTGAACAAGAAAAGCCGAGAAAGGGACACTGTGGGATCAGCCTCAATACCCTTTTCTGAGCTCACCCACCCTCAACTGCTGGGAGCTTCTAGGAGCTCAGAACTGTGCCCTCACTGGGAAGTGCTATTAGTTCCAGAAAACTTCTTTCCTCATATTTAGGCCCAGTTTTGAGAGTTTTGATTTGATGACTGCGTGAGCCAAGAACCCAAGGCCCTGCCTTAATACAGGATGACACTGAAAGGTCTTCCAGCTCCAGACCTCCCATCGTGGATGCCTGAGGCCTCCGTTGCAACCCTATTGTGGGTCAGGGTCTCCTTCTGCGAGTGATGCCTCCCTCACTCCTTCCAGATCTTCTGTGTGTGCACATCCTTATCTCAGAGTCTACTTCCAGGGAACCCAAACTAAGAAGACCAGCTGTCACCAAAATGAACTACCATAGACCTGAGGTGGAAACACGAGCAAATTTACCAAATTTCCATTGTGAGCATCCAAATGCCCATTTATATCTGAGTGTTCCTTGTATTCTTAGAAAATGAAAATGGAGCCTGACATACAAGGTTCTAGGAGTCCTGAAGGAGAGATGGAGTCTGATCCTCCTGCAAGGAATGCACTGAAAGGGGAGCACCCTCACCGCATGCAGAGATCAGAGATGCACCCACAAAGGCAACTGTAGGATGGAGCTGCCCATCTCCACCCTGCAAATCCTGTACAAACAATCACGCTTTCACCCCTCCTTCAGCTTATCAAAGTTGACACTTACGAAGCCAGCACAGGTCACCCTTGTTAATCGGACTCCTTCAAATCTCCATCAACCACACAATCCCAACATAAAGAATCTCCCCAAAATAATAATGGTAACAGTAGCTATGAAAATGTCTATAAAATATCTCATAAATAATTTTAGATTGTGTTCATGTGTAAATATTATTTGTCACACTTTGTGCTAAATACAGTATATTATTGAAACTGATTTACCTTTTTATTTTTTATGTCTAATATGGTGACTAGACAGTAGGATTCGCCTGAGACTCACATCATGTTGTGATCGTACAATGCTGGTCTCATTTTACCCCTTAACGTGATAGGTGCAGTGGAGTAACCTGCTTCAGCCCCATCTCCACCCATAAGACGTATGTGTGAAGCCAGGGAGAGGCACTGGTGGAAGAGAAATGAGAACACGAATGTAGACCAGCTGTTTATGCAGGTGACTGAGTCCTGGAGCCCTGACCCTGCTCTGTCCTAGATGTGTCACGTCTATCTCACCAGGGATCACTGCTGGCCTGCTTGAGCTCACAACTGGGGGGATCAGGCAGTTCTGGCAACATGGTCGCTTGATGTCCAGTGTTATCTTGTCTCTCCCGGGGCCCAGTAAGACAAAAGGAGCTGTTTTTAGAAAGGGAAGTAATGCTCTACTGCACATGACATGGCCTTCTTCCAAAACCCCAGGAGCCTACATTGGGATTCTCCAATGGGGTTTGCCATGTGCAGGAGGTTTCAGTTCCCACAGTAGAGTCAGCTGGATTCTCTGGCCCCAACAGCAGGACACTCACAACCCTGCCTGCACCTGCTGCAGAGCCTCAATGCTCTGGGCCTGGAAAACAATGGGTGATATTTATGGCTCCTCATATATGGGTTGGAGCCCCTTCCCAGAGTGTAAAATATGCTACCACTAGACCTTTATAGACCTTGTGTCTCTTTCTTCCTGGGGGGAGCTGAAGGATATAATAACATGTTCTTTATTTTATAGGAGAGTCTCAGCTGCTCCAGACAACTAAACTCCCAATTTCAGCTAATATGGAGGAGGAAGCCTCTTAGTTTATTTCCCACTCTCAAAAGTGCATGGATCTCCCAAAACCTTCCAATAGGCCATGCCCATCATGTACATGTGAGATTCAACTCTGATGTCCAGATCGTCTGAACTCCCATAATGATATCATGACAGGGAAGGCAGAGCTAATGATGCTCGGCAGAAAAAGTGTGAATGTATACTGTTGTCCATCCCACATGAATGCACACTGATTCTGATCCTAGTCTCTGAGGGGAACAGACAAGAATTCAGTATCTGCTTCAATGGTGTAACTGTGCACCTGCAGCCATAGCATTCTGTTCCAGGAGATCCCCATCTGGCACAGGTATTACAAATGCCACTGTTGCCTGTATGGATCTGTACAAATCCAAATTCATCTTCCAGGATCATTCAACTATTGTAGAGATCAGTTCAGTGAACTGAAAATGAGGACCCCAGATTTAATCACAGGCACTGTCAGAGAGGAGAGAGCTGTCTCAGAGGCCACAGTCCTGTTGAAATTCTTCTGCTCCTTGGGAAGAAACAACCCAGAAAAGGCCCCAGGGGCTGCATCTCATCTGAGTTCCCGGATGAGGAATACCCGCTACTGTGCTGAGATTTCGCAGAAACTGGAGTTGAAGTGCTAACACCGTCTTTGGTTCATCCTTGGGATTTTCTAAAGTAGCTGCCTAATAGATACAGAGGTACTGAGTGCACTGATGAAAAAGCTCTGGGGTTGGATAGTAGTGATGTTTGCACAACAATTTTACTGTACTAACTGCCACTTAATTACACACTCAAAAACGAATAAAAGGATGAAACATTTTGTTATGTTTATTTTACCATAATAAAAATATTGCATACTCTGGAAACAAGGTAATACTAGTTTAATTTTGAAAGCAGAGAACTGTTAAAAATGGAAGAATTATGTACTAAGCACCATTTTCTCTGTCCTATATGCTGCAATTCAACTGTCTGTCTCTCTCACTCTTTCTTTGATTAACAGTGATCTCCTGTCTGGTTCAAAGTCACACATTTCCCGCTTTCCAGGAATGTCTATTGAAGCTGTTAATTTGTTGCCAGGGAGAATACTCAAACTTCATGTTCATATTTGATGGTCAGGTGTCTCCAGGCAGCATTTCTAAACCAGGATCTTTTGTCAAGTCTTGTGAAGAGTTTTGTAAAAAGTACACCCCGTAATGACAGTGTTCACTGTTGGCAGCGGCACTGTTTCCACACAGTAGGGCTAAACTTGGTGTGCTGTGGAGCCGTGCACAGTGTGCCCACGGGGCAGATTCTGTGCTGCTCACTGTGAATGATCCCTGTGCTTGGGGGGACCGTGTCCACTGCTGAGTCTACATCCAAATTTGATTCTCAAGAAAAAAGTCATTCATAGCTGTTGGACCCTCAGTCACATAGAAGGATAGACGGTGGCTGAGAACACCTTATCTCTGATGTGCATAAGGGGATTAGATCTGCTGGTGGAACAGGAAGATGAAGAAACCTGTGGTCCCAAATATGGAATTTCCATCCCTCAGTCTCTGCTGTCCATGCTCCCTCATCTGTATGTTCCTGGGAGATGTGAACCACGTGTGTTAGAGGTGAAGGGGATTGGGAAGCTTTCATGTTCTCTCTCACCATCTCCCTTGCTCATCTAACACACTCTTCTACACCTACTTTATTGGAGCTTTTGCTCTACAAACATGCCTGACCTCTAAATTACAGACTTTTGAAAGTGCAGATGGATGCAGGAACTCATCCATCTGGAGACCTTTCCACCACTTGAAGCAGTGAACACCTCTCTGCAAGGCTCCGAATTTCAAGTGACAGGATTTTGGGATTTCAAAGAAAACTCAATCTTTGGATGAACCACGACACATGAGGGAAGCTTCACACATTTCCCTGCTGCTTGGGCCTCAGTGAGGACTGACTCAGCCAGTGTCAGGCTCCTGGAGACCGTCTGGGAGATTTGCACTAGGAAACCCTTTTCAGCACAACCTGGGGCAGGTAAGGGGCTGTTGCTCTGTTATTCTGCTCCCTGATAATTTTGCATCCAGAGAAGAATAAGGACCTGTGAGTCCAGGAGGTTCAAAGCCCACAGACGAGGTCCATTCATTCTCCCATGACAGCCCGAGCTCTGCATTTCCCCCAAAAAAGAGCATCTTCCCAGCAGGAAGAACCAGGAGCAAAAAGAGAGCTTCTCAGAGCGGTGAGTGGGACAGAAGCCACCTTGGTCACTGGGAAGCAAACTTGCTCAGCTCATATCTTACCTGGAATGACTCAGTCACACCTGTGCAAGGTCACCTGTGTGTGAGCATCATCTATTTGCTCCATGAGAAAATACCTTGTGTGGCTCTTGGGTAAAATCATACCATAGGTGACATTTCTCTGCCTACTGCTTCAGCCGATGTTTCTCCTGAAGCACTTTAGGACACCTGCATAAGGTAAGCATGTCAGGTTTGAGACGTATTGAACAGGAAAAGCAGAGCCTTCCGAAATCAATGCTCGTGGCTTGTATTTGTGCCCATACCTCATGGAAATGGGAAAAATGGAAAAGAAAATGATACTCTGCTCAAAAAAGCACCGAGAAATACTATTGTATTAATATATCTACAACTCATTAATTGACATAATAAAATATTAACATAGATAGATCATTTTTATAGGGGATCCCTAATCCTTAAACATTATGTTAAAAATGTGTCAGGTAAAAGGCCTGTTTGTTTAAAATCTGGAGTAACGTCCTTTGAGTCTTCTAATCAGCCAATGAGTGCAGGGAGCTGGCTGCCCACCCAGGCCCTGACTGGCTCCATGTCCAGGTAGAGCTGCACTCCCCACAGGCAGCTGGAGGAACTGACGCGGGGAAGCTGTTTGCATCAGGACCTCAAAAATTTGGCTCAGGATTTTCCCATGTCCCCTTCCCAAGTTCAGGTGGGTCCCAGGACACTCAGAAGAGCTCATCACTGTGGGTCTAGGACTTCCTTGGTCCTGCTCTTCTTTATTCCTTCCCCAGTGGCCTTGACTTTGTCACTCCCTCTTACAGGCCCTTCCTTTCCTTGTCAAGTACACTCCCTGAATTCTCTGCTTCTGGGTCAGCAAAGCTCTAGAACTTCAGGGAAAGCAGGGCTGAGTGACCCAGTGGGGCCCCAGAAAGCTGGCCCAGGACCAGACACACAGGCAGCAGGGGTGGTCCCCACAGGGCTGACTGGTGGGCATCGGGGGTACAGGGGAGTAACCAGGACCAACTCCCCTGAGTGTCTTCAGGGCCAGGTGAACTAGGGAGGGGCTGGGACCTGGTCTGGACCCACGCACTGGTTACTGCATTGACCCAGGAATAGGACAGGAAACTCCTCAGAGCAAGGACTGTGTCTTCCTCATGCTGAATTCCTAAAAAGCTGTCTTGCCAGGACAGAGTGGATCAGGGGGAAATATTTGCTGGGTGAATGAGCTTCTGTCTCTGTTTTATTGCAGGAGTCACCACCAACCCATCCTGGCCCTGTATTTGTATCCAGAACCAGTCAAAGCCACACGTGAGTCCCGCATCCCTCAGTTCCAAGGCCCAATCCCCCTTCAGGACCACTCACCACCCAGAGAGACGTGCAAGGAGCCTGAGAAAGAACCTGAAACCTCCATTACTACATGAAGTGTTTGTATTTCCATCAGGAATCTTGAGCGCCTTGTGCTGAGTCTTGAGGCAGGAAGGGGCCACACAGAGAAGAGGAATTTCTTCCCTGAGGTCAGCAGTCCATGAATGAAGGAATCAGGGACTTGAGCTGCAGAATCTGAAGCTACACCTGTACCCAGGAGGGCCCTGAGCCTCCAGTAGCCAGCGTAGGTGGCCACGAGGGGGCAGCAGAGAGTAACCTGGCAAAAACACCTCTGGATGGGGTGGGCCTGGCATCACGGAGATGCTCACATGCTGGGAGGGTCAGCGACCATGACCTGAGATCCAGAGGGAATGAAGTTCCTCTTTTCTTATAGTATTTGTCCCTGACACCGATGTTTAAATTCTGACTTCCTGGTTCTCAGATCTGACTCTTGGAGACAATCCCTATTTTTCTGACACACATTCAGGAACTTTGCCTCTTCCCATTGCCCAGGCCCCCATCTCACAGTCACATATGTCATCCCATCCTGTATTCACACGTGTCCCACCTCCCTGCCCTTGCTTGGGGAGCCCTTATCCTGCAGACACAGGGGCTTCTCCTTCCCTGGCCACCCCTCAACATCCACTGTCCCCAGTCTTCCCCGACTCTGTCCTGGAGAACCTGCCAATTCACATTTCTTGATTTCCTTATGAGCACAAAACATTTACTCATTAATCTTTCAGTGACTGAAGTTTGTATACATCGATACATTTTCCCAGCAACTGAAGACAACTTAGTTATAATAAACATTCACTTCTAGGATCTTAGAGTTTGCAGCCCCTTCTCATTCTTTCATGAAGCAAAAATTTCCTTCACCTCCTGATCTGTCCCTGGTCCTGACAGCACCCTGGGGATACTGAGGCACAGCACCTATGACCTGGCACAGAACTCACAGCTGAGGCAGAAACTTACTGCATCCCATGGATCTTCCAAAATTCTGTGTGCCCTTGGCAACCAAGGATTGCATTCTCCTCTAGCACAGAAGAGCTGTGTCCTGGAGTGGGGCCTGCACCTATCCAAGGCTTGTGCTGTCCCCTGAGGGAGATGAAAAGGGTCCCTGCATTGGGCTCTGGATGTGTCCTGGACATGAGTGAGAATGAAGAGTGTCCCTTCATTGGGCTCTGGAATGTGACTTCAAAATGGATTTCGCCTATACTGTACGTCTCATGTCTGACATAAAATATTTATAATCAGGACACTATTAGAGAAGCAGAAAAAAGCGAACCACCTCCCTTCCGAGCCAGGATGGAATGGATGAGGGGACTGCGGACCCCAGATAATTCCCCTGTCACCACTGTGACTCTGGCAACCTCTTGAACCACAGCCAAACTCTATCCCATAGAAAGGACTTTATATCCCCTGGAAAATAGAGAAAGTCACCTCTGAGCTTTCCCATGACCAACCCAGCCAAAGAGCAAGGCTGGGCACAATCTAGGTAAAGATGTGAGCCCGGACCATGGGACCAGTGGGTGAAGGAAAATCGCATGGGCTGAGGGGCTGGGTAAGCAGGGGCCATTCCTCCTCCTTCTGTTTCCTTTGGGGCTGAGCCCTTCTCAGGAAACCACAGATCTCCTCTCCAGCAGCAGCCCCTAACTCTGCTGATTTGCATCACAGGCCGCTCTCTCCAGTAAGAAGATAAGAGAAGCCTGGGAGGAACCTGCCCAGCCTGGGCCTCAGGAAGCAGCATTGGCAGTGCCTCAGCCATGGCCTGGACCCTTCTCCTCCTCGGCCTTCTCGCTTACTGCACAGGTGCTGCCCCCAGGGTCTCACAAACCTGCCCAGCCCCAGGGATCTGGGTGCAGTGTGGCCTTGACTCTTAGCTCAGGAGGGCCCTGCCTGTGGTGGGCAGGATGCTCATGACCCTGCTGTAGGGTCAGACGCTGGTGGGGCTAAAATCCCCCCACACTCTGCTCAAAGACTCGTGAGGGCATGAGGGCAGCACCTGCCAGGAGAGAGTAGTGGGTTTTCCGTTCAAAGGCTCCACGCAACAGGAAAGTCCATGGGCCACTGGCACTGGGGCTGATTGCAGGGGATACGCTGAGGGTTCTCAGACTCTCTGGAGCTTGTCCGGACAGCAGGGCAGGGATTTCACAAAAAGGGTCTTTCACCTGTAAGTTAACCTCTACTTTTTTTCTTTCTTTTCCTTTGCAGGCTCTGCGGCCTCCTATGATGTGACTCAGCCACGCTCAGTGTCTGTGTCCCCAGGACAGACGGCCAGGATCACCTGTGGGGGAGACAGCATTGGAAGTAAAGTTGTGAACTGGTACCAGCAGAAGCCAGCGCAGGCCCCTGTGCTGGTCATCTATGCTGATAGCGTACGGCCCTCAGGGATCCCTGAGCGATTCTCTGGCTCCAACTCAGGGAACACCGCCACCCTGACCATCAGCGGGATCGAGGCCGGGGATGAGGCTGACTATTACTGTCAGGTGTGGGACAGTAGTAGTGATCATCCCACAGTGACACAGGCAGATGGGGAAGTGGGACAAAAACACCCTCCCAGCCTCTGCCACCCTCTTGCTCCAGCCCCGGGAGGCCTGTGGATAAAACTATGAGTGAATCTGGCCCAGTTCACCTGGATCTGAGCCTTTCAGGCTGCCCTTCCCTCCAGCCCCCTCCAGGAGTCTCTACAGAGTGTACATCAGGCAGAGACATGGCCTGGAAGGACCAGAATCATCTGGTGACTGGAGCTGTTGTGTAAGTTGAGAATGAGGGCCGGGGTAGAAAGACAGACAGAGGCAACCTCTGTCCACACCCTGCCCCTGTATGGCCATATGGTGGGGACTGGGCCCGTCCTTAGACCAGCTGTCTGGATCAGGCCCCAGAACTGTTGCCCAGCTCTGCTGAGGTCCTGGGCCTGAGGCTGTGTGGCAGCCTGTGATTACCAACAGAGCAAACCAGAGGAGGGGACACTGTGAAGTCTGCCCAGATCTCCTCTTCCATGTGACCCACCTGGCACTGCTGAGAAGCCCAGTAGCTCAGAGCTGCGCCCTCACTGGGAAGTGCTGTTGTTTCCAGAAAGCTGCCTCAAGTCTATGTCCCTTCTCAGAGGGGTTTGGTTTCATCAACCAAGGTCTCAAGTCCCTGCCTCAATTTGAGATGCCACTGAATGAAGGGCCTCCCAGCTCCAGAGCTCCCTGTGTGGACGCCTGAGGCCTCAGAGGCAACCCCACCATGAGTCAGGGTCTCCTTCTGCCCAGTGTTGCCTCCCTCACTCCCTTCTAAATCTTCTGTGCGTGGAAATCTCCATCTCAGAGTCGGCTTCCAGTGAACCCCATCTAAGATGGCCAAATGCCTCTACATGGGCCATCAGGGACCTGAGGAGGCCACTATACACTGAACACTCTGGCTTCTGTTCTAAATTTTCAGAGTAAATGTTCAAATGCCCAATGTGATTGTTCCTTGAATTTTTATGGAATGAAAAGGGAGCCTCAACTCAGGTGCTCTGGGTTGAGGGAGAGTTGGAATCAGATCTCCCTGCAGGGAAACCCGGGGCAGGAGCAGCCTCATCCCATGCAGGGACCACAGATGTACCCACAGGGTGAGCTGCAGGATCGACACTGCCCTCCACATCTTCTCCAAATGTTGCTCCTTTCTACAATCCCAACCAGATATGTAGATGTGATGAGCTAGGTAAAAAACAGGTCACTTGTCACATCAAAAACCACTGCAGGCCACCCTGGTCAACAGAAAACTCATTCACATCCCCATCAACTACACATTCCCCAAATCATTGATCTCCAGAAAAATAACAGTAACAATAGCCATGAAAATCTATGTAATTCATCTCATAAATAATTTCATGTTGATAACATGTGAAAATGATGGTATTTTGCTTTATTCACAAGAATAAAGTATACTATTTAGCCATATTTATTTTTATTTTATTTGTCTTATCTTTTTATATTAAATGTGATTACTAGACACTAGGGGTCACAGGAGGATCGTGTCATACCATTATGGGACAGAGCTGGTCAGGACTCTTTCAGGTGACAGGTGCTGTCGAGTAAGCTGGTGCAGGAAGCCCCATCTCCACCAGACGATGGAAGTGTGAACCCAGGAAGAGGCACTGGAATAACAGAGAAGAACCTGCTTGTGAGGAATACAGTGCCCTTGGGCTCTGCTTCTGCTCCATCCTACCTGTGCCACATCCATCTCACTATGGATCATTTCTTGCCCTGCCTGAGCTCATGACTGAGGGGATATGACAGGTCTGGCTGTGTGGTCACTGTTGTCTCATGTGGTTCTCGATGTAACAAAGCCTCGAACATAGAAGAGGTTGTTTTCAAAAGGAAATAATTCTCTACTGCACGTGACATAGACTTGTTGCTAAATCCCATGGGTCTACAGTAGGATTCTCCACTGAAGCCTTGTCTTAAGCACAAAGTTTCAGTTCCTATGTCCAGTTCCTCTATTATGGTAGACTCTACTAGTTTCTCTGGCCCAATAGCAGGACACTCACTCCCTGCCTGCACCTGCTGCAAAGCCTTTCTGCTCTTGACCCCAAAACACTGGGTGACACAGTTCTCAGACCCATGATTATGGTGTCAGTATTCAGGTCTCGAGGGTCCCTGATGGCTTCTCTGGCTCCAAGTCTAGCAACACAGCCTCCATGACCATCTCTGGGTTCCAGGCTGAGGATGAGGCTGATTATTACTGCAGCTCACATAGGAGAGGTGGTACTTTCCACAGTGGTCCAAATTCATGGGGAATTGAGACCAAACTTGCCCTGGGCTCTCAGGCTCTCAGGCTCTCCCTTGTTCTGAAGATGCTTCCTCACCCTGTGCAAGGGGCTTCTTGCAGCACCTCCTTGAGAATTCCCCTCTCTCAGCTCCTCTCCTTTCTCACCACGAAGTCCAAAAGGAAATCTGCTCTGTGATTTCTCATCCAGGACAGGGACAGCTTCCTGTTGCTTGTGTGTTGTGGTCCCTGAATGCGCAACTATTCCCAGCTCTTCAAATGTAGGCACATAACGCAAAGGAGCAGGTGCATTCACTGCTGTTTTTAGGGGTATCCTTGCCCTAAATGCATCCCCATATCCAACACTGTGCAGACCAACCTGGACAGAAGTCATTACAGGGAGTTTCCCGAAATTGCTTCTTACTCAACTCTGTGTCCACCACGCTCTGGCGAAGATGAAGATGACTCTCCTGGCGGGGCTATTCCTCTGAATCTCTGTTCTGAAGCAGTGACAACCACTGTGAGAAGATCCGAAAATGTTTTTGAGGGATTAAGAATGAGAGGAAGCTGTCATTTTTCTTTTTTCTTTTTTTTTTTTTTAAGACAGTGTCTCACTGTGTCACTCAGGCTGGAGTTTAATGGCGCGATCTTGGCTCACTGCAACCTCAGCCTCTCAGGTTCAAGCAATTCTCCCTGTCTCAGCCTCCTGAGTAGCTTGGATTACAGGCCTGCATCACCATGCCTAGCTAATTTTTGTATATTTAATAAAGACCGGGTTTCATTATGTTGGCCAGGCTGGGCTACCTCAGGTGATCCACCTGACTCAGCCTCCCAAAAATGTGGGATTACAGGCATGAACCACTGCACCTGACCTTTTTTTTTTTTTTTTTTTTTTTTTGCTTCTCCTTTTTGCCTCAATACCTCAGGTTGCTGAGTTAGAGAGATTTTGAGTGACAGACTTAGTGTTCTCTCAAAATCCCCGTCTCACATCGCTGAGACCCTGTCCTGGAAAGTCCCCAAAAGTGGATGGTCTCCCTACAGGACAGGAGCTTCCAAAATGGCTCCACAGGGAAGAGTCAACCTGAGTCCTTTCCTTCTTCCTCACTGACATCCAGAATTTGTAATTTCTGTGGGCATCAATACTTCTGTAGCTGAAATCTTTATTAATCCACTAAAGGTGAGAATTCATTTAATAAATATTGAGACTTTACCTGCATCCAATATTTAAATTTCACGAGTCAATTGGTAAACATAGCCATGAATATATATAGTTTAGGCTTCATAAACTTTGATTAAATGGATTTTACGAAAAACAAAGTAACCGTTTTAGTATATGTGTATACTATATCAACATGTTGTGTACCTGAAATATCCACAAGAAAATGTATTTCAAAAACCTAAACTGTATTTATTGTGTACTTTTGAATAAAAATTGCTTCCTAATAGTTAGCATATTAAGAGAACACGTGTTTGTGATCTTGTCACTTCGGTGCATCTGGAATTGAGAGCAGCTTAGTTTTGTGGTTCTGGTTCTGGGTTGGTCATGAAGTTGCAGCCAAGCTGTCAGGCCAGGTTGCATTCAGAGGCCAGATCAGGTGGCCAGGCCCAGCCTGAGGGGGCTTCTACTGTCCGTAATCTATTTGGCTGATGTGAAAGAGCTCAGAGGAAAAGGAGAGAGTGAAGTGTAAGGGGCCTGTCTTGGTCCCCCTTGTCAAAGACCATCCCATACATGCACCATTTCTTATTCTTTCCTGTGTCATCCTAGGCGTAGAGCGCTGCCCATTCATTCTAAGGCTGTAGAGTATTCCACAGCAGGATTTTAGCCATGCAGCCTCTAATGGTTATCACCATGATTTTGATCTTACAAATCACACTACAGCGAGCATCCCTGTGCAGACTCCTTTGAGTTCATGTGTGCTTATGACCATAGAATAAATTTCCAGAAGTGGATTTCTGGGACAAAGTATGTGCATTTGTAATTTTTCCCCATCGTTTTCACATTCCCCTCCAGAGGAGTTCTACCAGTTTACAATGCCAGCCCTAAATATTGATCAGAATACATTGGTGAATGTGCAAGTTTTGCCAACCTGTGAGATATAAAATGTTATCTTGTTACACTTTTAGTTTTGATTTCTCCTATTTTGCTTGAGGTTGAGTATTTACTCAAATATTTCAGTGCTCATAATTTTTTAGGATTTGGTCAACTTTTTCTTAAATGTCTAGATAAGAAGTATTTTAGTCTTTTTCACACATGAGTCAACTTTGAGGATAACATGTATGTACTGATAGCACCATCTGCAACCATTTAAAAATATAAAAACCGCTATCAGTTCCGGGGCCATTTAAAAAAAAAAAGTGGCAAGCCAGGATGTCCCACAGGATGTGGTTTAATGCTCCCTCATTTTTAGGGCGATTTGAAATTTGAACATTGCACCAGCATATATTCTAGGTGGAGACTTCTTTGTGAGGGAAACTGTATTCCACCTCCTCTATTGGTCTGAGGTCTTTCTTTGGATAAGAACATACTTGTATCACCTATTTGATTGGATCTTGTGTCTACTCAAGACAGCCCTGTGTCACAAGCTCATGACTTTCATCTTCATCCGTTTGCTCTGAGTTTTGTGAGAACTTTAGTATACGAGGAATGGAGACCCCTCCTAAGTGGAAAATTCAAGGGAGAGGGAGGGTCAAATGTGCTAGGAAGCTTGCGCCACATTGAGAGTGATCCAGTGTAGGCTGAGAGAATAAAGGTTTTTTTGTTGTTGTTGTTGTTGTTGTTGTTGTTTTTTGAGACGGAGTCTTGCTCTATCGCCCAGGCTGGAGTGCAGTGGCCAGATCTCAGCTCACTGCAAGCTCCGCCTCCCGGGTTCACGCGATTCTCCTGTCACAGCCTCCCGAGTAGCTGGGACTACAGGCGCCTGCCACCTCGCCCGGCTAGTTTTTTGTATTTTTTAGTAGAGACGGGGTTTCACCGTGTTAGCCAGGATGGTCTCGATTTCCTGACCTCGTGATCTGCCCGTCTCAGCCTCCCAAAGTGCTGGGATTACAGGCGTGAGCCACTGCGCCCGGCCGAGAATAAAGGTCTTAAAATCAGCCTTGTAGCTAAAACCAGAACACACAAGATCATTGATATTCTGGGCATTATAAATAAACAAATAAATGAACTTCAGGTTTTAAAGGTGTTGCGAATTTTTATAAAGCATGTAGATTGTAAAACTCAAAAGTTAACAATGGGATAAAGAAGGGAGTTTGAGATTTTTAAATTGTAAGTCCTCCACCAAAGTTGCCATGGAAAGAACAGGATGGTGAGAGTGGAAATATGTTATCCTGCAAATTATCATTTTATGTAAAAGAATATTTTCCCTTTCTCAGATAAAAGAAACATGTATGGAGCATCTTCTCTCCCACTGTCAAGAGCACCATTAAGCCACAAATAAACTGTAACATGAAGTAGGAAACAATTGCCCTTTTATATAACCATTGAGAGGTTGCTTTATTTGCACACCAAAATGTTGATGCTCAATGCTAAAATTGGATTTAGTAATTTAATAGAATTATGAGAAATTAATTATCTTTGGACTGTACTATTTCTATGATTTGTCTTAGTTAACTCAGATATATTCTGCTCTAAAGACAATTCAACTTTTGGTATTTTTTGTTTTATTTTCTCTATTAATTATGGCTGTTTTCCAAATGCTGTCAGAAATAACCCATGGCTACTGATTATAAAATTCAATTTTATGGGCATTTAAATGTTTACTCTAAATTATTTTACGAATGAACAGATGTGAAGTTTTCACAGCTAACTCAAAATGTTGCTGATATTGATTCACTTTTTTGTGTCAATCTTAATCAAGTGGGTGTTTACTTTTCTGGACACTGGGATAATAACAGGAGAGTGGACATGAAACCCTCCAAAGCTGTTTTCCTTGAAACTCTCAGGATGAAACACCCAGAGAATCACCCACATTTGACTTGGATGATATGTGAATGAGGGTTGGGTTTTAGAGTTGGTGCTGAGTTAGTTTAGGATTTGGGCTGTTGGGATGAGGTGAATGTTTTTACAAGGGAGAAAGACTTGAGTTTTTTGGAGTGCATAGGGTGCATGGGTATTGGCTGAATTATGTTCCCCAAAATTCTTACAATGAAGCTGTAATGCACAGTGTGTGACTGAAATTGCACACAGGGTCTTTAAAGAGGTAATTAAGTGAAAATGAAGAAATTAGGGGAGATTCTTATGCAATCATACTGGTGTCATCCTAGGAAGAAAAAGTTTGCACCCACCAAAATGAGACACCAGAGATGAGAGTGCAGAGGAAAGATCACGTGAGGACGTAACAAGAAGACAGCGACCTGCAAGCCAAGGAGAGAGGCCTCAGGGGAAGCCAAACCTACGAAAATGTTTATCGTGAATTTCCCAGCTTCACAAATGTGCAAAAATATGGGTTTCTGCCATTTAGGTCACCAGCTATTTTATATCTGTTTGTGGGAGCTCTAGTAAATAAAAACAAGAGGGACTTCAAAGGCCTTGGAGGCTGGAGAAGGAAGAGATGGAGCAGGGTGCAGAAGGCTGAGCAGGGTGCAGAAGGCTGAGCAGGGAGGGGCTGGAAGGTTGGGCTCTGAGGTGCATCTCCTGGGTGGAATCTTGACTCCACTCACTGCTGTCTGGAGGACTTGGGAAAAACATTGAACTTCCTAATACTGACTCACTAATAAAGATAGGTTTGGAGCATAAGGCTGCCCATCATCCTATTCCATATTATAAAAGTCTTCTTGAAGTAACACTTGTAAAACTGTCACCAATGTATCTGGCATGAATTATGGGCTCATTAAGTAGCCCTTCTGAGTGATCTAGTGACATACAGAAAATGGCATTCATGCTGTGGGCACCAGGGGACACTGTGAGGTTTAGTCTGAGGCCCCTAATGAGTCCAAGACCCTGGGAATGCTCAAGTGCAAAGGGCATGACTGTTGCTTTTTTTGAGGCCGCTTGTATTGGGTGAATCTTAAAACACACTTGACCCTTCTTCTGAGCTTGAGAAATTACTCAGAGAAGGCCATCAGGCTCAGGGCCCAGACAGAACTAGGACAGATGTTTTAGGGAATGGAGAACAAATTTGCATCCTCTGCTAACCAGAGCCACCTAACAATGACACAAGAATAAAGGCAGTAGATTTGCATGAAGAGACTTCCCTTCCTATGATAAGAGAGGACTGGAGGTTCCCCCTTAGCTGTAGGCTCAGAAGCAGAGCTCTGGGGTGTCTCCACCATGGCCTGGACTCCTCTCTGGCTCACCCTCCTCAGTCTTTGCACAGGTGCTGCCTCCCAGGGTTCAATCCCGTATTATTATGCTAACTGTGTCAGCCTGGCCCTGAGCTTCAGCTCAACACAGAGAGTGGCGTAGGGTGTGGGACTCTAGGCATGAAACCCTTATCCTCACCTCTCCTGTCCTCTTTTGCAGGTTCTGTGGTTTCTTCTGAGCTGACTCAGGACCCTGCAGTGTCTGTGGCCTTGGGACAGACAGTCAGGATCACCTGCCAAGGAGACAGCCTCAGAAGCTCTTATGCAAGCTGGTACCAGCAGAAGCCAGGCCAGGCCCCTGTGCTGGTCGTCTATGGTAACAACAACCGGCCCTCAGCGATCCCAGAGTGATTCTCTGGCTCCAGCTCAGGAAACACAGCTTCCTTGACCATCACTGGGGCTCAGGTGGAAGATGAGGCTGACTATTACTGTAACTCCTGGGACAGCAGTGGTAACCATCCCACAGTGACACAGACAGATGGGGAAGTGAGACAGAAACCCTTCACTATCTGTGTTACCCTCTCTCTCCAGTCCCAGCAGGACTGTGAGCAAAGCCATAAGCACGGCTGGCCCAGTTCACCTGGATCTGAGACCTCCAGGCTGCCCTTCCCTCCATCCATCCAGGTAGGCTCTGCAGAAGGTTTGTCAGGATAGGATGTGAGTCTGGAAGGACCAGGCTGTTTTGCTGTTGTTTGGACTGTATCTTGCCTCAAGATGACCTGAGTGGAAGGAGAGTAAAAGGGAGACAGAGAGCTGTGGAGTGGTCATGGTCCCTGGAGTTCCTCTTGTGCGGTGACTGGATCTAACACAACGCCTGCACTCTGTGGCCCAAATACCCTGGATTATTGGTCTGAACTCCCCATGTTTAACTGAGACCCTCAAGCCCCAACCCCATGGATCCTGATGTTCTGAACAGGAAAGTCTTTCCTAGTGAGCGCTGTGGCATCCCTTGGCACCCCCGGCTTCATACAGCAATTCCCCATTGAAAAGATGCCATGGAGTGCAAAGAATGGCTTCATGCAAAGATGTGCCTCCTTCAGAATGTAGTTCAAGAGCAGTGACTACCTGATGCCTTCATCCCAATACCATGCTTTAATTTAGAATGACATTGAAATGCCTTCTAGCTGAGCAGTCAACTGTAACACATTCCTACTCATGCCTCCCACACTTCTTTCCTGAGACTATATCCTGAAACCCTGCTGCATGGAATCCTGCCTCCCAGAGTAGGATTCCAGGGATCTCAAAAATTTTTTAAATACGAACAAAAAGAGTCTAGTTGGAAGAGTCTCAAAGAGGAGGCAGTTGCACATGGAGAGAACTCTGAAGTCTGCAAATATTCATGCACTGATGAGCATTTGTGTGCAAACAAACTCCCTCTGAAAGAGAAAAGAACCACCCAAAGACACTTGAGGGAACACCCCACAGAGCTCACACCCACACACACTCACTCCGACACACACTTACAGACACTCACACACTGCAGTCAGAGGAAAGGCCTGAGTTACAGGGCACGAGGTTGACTCATCAGAAGAGCTTTGCCTCAGTACTGGGGAAATGTGACCCTAGACAAAAGGCTGCTCAGGTCTCAACTATGAAAGTGTAAAAGCAAACAGGAAATTCAAGCAGTTTTCAAGTAACTGTACTGAATTCAACAATAAAAGACAGAAATAGAGAATGAACTGCAAAAGAACTCTCAACCCAGCCGGAAAAATGTGCAATGCCTTCATCCTGTCAATATTTCCTGCAAGGTACCAAGAAAATATATGCTATATCACACACAGAAGTGAATCAATCCCAAATGGCAGTAAAATTGCACAGGTGATAGACCTTGTAGGAAGGACATGAAAGAAATTCTTATAACTCTATTCTGTTGTACTTGTTCATAAGGATACAGGATTGAAAAAACATGTTAAGTGGAGACATAAAACATATAAAGAGAGACCCAAGTTATACTCTTATAAATGATCCATAATATGGCTGCAGTAAAAAATACACTGAATGAGACTGATCGCAGATTGCATTCTATGAAAGAATAGATGAGTGAGCTTGAAGATATGGCAATGGCAGCTATTCAAGATGAAGCACAAAAGCATAAACAGAGTGTCAGTGAGCTTTAAGACATCTTCAACTGCCTAAATTGGTATAATGAAAGTCATTAAAGGAGATAAGATTGGACAAGGAAAAGGTAGAAAAACAATTTAAAGGAACAATGACCAAAATTTCCCAAATTTTGTGACAACTAGAAACTTACTATTCCAAAAAGCTTAACATGTCCCAAAGACACACAACACACATGGCGGCGGGGTGGGTGGGGTAGAGAGAGAGAGAGTGAGAGAGAGAGAGGAACAACATAATGACAAGAACAAATTTGGTTTTAAAATTTTTTTAAATTTTAGTGGTTGCATAGTAGGCATATTTTTTATTGGGTACATGAGATGTTTCAAAACAGGCATGCAATGTGAAATAGCCACATTATGGAAAATTCGGTATTCATTCACTCAAGCATTTATCCTTTGTGTTATAAACAATTCAATTACGCTCTTTTAGCTTTATAAAATGTACAATTACATTGTTATTGACTATAGTCATCCTGCTCTGCTGTCAAATAGTAGGCCTTATTCATTATTTCTAACTAGTTTTTTCTTACCCAGTAACCATCCCCAGATAATAGCTGATTTCTTACTAGAAGTAATGCAAGCCAGAGTCAGTGGAGTTATATTTAGAAAATATTAAATGAAAAAACTTACTACCCAAAGCAATCTACAAACTCAATGCAATTCCTATCAAAATACCAATGACATTATTCACAGAAATAAAAAAACTCCTCTAAAATTGGTATAAAACCAGAAAAGACCCTGAATAACCAAAGCAATACTGGGCAAACAGAACACAGCTGAAGATATCACACTACTAGAATTAAAATATACTACAAACTATAGTAACCAAAGCGGGAAGGTATTGGCATGCAGTCAGACACTGAGACCAATATAACAAAGTAGAAAACCCAGAAATACATCCATATATCTATATATGGCTGACTGATTTTCAACAAAGATGCCAAGAACATACACTGAGAAAATGGCACAATTTTCAATAAATGATGTGAGAAAACTGGATACCTGTGTACAGAACAATGAAACTAGACACTTATCCCCTCCACAAAAACATCAACTAAAAATGGATTAAATACCCAAATATAACATCCCAAACTATGAAACTACTAGAAGGGAAGTTAACATGGAAAAGAACAAATTCTTTAGGACTTTGGTCTAGATAAAAATTGTATGGCCAAGACTTCAAAAGCACAGGCAACAACAAATAATCGAGATATGAGACTTCATTAAACTAAAAGGCTCCTGAAAAGCAAAAGAAACAATCAACAAAGTAAAGACAATGTGTAGAATGAGAGAAAATATTTGCAAACTGTTTACCTGGCAAGGACCTAACATTCTATATAAGAAAAAAAAAAAAACTGAAATAACTCATTAGCATAAAAATAATAATAATACGATTAAAAAGTGGGCCAAGAATTTGAAGAGACTTTTCTCAATAGAAGACATACAAATGGGCAACCTTCAAATGAGAAAAATGTTCAACATCACTAATCAGCGAGGGAATGAAAATCAAAACCCCAGTGAGACACAATCTCACTCTAGCTGGAATGGCTATGAGCAAAAAGACAAAAAACACAAATGGTAGTGAAGGTAGGTGACTTCATATTTCTCTAGTCCGATTCTCTGGGAACAATGAGAGTGCTCTGTCTTTCCTCTCCCTCTAGTAATTATTTTTCACATGCAAAAATATGGACCCTAGTGGAAAATAATGCCTAAGACCACCAACACCTTAGTCATTTGTTCATCATACTAGAAATGAAACTGTTTTCCAAATAATATTAACATCTATCTGTATCTATCACCATTGTGTCAAAGTCTGTGTGATCCTACAAAATTTAGAAGGCCTAGAAGAATGTTCTTGCTTTTTGCAATACGAAGATGGCCTATATCATAGATGATACAGATATAGATAGATAGGGGGTTGTATCTTGAAATGTGTTTCTCTAAAGGACTTATTTCACTTCAAATTTGAAATTATTCTGGTTTTAAATGTCACAAATGATAAACCTTATAGAATGATAACACAATTGCATATGTTATAGTCACAGGGTCTATCAAATGATGAACCAATCATTCAGTGTTGAGGTTAGTAGTTTTTTGTTTTTTGTTTTTTGTTTTTCAATTTTCACTAAATGAGAACACATTTTATATTATATATTGCCCTAACCATACCACTTACAGGGATTGGTCAGAGACTGTGAGGTTCTGCCAACACTAAGCCAGGATGAGAATTGTATTCCTTACACTGCTCTCTGCACTCATTTGTATCCCATAATAGCACCCAAAAGTGAGCATGAAAAGTTCATTTTTTAAGCTGCTTGTTCATTCTCTTACATTTAATACCTGTACCAAAAATTGTCTTCATTTTTAAAATAAAGAGTCTGGCGGTTCCTCAAATGGTTAATCACAGTGACCCTGTGACCCAGCAATTCCACTCCTGAGTCTATACCCAAAAGAACTGAATACATGTGTTCACCCAAAAACCTATATGGTAATGTTTATAGTAACATTATTCATAAAAGTTAAAGGGTGGAAAAAAAATACCCATCAACAATGATAATGAATGAATAAATAAAACGTGGAATATATCCACACAACAGAATATTATACACAATAAAAAGGAATGAAGTACTGATACATGCTACAACATGGATGAACCTTGAAAATATTATGCTAAGTGAAAGAAACCAGGCACAACGTATCACATATTTTGTGATCCCATTCACATGAAATCTCCAGAGTAAACGAATCCGTGGAGTCAGAAAGCAGATTAGTGGTTGCCTAGCAGAAGGGGTCAGGGAGATGAGAGGATTGGGAAGTGGTAGCTAAGGGTGCAGGGTTTCTTCTTATAATGAAGATGTTCTAAACTTGATTGTGGTGATGGATGCATAACTCTGTAAATAGGCTAAAAGTATAAGGGTGTATACATCTTAAATGGTGCATTATATCTCAATAAAACTATTTAAATAATATATTTTATTCAACCCAATATACCTAGAATATTACTATTTTAGCATATCCTTAATATAAAAACTACAAATGATACATTTTACATTTTTTCATAACCCAATGTGTAATTTCTGGTTCCAGCACATCTAGTCACAATGCAATTGCTCAACAATCACACGTGGCTAGTGGCTACCATATGGGACACCAAAGTTCTACAGCCTTCAGGAAGATCCTAGGAAGACCAAATAGTTACCAGATTGGTGGGGCTGACTGGTTCTTTTAATCCAGCTCCTTCATGGAATGTCCAGTGCGCCCACCCCCAGACCCTTCTGTAGCCGCTGCTGCTGAATGAAGACAGAGTCAAGACTGCAGTCTGCATGAGAGACAGCCCTAGCGGGGAAGAGGGCTCCACCGTCTGTGACATGAGCCTCCACTTCTGGCTCCGTGCTGGCGCACACACCCTTTGTCAGGTTCAACTTCAGACTTCAACATGTATGAGTGGTGTGTCTCATTTACGAAAATAGAGATGTAATAGTACCATTCCCTGGTAACTATTTTGAGAATGGAATGTCATAATGTATGTAAACTGCTTTGGATGGTGTCTGGTACAAAGTAAGCATTATTTGGTATTCGGTAATTATTGGGGAATAATAATCCTATCATTCATTTTGAAAAAAAAATTTATGCTATCTTGTAATCTATGATCCTATAGAATAATCTTGATCCATACACTTTTGTTATCACAGGCAGAACAAGATCAAGTTCCTCTCTCTGGGATAAATGCCGTGACCGCTGCTCTTTGAGTATTATTTTTCTTTTTTTTTTTTTAGACGGAGTCTCGCTCTGTCGCCCAGGCTGGAGTGCAGTGGCCGGATCTCAGCTCACTGCAAACTCCGCCTCCCGGGTTCACGCCATTCTCCGGCCTCAGCCTCCCGAGTAGCTGGGACTACAGGCGCCCGCCACCTCGCCCGGCTAGTTTTTTGTATTTCTTAATAGAGACGGGGTTTCACCGAGTTAGCCAGGATGGTCTCGATCTCCTGACCTCGTGATCCGCCCGTCTCGGCCTCCCAAAGTGCTGGGATTACAGGCTTGAGCCACCGCGCCCGGCCTGAGCATTATTTTTCTTAGATTATTTTTTAAACAGAAATTTATCTGACTTACCTTAACCAAATGTCTTTTCAAAGTAACCACATTTCTTTTAAGTGAAAAATTAAATATTCACCATCTGTTATCAAGAATTATCTGAATACAAAATATTTATCGTTTTAACTATAGAAGGAATGAAAAACATCTACAGGTTACTAATCTAAAAATGCAGGCTCTTGGTTTATATGGTATTAACATGTCTTCCAAATTTTAAGAAATAGATATTTAAATGACAGGCACTTTGTTTTCAATTTTAGAAAATGTTTCAACCTCTTGGCTGGGCATAGTGGCTCACGTCTGTAACCCCAGCACTTTGGGAGGACAAGCTGGGAGTTTTGCCTGATCCCAGGAGCTCAAGACCAGCCTGGGCAACATGATGAAACCCCATCTCTACAGTTACCAAAATTGGCCAGGCATGGTGGCACCGCCTGTAGTCCCATCTGCTCGAGAGACTGAGATGGGAGGATTGCTGGAGCCAGAGAAGTTGAGGCTGCAGAAGGTAAACTATCGAGGCTAAAACATGGTAAATATTTAATTCGCCACTTGAAAGAAATGTTGGTTACATTGAAAAGAAATTTGATTCGTCTAAGTTAGATACATTTCTGTTTAAAAAATAATTGAAGTGAGTTCTGGTAGCACCACTGCATTCCAGCCTGGGCGACAGAGCAAAACCTGTAGAAAGAAAGAAAGAAATGGAAGGAAGGAAGGAAGGAGGGAGGGAGGGAGGGAAGAAAGGAAGGAAGGAAGGAAGGAAGGAAGGAAGGAAGGAAGGAAGGAAGGAAGGAAGGAAGGGGAAAGAAAAAAAGAAAGAAAACATTGCAAGCTTTACAGTAGCAGAGCCACTCTGTAATCAATAAGCAACAAAACCAAAATGAAAAGGGATTCTACAGAACAGTCTAACCAGCAATACAATTATAAACTGTTCAGATATCAAAACCATTTTCAACAGTAAATATATGGTATGAACACCCCATAGAGGTCAAGTAGGATGTATTATGTGTGAACGAAATTATGAGTTGAGAGTAGGAAATTTATAAATTTAATCAAACAAATTAAAGAATTATGAGGCAGTTGTGCCGCTAATGTATTATTTGGCAAGTTGTTCAGTGGAACACCAAGATATTCTTAAGGAAGATGCATATATCTTTTAAAATGTTATCATCGAAGTGGATTTTTAAAAATGAGGACATGAATACCTTTACAAAGTATTCAGGGAAAAAGAGAGAAAAATAAATTTAGATTGTGTATATATATATAAAGTGTATTTCAAAAGATACACATTAATTTTTTTTATTCCTTAAGTAAAAGGAGCAGATGTTTAAATTCCTTGCCTTTTATTTTAAAATTTAGAAAATGCTTACAGCTTCCCACACTGAAATTTATACTAAGACAGATAATCTAATCAAGGGATAACAAAATCAAAACAGAATTCTCTTGACAAATCTATTTTCTTGATTTTGAAGTCTCAATGTGTACTCTATAATAAAACTGTTTATAACTGATTCTGCTGTTTGAAAATATTTGCTGATCATTTATCTTGCACCAAGTGACCTCCAGCTCTGAAGATAGGTCAGTGGTAAAATATACAAAGTTGCCCAACTTCATTAAGTTTAAATTCTAATGAGGAAGAAAAGAAGTAATTGATCAGGGACTTTAAAATAGGAGTCTTGTGATATGACTTGGAACTCGAATTGCATACTGTGCTTGCTGTGTGGAGACTGGATTGAAACATAGGGCAATGACAGAAGCTTAAATTCTTTTAGAGCATGGCTGTCCTGCATTTTGAGGGCCTCTGAAAAAAGAATGTGTAATATTTCTCGTTATATCCTCAAGATATCTCTGCAGTAGAGCTTTGGTCTTGTGAGGGAAGTACTATAGTCAGCAAGTGGTGAGGGTGGGAAGGTGAATTTGCAGATACCATCTGGAATGACTTCACCTTAAAGGTAAAGCTGGCAGGATTTTCATACATGTTAGATCCAAAAGTGTGTGCATGCATGTGTGTGTGAGAGAGAGAGATAGAAAGAGCAAGAGAGAGAGAATGAGAATCAGACAGGTACAGAGAGACAATGACAAAGCTGCAGTGACAGAGAGAATTAAAAGGGGACACCAAGAATATTGAGCTGAGAAACTATTAAATGGGAGGTGCCATTAAACAGAATGGGGAAGAGCAGTTTTGGGGAATGTCAGTGGCTCCACATGAACTTATTAATTTTGACATTCCTAACCGACATCCAAACGGAAAAGTCAGTGTTGTGCGTAGTCTAGTGTTACCGCATCAAAGAGAGTATCAGGAAATGAATGACACAAAAATTAGTAAGAAAGCAACGATAAGAAACATAAGTCGAAGTCCTGAATCTAGTGGTTATCTAACATGCAAAAAGTAGTAGGCTGGGCACAGTGGTTCACGCCTGGAATCCCAGCACTTTGGGTGGCCGAGGCAGGCAGATCACCTAAGGTCGGGAGTTTGAGACCAGCCTGACCAATATGGAGAAACTCCATCTCTACTGAAAATACAAAATTAGCCAAGTGTGGTGGCTCATGCCTGTAATCCCAGCTACTCAGGAGGCTGAAGCAGGAGAATCGCTTGAACCCAGGAGATGGAGATTGTAGTGAGCTGAGATTGTGCCATTGCACTCCAGCCTGGGAAACAAGAGCAAAACTTTGTCTCGAAAAAAAAAAGTGATAAAGATGAGAAGAAACCAGCAAAAAAGTACTCGGGGTAATTATCAAAAATGTCCAGGGGAAAGTAGCTTAAGTGTTCTGGAATTCTCTCAAAGAAAGCTTTGAAAAAAGGAGGGAGGGAGAGATTGACTGCGTTCAATGCTACTGATCCATAAATTAAGACAAAGGCTGAGGAATTACGCTTCAATTCGTCATTTCACAATATAGATATCGTTTGCGCTTTGACAAGAGCAAATTTCTTGGAGTGAGTAGGGGAGAAACCATATCGGAGTGGTTTCTCAAAGGAATGCCTGGTCTCTGGATTCTTAAGGAAATGTTTTATTGAACAGTGGAGGCACAAATTGGATTAGTTTTAATTTGTCGGGGTCGGGACACACTCTAAACTTGCGCCTCTGCATGCCTCGCTTTTTAAAGTTGGGTATCCTGTTATCTTTCAATAACAGAATAATCACCTGCAAAACCCACACCCATTTAATGGACGCACTCTACAAAGACTGACACTAGAGGTTGCTGGAGAGGATGTGGTTCCACGTGATATCTTATTGAGTTACTGATGAGTAAGGAAGCTGGTAAAATGTCTCTGGAAAACTCACCATTCCCGCTGTACTTAAACTTTCAGATACCAGACACCAGAAATTCCACATTGTAATATATTTTATGAGAAAAAACAAGGGTCCTGTATTAAAATATTTATTATTATTGAAAATAATCACACTGGGTTTCCTGATTATTTTTATTAGCAAGCCAGTCTCTGCTTGTTTTCAATAGTACAAACTCTATCTAATATATCCATACTGTAGTTTTAATCAACCACTAAGAGAAAGTATTATATTTTATGTCAATTCTACGTTCAGTGCCGAAACCAGCATTTTGTAGATTCCAGAGATTTGTTGAAGAAATAATGAATAACTTAAATAAGTTAATAATTATAGTGTCTATACACAAATAATATATGATCTCAGAATACAGTGATAACATTTGTTATGTAGAAAATGATTTCAATCTCAGTTAAAAATATTTTGGGCGTAGGAGTTACTGTCATATATAGATGCTCACATTGTTTTGTTTATATGAAAATGTTTGTAGTTAATGTACATTTTTGGTATTTAAGCCTTTTGCTCTTGCTGCCACAGCAAATAGTGTGCCCTTTAAGAACAGGTACCTGAGTTTTACTTCATTTTAACAGATTTCTTAATAAAATATATACCATACTATTTGGTTTAACACATAAGCAAAGAGCCATCCACTACACGACTGCCACCCATCCCTCCTCTAATACGGCTCCTGAAGATGTTACTGATAGCAGAGGACTTTGTGTTCAACTTAAGCACTTTATAGCCCTTTCACTTTCAACTAGGTATGAGATAAAATGATTCAGCACCAATAAAACACACACTTCTTTTTTTTTTGTATTTTTAAATTTTTTATTATACTTTAAGTTCTAGAGTACATGTGCACAACGTGCAGGTTTGTTAAATATGTATACGTGTGCCATGTTGATGTGCTGCACCTATTAACTCATCATTTACATCAGGTATATCTCCTAATGCCATCCCTCCCCCTTCCCCCCTCCCCACAATAAGCCCCGGTGTGTGATGTTCCCCTTCCTTTGTCCAAGTGATCTCATTGTTCAATTCCCATCTATGAGTGAGAATATGCGGTGTTTGGTTTTCTGTCCTTGCGATAGTTTGCTGAGAATAATGGTTTCCAACTGCATCCATGTGCCTACAAAGGACACAAACTCATCCTTTTTTATGGCTGCATAGTATTTCATGGTGTGTATGTGCCACATTTTCTTAATCCAGTCTGTCACTGATGGACATTTGGGTTGATTCCAAGTCTTTGCTATTGTGAATAGTGCTGCAATAAACATATGTGTGCATGTGTCTTTAGAGTAGCATGATTTATAATCCTTTGGGTATATACCCAGTAATGGGATGGCTGGGTCAAATGGTATTTCTAGTTCTAGATCCTTGAGGAATCGCCACACTGTTTTCCACAATGGTTGAACTAGTTTACAGTCCCACCAACAGTGTAAAAGTGTTCCTATTTCTCCACATCCTCTCCAGCACCTGTTGTTTCCTGCCTTTTTATTGATTGATATTCTAGCTGGTGTGAGATGGTATCTCATTGTGGTTTTGATTTGCATTTCTCTGATGGCAAGTGATGATGAGCATTTTTTCACGTGTCTGTTGGCTGTATGAATGTCTTCTTTTGAGAAGTGTCTGTTCATATCCTTTGCCCACTTTTTGATGAGATTGTTTATTTCTAGTACATTTGTTTGAGTTGTTTGTAGGTTCTGGATATTAGCCCATTGTCAGATGAGTAGATTGCAAAAAATTCTCTCCCATTCTGTAGGTTGCCTGTTCACTCTGATGGTAGTTTCTTTTCCTGTGCAGAAGCTCTTTAGTTTAATTAGATCCCATTTGTCAATTTTGGCTTTTGTTGTCGTTGCTTTTGGTGTTTTAGACATTAAGCCCTTTTCCATGCCTATGTCTTGAATGGTATTACCTAGGTTTCCTTCTAGGATTTTTATGGTTTTAGGTCTAACATTTAAGTCTTTAATCCATCTTGAATTGATTTTCATATAAGGAGTAAGGAAATCATCCAATTTCAGCTTTCTACCTATGGCTAGCCAATTTTCACAGCACCATTTATTAAATAGGGAATCCTTTCCCCATTTTTTGTTTTTGTCAGGTTTATCAAAGATCAGATGGATGTAGATGTGTGGTATTATTTCTGAGGGCTCTGTTCTGTTCCATTGGTCTATATCTCTGTTTTGATACCAGTATCATGCTGTTTTGGTTACTGTAGCCTTGTAGTATAGTATAAGTCAGGTAGCGTGATGCCTCTGGCTTTGTTCTTTTGGCTTAGGATTGTCTTGGCAATGCGGGCTGTTTTTTGGTTCCATATGAACTTTAAAGCAGTTTTTTCCAGTTCTGAAAACACACACTTCTTAAAGAAGGACTCTTTTTTTTTTTTTTTTTTTTGAGCCTGTTCAACAATACACAGCAAGACAGAGTACACTTCTCATTCCCAGCAAATCAGTGTTGGCACTACACTCTCTACACTCTGAAAACTTGTATTATTGGCTTTCTTACAAACACCGTTTGAGCTTATAATTTAGATGACATCGAATAATGTACAAAAAATATGCTACTTCCTTCCCCTTCACTTCTCTTTTCTTCTTACCAGACAATTGTCAATTGTCTTTTCTCTCCAACTCCTTTCCTCTGTCTACCTGATTTTTGAAAGATTTTCTGCACGTTCCCAACCTTAGTATTGTAGAGACCAAATGTGTGGTCAAACTTCATATGTAGGAATAGTTGAATTATATGCAAGCACTTTTAAAAAACAATTCCTCCTCAGTTTTATGTGATTATTTTATATAATCAAATGTCTTCCAGATATACTTTCCAAACCAGTGGTTGTCAAGCTCCACTTTGTTGTCTAATTTCATCAGAATTCTCCAAAATTCTTATGATAAATACAGATAAATTGGCATAACTCCAGATTTATGAAATCAAAACTTCCAGAACCCAGAAATATGCATTGAAAAAATGTATTCTTCAGGTGATGTTGACGTGATATGGGATCCAAGTTTATAATGCAAAGAAAATTACCTTGCTTGCCCTCCAGTTGACTCTTATATCCAGAGGTCCTCTTCTGCTTTCACATTCTGCTGTATATCCTTCTGCACTTTCCTCCTTCCCCCCTCCACTTCTTCTCATCCAGTTCCCAAGGCCTCCCCCATGGATGCTCCTAAAACTCCAAATGGTGAGTTGCCACTAAAGTTCCCTCTGTCTCATGAACAGGTTATGTGGGCAAATGTAGAATTTAAGCTTGGACCGAGCTGAGTCAAGAGCTGCAATTAAAGATTTCTCTAAATCCAGAGGGGACCATCAAATACTTAAAGAAGATTAGAGATTTCCTGTGAGTGCAAAGGGCTCAGGGTGACCTGATGCTATAGACCAAATTTTATGGTCCCCTCAAATTCATGTGTTAAAATCTAACTCCCTATTTGATGGGATTTAGAGGTGAGGCCTTGCAAGGCGATTCAGTCATGAAGGCAGAGACCATATGAATGGGGTCAGTGTCCCTATCAAACGGACTGCTGAGAGCTCCCTTATCCCTTCTATCATGTGAAGACACAGTACAAAGATGACGGTCTATGAACTAGAAAGCAAACTGTCACCAGACCCAAAACCTGCTCACCATTTGACCTTGGATTTTACTATCTCCAGAACAATAAGAAATAAATTTGTTTCTCTGGTACCTAGTCTATGTCATTCTGTTTTGGCACCCAGATTAGCTAAAGTACCAACATATCAACTTGTACTCATAATTTCTGGAAACTGATGCCAAATCTTTGATGGCAAAATGTGATTGATCTGCTAGAGGAATGAACCTACATGATCCATCTTTCCACAATAAACCAGAGAGTAAGAACAAGGAAAAGTAGGCCAATGTCTTCTAAAAGCCGCACCTGAAAGATTTCCAATAACAGTTGATTAGATGGTAATTCCATCACACAAGCAACCACAGCAAAGAGACACAAAGATCAGAGATTTTCAGGATAGCCTCAAAAACACCAACTGACAACATTAGGGAGTTAAAGAAGATATGAAGTTTCAAAAAGTCAAACTTTATTTAAATGTCATTGTAGAAACTTGTAATTCTAACACTGAATACATTCTAGGGCAGGTGGTGGCACGGCATGGTGACTTTGGGACACAAATGCTGAGTTTCAAAGCTTCGGTTTCTATACCCTTTGGAGATGCCCCCTACCCTCCTTACCCCTGCCCAGCTGTCAAGAAGAGCCTGTCCTGAGAGGCACCTCAGGGACAAACAGCCCAGAAGCCCAGTTCAGCACAGACCTCCATGCCTGGAGGAAGAAGCCACCTCTGGTAGCAGGAGGAGCTGCTGGAACCCCTCCTCCTGGGCTTCTTTTCCTGCTCTCCAGTGTCTCTTGCAGGCAGGCAAACAACTCCAGCGGCAGCAGCAGCAGCAGGCACCTCAGCTGCAGGACCGCAGCTCTGCTAAACGACAGACGCCTCTCTCCAGTGAGGCAGAGGAGCCCAGGTTGCACACCCGGGTCTCTGCCTCCATGCCTCCCACAGTGCCCAGTACTGAGAGTAGAATGGCAGCTGCTGGCTGGAGCCGTGCTGGCCACCCCCCTCTTCCACCTCTTGCTTTAGCCATGCTTTCAGCTACAGGGGTGAGGCCAGTGGCTAGAGCAGGTGCCACGATGTCAGGCAGCTCCTTAATGGGCTGGTCCTTGGCAGGACCAGGCAAGGGCAGGAGGGGAGCTGCCTCTAGCTCCAGTTCTGTCCCAGAAGGGGGTCTTCCCCTAGTGCTGGCACTGGCTCATCAGATGGTGCTGGAAGGTCCTGTATTGCTGCACACTGAGCAGGAGCTGAAAAAGAAGAAAGAGTTCCCAATGTCAGTCACTTTTCACTGGAATTTCCACACATGGAAACAACCTCACTAAATGAAAGGAATTCCAACCAGAAAACATTGCTCCCAGAAAGTCTCCAAAACTACAGGCCACCTCACCATGTGCCTGTGCCTAGAGGAAGTCCAGAGGCTCCAGCTGGCCAAGGACAATGCACAGATGTGGCCCTGACAGGATAACATGTGAGGCCTGGCCTGGCAGGACTTGCCCTGGGCTGCCCTGTGGTACCTGGGAGCACCTTTGGCCAGAGGCGCCTGGGGTGAGGAATGAGCCAGTGTCAGCATGGTGGGAAAAGGCTCTCACTCTGGGCCCTCCTTAAGAAGGAGCCTCAAGATGTGGGGCTGCAGCATGAGAATTTCATGCTCTCCTGAGCGTCTCCCACCAAGGGAGCTGGCTGCAGGGCTGTCCCTATGATGTGGGTGCCTGGTTACCAGAGTTCTAAGTTCCAATGGGGTCTGTCACCAAGGAAGTGAACTCACTTCTTTAAGGTTCAGTATCCTTGACTCCTTCCTTCCATAAAACCTACTCAGAACTCTCTGGGCTGCTGGCCGCTCACCCTCCCCCCAGGTCAGTTCCTTACCTGTACACAGGTAAGTCCACCCAGGGCCTGCTTGTACACCTGTGCCTGATGTGCACCTGAGGCCTAGGAATCGACTTGGGGCCTGTGATCCAACAGGGGCTTAATGTTGATTAAACTAATTTTGATTATTCCTATAGGGAAGAGAAGGCCTTGTAGCAATAAGAAGCACAGTGTCACATGAAATATGCAAAAATGATCAAAATCTTATGGAAGAAAAGTATCAATTTTAATCACTGAAATGTTAACTTTTGATAAATATTTAAGTTTATAAGGAAAAATAAAACCATGCAGATTAAACCAAAGTTGCAGGGAATGCTATAGAGTTTCTCGCTTGTGGATTGAACACGGAAATGTCCCACCTACTTATGGTCATAATTTTCTACCTTAATCTTCTTCTTCTTACGATTAATAGAAAAAATACCATGACAATGATGGTGATGATGGTTGAAGCACACAACCGAAGTTTAGTGACAGAAACATCAGGTGCTCCAGTTACAGTGCAGCCGTTCTTATTGGGGTGTGAAAATCAATCTTGTGTTCAATATACATGGGAAACAGGAGTACATGTGGGGAGAACTGCATTTCACTGGACTAAGTTTTTTTCTCAGAAGAGCTACAGTTCATCCTTCACTCTCCATTCTGTGATCAAAAACCATGGAACAGAAACGAGCATTTCAACCTGAGACTCAGTTACCAGAAATGCACCTGCCCCACCTCCCCACGACCATATATGCCACCTTTCTGTGCTGAGCCAGAAGGGTTCACATATGGCACAGACTGATGCTGGACTCCATAGTTTTCATCTTCCCAGGTGTCAGGTGTTTTGTGGTCACCTGGAGGAGGGAAGCTCCTGGATTCCGTCTTCTTCACCAGCAGGGGGCAGCAGAGCTGCAGTCAGAAGTTAGTCTGGGGCTGCCCAGGAGGAGTCTAAGAGGGAGGCCAGTCCTGAAGGCTCAACAGGTGTTTGAGGATCGGTCCTGGGTCTGGAAGCCCAGTAAAGTGCATCCTATCCCCTCAGGCTGCAGTAAACCTGTCCTCAGTGATACCTTCACACAGCGTCACCCAACTGACAGGAGTCAGGGAACAGTGAGGGCCTCACCTGGGAAATGCAGCTGGAGGTGCCTGGGCCCTGGTGTCAGCCTGGGCAGCTCCCACAGGGCTGGGATTCCCTGGGAGACGCCCCGAGGTCGAGGTGCTCTAGGAGGAGGGCACAGTGTGAGGAAAAAGGATTTCCAAGGGCCCGAGCCCTTCACCTAGTATTGCTGCCTGAGCCTCCTGCCCCTCTCAGGGTCTTGTTCCTCTCTGTTCAGCAACAATCTCTGAGCTCAGCCATCCAGCACTGCTGGGAGCTTGTGGCAGCTGAGAGCTGTGCCTTCACTGGGAAGTGTGGTTCAGCGCAGAAAACTGCCTCCTCCGGGTTTATGTCCTTCCTCAGCGAGGTTAGGTTTCATGACTACCTGAGGCCAAGTTCTTGGCTCTGCCTCCATATAGGAGGAGTTGAAAATCCTCCCAGCTCCACAGCTCCCTGTAGGAAACACTGAGGCCTCAATGTGCGTCAGGGTCTCCTTCTGCCCAGTGTTGCCTCCCTCACCTCCTTTCACACCCTCTGTGCATGCAATTCCCCTTCTCAGAGTCTGCTTCCGGGGAACCCAAATTAAGATCACCAGCCACCCCCAACATGGGCCATGCGGGACCTCAGGAAGTCACTGTACACTAGAAAGCGCCCGTTTATTCCTAAATTAGCATTGTGAGTATCCAAATGCCCAATGAGATCAGAGTGTTTCTTGCATTTGTATGGAATGCAAAGGGAGCCTGAGTTGCCAGGTGTTCTGGGTTCTGAGGCAGAGTTGGAGTCAGATCCCCCCACAAAGAAACTCAGGGCAGGAGGAGCAGCCTCACCCCATGCAGGGACCACAGATGTACCCAGAGGGGGAGCTGCAGGATGGACACTGTCCACCTCCACGCTCCACACCCTGGGCAAAAAATCATTCTTTCCACCCCTCCTTCAGCCTATCCAAGTTGACACTTAAAAAGCCACTGCAGCCCACGCGTGTCAACAGGAAACCCATTCACATGTCCATCAGCCACACAATCTCCACAGATTCTTCAAAACATAATAGCAATAGCCATGCAAAGTGTATATAAGATGTCTCAAATAATTGTACTTAATTACATATGAAGGTGATACTATTTTTGATATGCTAGGTAAATAAAGTAAATTATTTAACTCATTTTCTTCTTCTCTTTGTATTTCTAATGCGATGACTAGACATCCGGTTTCCCATGAGGCTCACATCATATTGTGAATGGACAGTGCTGGTCTGCACCCCTTCAGGATACAGAGGCTGTGGAGTGACCTGGTGCAGGAAGCCCCGTCTCCATCCATAAGTCATTGTTGTGAACCCAGGGAGAGGCGCTGGTGCAAGAGAGATGAGAACCCAGGGGTGAACCACCTGTTTGTGCAGGGGACTGAGCCTTCACTTCGAGCCAAATAATTTGCTTTCCTATCTTCAATCCTGAATAAGAGGGCTCTCTGGTCTTCTTTTTGTTTTCAAGTTTGTGCCCCTTCAAGTTTCAGGCTGTCTGGATCCCAGCTAGGGGACACTGAGGAAATCCAGGAGTCTCACACTGACTGTTCTATTCCATCTACTGGGGCCATCCCAAACTGCAGCGTACCATTGCCTGTCCTGGTGCTCAAATAGCTGCTCCATGCACTTGTTGTGGTTTCAGACATGAATCTAGGTGGGAAGATGGGATAGTGTATGTTATAATATTTAAATGGAACCTGAATCCATTAATATTTATTTTAACATGAAACATTAAAAGAATTTTGTCATAAGCAATGGGGAAAGAGGAAAAGATAATAAAATCCTTTTGAGGAAAAAAGCAAAAATGTATTTATTGGATGTGTGTGTGTCTTCAGTGTTGCAGGGCTGAGAGAGGTCAGCTTTAGGTTGCCCTGAGGAAGTGGTCGGATGGGGAAAAGCAAAACAGCAGGAAAGATGCATCTCTGTGACCTGACACGTAAATCACAGTAAAATGGAAACAAATCTTTCAATAAATCAAATATTCACAATAAATATCACTGTGGTGCACACAGAAATGCCTGTTAACAACTTTCCCTTCATCCTGCCGGCTCATATCCCCATAGATCACCTGTGTGCAGAGTGGACCCTGTGGTCCCCATTTCTCAGGCTGAGAACTAGAGAGTGGGAAGAACAAGCGGCCTGCTCGTGGGTGGGAAGGACAGGATTGAGAGTAGTGGACTCGGGCTCAGGACTGTGGCCCTGATCAGTCCTCAGTGTTCTCTCCACAGGTCCCTCCCACATGTGCCCGTGTGGATGTGGGTGCACTGCCTGGGACGGCTGATTTGCTCCAGGGATTCAACGTGGCAGATGCTTCAGCACAAAGCCTGCAGCTGGGGAGACCAGAGACCAACGCCGCCTGGCAGAGGGGTCCACAGGGTGGGCAGCCCCATTTCCTGACAGGAGAAACAGCCTGGAGGTGGGTGCCAAGCAGAGGGCACTGCAGGGTGTGCCAAGGCCTGGAGGGTCACAGAGCCACAGGCACCTCACAGCAGAGACACTGAGGGCCAGGCGCTCACTCAGGTAAGGGATTTCAGCAGATCTTTCTCTCCTGAGGAAATCAGGTACAATAAAAGTAAGTTCCTGCCATCAGAATAAACAAACAGGGACTTTGATCTCCTCAGCTGAACCCCACTGTCCAGGGAAGCAGAAGCTTCTGAGCCCAGGCCCAGGTGAGGGTGGGGTGAGGAGAGGAGCTCAGGACACAGATTTGCATGGAGGCCCCGCCCTCCTCCGAGGCAGAGGGGATAACACAGGTCTGGGGGCAAGTCCAGAGCTGGGATCTCAGGAGGCAGCGCTCTCAGGACGTCTCCACCATGGCCTGGGCTCTGCTCCTCCTCACCCTCCTCACTCAGGGCACAGGTGACACCTCCAGGGAAGGGGCTTCAGGGGTCTCTGGGCTGATCCTTGGTCTCCTGCTCCTCAGGCTCACCTGGGCCCAGCACTGACTCACTGGAGTGTGTTTCTCCCTCTTTCCAGGATCCTGGGCTCAGTCTGCCCTGACTCAGCCTCCCTCTGTGTCCGGGTCTCCTGGACAGTCGGTCACCATCTCCTGCACTGGAACCAGCAGTGACGTTGGTGGTTATAACTATGTCTCCTGGTACCAACAGCACCCAGGCAAAGCCCCCAAACTCATGATTTATGAGGTCAGTAAGCGGCCCTCAGGGGTCTCTGATCGCTTCTCTGGCTCCAAGTCTGGCAACACGGCCTCCCTGACCATCTCTGGGCTCCAGGCTGAGGACGAGGCTGATTATTACTGCAGCTCATATAGGAGCAGCAACACTTTCCACAGTGATCCAATTTCATGAGGAACTGAGACCAAAACCTGCCCTGGGTTCTCAGGCTCCCTTTTTGCTCTGAAGATGCTTCCTCACCCAGTGCAAGTGGCTTCCTGCAGTGCGGCCTTGAGAATTCTCCTCTCTCAGCTCCATCCCTTTCCACTATAAAATCTGAAAGGAAACCTGTCCTGTGGTTTCTCATCCAGGTCAGGGACAGCTTCCTGATGCTTGTGTGCTGTGGTCCCTGAATGTGCAACTCTTCCTAGCTCTTCAAATGCAGGGACAGTGACAAGGAGCTGACTGATTGATGCAGTCACTGCTTTTTTCAGGGATGTCTCCAACCTAAACACATCACCATCTCCCACACTGTGTGTAGAATTTTAGTCAACTACATTCTAATGGTTATCGCCACAACTTTGATCTTAAATAACAGTGCAGCGAAATCCGTATACAGCCTCCTTTGAGTTCCTGTGTGAATATGAGCATAGGGTTCATTTCTAAAAGTGAAATTGCTGTGTCAGAAAGATGTGTGCTTGTAATTTTCACCCTCTGTTGTCAGAGTCCCCTCCAGAGGGGTTCTACCAATTTTCAATGCCAGCCAGAAGTACTTGTTCAGAGTATATTGTTGAAAGTGTAAATTTTTGCCAAGCTATCAGACTGAAAAATGGTACCTTGTTTTTCAATGGTACCTATAACAAGGTATATAGTTTTACTTTTGAGTCTCCTGTTCTGCTTAAGTGTGGGCCCTTTCACAAATAGTTCGGTACATTTTCCTTTTTAAGATTTGGTCAACTTTTTCTTAAATATCCAGATAAGAAGAATTTGAGTCTTTGTGGGCAGGCACTGTTGTTCACGCCTGTAATCCCAGCACTTTGGAATAAAACGATGGGTGAATTGATTGATATCAGGAGTTTGAGATTAGTTTAGGCCACACAGTGAACCCTCATCTCTATTAAAATAAAAAACATAGAAATAAATGTAAAAAACAATTATTTTAGTCTTTGTGGTTCAAGAATCAACTTTGGGGATATTCCATAGGTATGTGTAGCATTATTTACAATGCAACCATTTAAAATGATAAAAAAACAACGGTCAACTATGGGCCACACAAAAACAAGGCCAGGGATGGCCATAGGATGTGGTTGAACAGCCCCTAGTTTGTAGGTTTATCTGAGGGTTGAAAATTCCACCAGCATATGATCTAGGTGGGGATCTCTCTGTGAGGGTCACTGTATTTCACCTCCTGTATTAGGCTGAGGTCTTCCACTGGATAAGAACATGCTCACATCATATTTGATGGGCTCATGGGTTTGCCCAAGAGAGCCCTGTGTCACAGTCACATAACTTTTATCTGCATTGCTTGCTCTGAGTTTTGGGAGAGCTTTAATGTATCAGGAATAGACTCCTCCTAAGGCAAAAGTCTGAGGGAGAGGGATGGGCAGGTGGGCAAGAAAGCTTGTACCAAAGCTGGAACATCCAGGGCAGGCTCAGAGAGAAGGGTCCTAATATCAGCATTTGACTGAAGCCAAAAGAAGAGGAGAATATGCAAGTTCTGAGAATAAGAAATAAGTAAATAAATAGTTTAAGTTTTGAATGTATTGAATATTGTTATACTGCATGAAAATTCTAGAACAGAATTTAACAATGGGATAAGGAAGAGAGCTTGAGATGTTAAAAGTATAAAGATCCCAAGCCAAGTTGCCAGAAGAAGAACAGGGCTTTTTGGTGGAAATATGTTTATGCTGCAAATTACCTTTTCCTATAAAATTATTTTTTAGGAATAAGGAAACATCCCATGGAACATTCTTTTTTTTCTACACTCAAGACCACCCTCACCTCACAAGGGAATCTCAATATCAAATAGAAAAAATAATGCACTTTTGTATAACCCTTAGGAGACTCTTTATTTGCACAGCAAAATGTGGATGCTTAATGGTAACATTGGAAATAGTAGTTTAATATGCAAATGTGATGAATTTTCTTTTGACTATACCATATCTGTCTGCAATTTATCTTTCTTAATAAGGACATACTCTATTCTTAAAACAATTTAACTTGTGTTATATTTTGTTCTATTTTCTGTATCAGCTTCTTTTTCCCAAACACTGGCAAAAATATTCCATGGCTAATGATTATTAAATTCAACTTATGGATATTTAGATTATTTAAATTATTTCACGAGTGGACAGATGTGATCTTCCCAAATGTAACTCACAGATGTCTCTGACGCTGACTCGCTCTTCTCTTCCAATCTCAGCAAACAAAGTGGGAAAGTTGACATTTCTGAACACCCAGATGACAACAGGAGAGAGGAGGTGAAACCCCCTAAAGCTGTTATCCTTTAAACCCCCAGGATGAATCACCCTGGAGAATCCCCCACACATAAGGCTTCTGTTTCTGTGCAATCCCCCACCCCACAGTTTATGTGTCACAGATAGTGGCACATCCTTACTGTAAGGGGTTGTCTGAATAATGCAGCCCTCAGGAGCTTGGCTTTGAGGGGCAGCCAGGTTTATCCTTGAAGCACACTTCTGTTACCTCCAGCTGTGTGGGCGTAAACAAGGCATTTAATTTCTCAGAAAACTATCCTTATGAGAGGTTAAAAACCTCTGAGAAAAAAAGTTAGACAAGAATTCATAGTCATTCTTCACTATTGAGGCTGCAGGAATGTCACTTAATCATGTTTGTAAAGTGCATAACATACGGTCTGACACACCCCAGCTGCTCCTGAGTTGGCAGCAATTATTCCCGACATCACTCACGACAACTGGGCCTGGAATGGGGAGGGAGGGAAGGCAGTGCAGAGGGTTTCAGAGGGTTAAGAAAAGGGAGACTTTAATGATTTAAAATGAAGGCCTGGGAGTGGAGGCGAGCATCCTGGGACATTCTCCTGCCAACTCTCACAATGTCTCAGAAACTGTTCCAAGGTGAAATCTACTAGAGAGCTAAGGGAGGAGTCTGCAGAATCAATGTCATGGACGAGGCAGTGGAGAGTCAGTGGGGAAGGAAGAGAGCTGAGCTCATTTGAAGGGTGTTTATTATCTTCTGGCCCTAGAGTCCTTGGCCATCCCTCTATGACCAGGGCCTCAGATAAGCAGAGAGCTTATCTGCTTCTCCCCTCCAACCATAGTTCCTGGTTATCCTGAGCCCAGGTTAGTGCAGCTGTGGCCTTTGCATTCTATGAGCCTATTTGACTCCCCTTTGTACTCAATTGACTGACCTGGAGGAAACAGTAGGGGGTTCCCCTGCTCTCTGTCCCCAGGGTCCCTTCCTTTCAGTGGCACCAGCCCAGCCCTAATGCCCATCCATCTGTGCCTGCCCAGTCAGGCCTCCATGCAGCCCACTGTAATGGCCACAGGTCAAAAACTGATTGTCAGTCTTGAGCAGATTGCCATGACTCTTTCTGCAAAACTGAGCATCTCACCCAGCACCAGGACATCACAAGCAAGGCCAGCTGTAGGAAGGCAAGCAGGAGAGTAATGTCCATCACAAAGGAGTTCTGCTGGGACACATTCTGATGACGTCTCTCAAAATGGTTCAGGTGTCTGCAATTGCAGGCCCAGAGAACAGGACTGCAGGCTGGAAGATGTGATCCCTTTCTCCTGTACACAAAGCAGTGCCATGTGTGCATGTGTGTAAATGCATATGCTGTGTGTGTGTGTGTGCATGTGAGTAAATGCATATGCCTGTGTGTGTGCATGTGTGTAAATGCATATGCCTGTGAGTTGGTGTGTGTGCCTGTATGTAAATGGATATGCTGTGTGAGTGTGTGTGCACGTGTGTACACGAGCATGTTGGTGTTGCCAGGGAGTGCTGGCAGTGTCAAATGTCCCAGACTCAAAACTTTTCTATTTTTCTCACTTACCTTCTCCCTCAGACGTGCTTCTGGGTTAAATGAGTTCATGTGGGCAAGGCCCACAAACAGTCAAGGCACAGGCCATAGTCACTGCTGAGTCAGTGTCATCAAATATTGTTATGCTTATATAGAACCTTGTCCAGGATGGGCCACAAGTACACATCCTGACAGAGCAGCAGAAGGGGGACTGAGACAAAACAATGGCCAGGGCCCTGGCAACACGGAGACACCTTCCCACCCTGTGAGCTTCACAGACAACCGTGGGTATAGGATACCGGCATTCCTTTAAGATTGTTCTAATAAACAGTGACAATCACTCCCCTATGAGACATGAGAAGAAGAATTCCACATGAATCAGCCCCATAAAGCCCACACTGAAGCCTGCTGAGTTCTCTCCAGTCCAGCGCGATGGACGAAGCATTTTCATGGGGACTTTTGAGAGTACGGAGAAGGCCTGAGGAAACCATGCTCAGCTGTGGGCTCCAGAGACAAAGCTCTAGGATGTCTCCCCATGCCTAGAACATTCACCTGCCACCTCTCCTCACTCTTTGCACAGATGCTGCCCCAGGGAAAGCCCCCACAGGACCGTAAGCCTAGTCCTGACCCTGAGCTCAGCCCAGGTGATGCTTCAGGAGATGGGACCCTGAAAATGAGCCCCAAAGTCTCCTCAACCTGTAGGCTCTGTGGTTTCCTAAAGACTCAGTTACCCCCAGTAGAGATGGCCGTGAGACACCTGTCCCCACCTGCTCAGGAGACAGTGGAGCAGGCAACAGTGCAGAGAGAACCAGCAGGAGCCGGGCCAGGCCCTGCATCCAAAGCAGCCCCCAATTCCCACAGATTCTCCAGCTCTACCCTGGGGTATATCCCCCACCTTCTGGAGGCTGAGGTGGGCTCCTCAGCATGGCTAGGCTATGACAGGGGACGTCAGTGTGTTCACAGGACACATCCCTGAAGCCTGCCTGGCCCTGATGTCCCCTCCCTCCCCACCCTGGTTAAGCTCTGCCCTGAAGCACCCAGTTTCAGAAATCAGGACACTTGGGTCAGCTCCTGGACTTGCCCCCACTGTTTTCTGTTCTTCTGAGCCACTTAGTCTCTTTGGGCCACAGTGTTACCTGCTGCAAAGTGAGGAGGCTTATACTGAGCTGAAGAAGCCTTTTTCTTCATTCAAAATTAAAAGATAGAAGAGCAATGAATGTCATATTAATTAAAGCCTGATGAGGGGATGTCATTCAATGGGCTTCAGTGGGTTTCAGACATGGAACTTCTTGTCTTTCCTCTGCAGGGATTCCAAGAAACGAGCTCAAAAGATCTTGTTTTCTGTATGGTGGGAACAGCAGCCCCCAGCTGAGAATAAGCAGGAGAGTCCCAGTTTCATCAGGAAAACAGACTAGACTAGTGTAGAAATCCTCCCGGCACAAGCTCTGAGAAGTGTGCAATGAAATAACCGTACACATGAAATTGATGGTGCCGACGATGGTGATGTTAGCTCACAACAAAGTTGCAGTGCAAGAAACATGCAGTGATGGCAATCAATCATAGCTGCTCTTACTGGGTGGGAGGTGCACCAGTTTGCATCCTAAGTGCATAGGAAACCTGGGTCCCTGTAGGATGGCACATGCGTCTCTCTAAACGTTGAAACTTTTGCAGAAGAGCTTCAATTAACTCACTCTAATTAGTCCTGACTGAACAAAATCACTAGAGAAGGGCATTTCAACCCTGAGACACTTTTATAGCAATTGCACCTGCCCCACCTCCCTGCACTGCAGGTGTGACCTCTCTGTGCTGGGCTGGGCAGGGCAGATTGGGTCACACTGGCACAGAATGGGACTGGACTCTCTCGTCCTCAACTTCTGAGGTGACAGGTGCTGTGGGGTCACCTGGAAGAAGAAATCTCCTGGGCTGAGTCTCCTCCACCAGCTGGGGGCAGCAGAGCTGTAGCCAGGAGCAGTCAGGAGAGAGGCTGGGGCTGCCCAGCTGGGGCAAAGAGGAAGGCCAGCCTGGGGTTCAACAGGTGTCCAAGAATCGGTGTTCAGACTGAAAGTGAAGACAGTTCATCCTATCCCCTCAGGTTATAGTGACCACGTTCTGAGGGTCAGACTCATACAGTGTCACCCAAGGACACCAACAGAAGCCTGGCACAGTGAAGGCCTCACCTGGGAAATGCAGCTAGAAGAGGCTGAGCCCAGGTGTCAGCTTGGGCAGCTTCCTCAGGAAGAGGATTCTCTGGGAGATGTCCCGAGGTCGAGGTGCTCTAGGAGGGGGCACAGTGTGAGAGCATGGGGCTCCCAGGGCCCGAGTCCTTCATCCAGGATGGCTGCCTGAGCCTCCTGTAACTCTCAGGGCCTTGTTCTGTCCTGTCCAGCAGTGTCCTGGGGAGCTGTGCCCTCTGTCCTGGGCACTTCCAGATATACCGGCCCCCTCCTCCCTCTGCCTTTCCTTCCAGCTCCAGGTGGACTCTGACTCAGGGGGCAGCTCCTGTGCTCAGGGGAGTAACAGGTGGGTGGGGTGAAGCATTTTGGGGCCCTGATCCCTGCATGGAGCATCCTCAGGAGCATCCCTCAGGAGATGCTTTCCAGAGGGACAGGGCTCCTCCCCTGCTTCAGGCCACAGCCTTGACCCTGGCGCTGTCCATGTTCAGTGATGGGACAACGACCAGGAGTCTGGCTGGAGTAACCAGGAACCACCCACCCTCTGGAGCTCACGTGCTGTGCAGAGACCATGGGGCCTAAAGTTAGATTGTCAGTCCAGTATGGTTTTCTGCTACTTTTTGCAAGTTTTCATATAACATTGATGAGAAAAACATATATAAATTCTGGCTGAGCTAAGGGTGTCAATGCTAAATCTCTTGTGGCAATAAGGGGTGATGTAGAAGGAGCAGCACCATGGCTGAAATGAGACCAGAGGCCCTGTTGACTCCACAGGGGTGTGTGCTTGCTTAAATGACCCAACTATTCCTACTGAAGTAATTAGCAAGTGTCCTGATGACACAGCGCAGCATTTAAATGGAATGAACAAGAGGGAACTGAGTTGAGGGACCAGCAGAAGGAAGATGATGGGTCCCTGGTCCAAGGGCTGCTGAGTCAGGTGTCATCATGATCTCTCAGCAGAGGCCAGCTCAGCCCCATGGCCAACCTCCTGGAAGGTCCACAGCTCTGCTGAGCCTGGTCCAGGACAGACCCCAGGTCAGTGAGGTTTGGGACAGTGGTCATGAGATCAATTCCCAGAAAGGTGACTGTGATCACAGAGCTTGAAGGCTGCAGCTGATTTTCTAATCTGAGACCCTGCTTCTTCCTCCTGTCTCCTGTGCTGCCACTGCAGCTGGTTTGAGTCACATCTCTCCAGGAGGAGTCTCAGAGGACGTAAATTTGCATAAACACTAAACACTGACTGCCCCCAAAAGCCTGAGAGGGAATAAGAGCGGTCTGGGGAGTCCAGCTGTGCTGTGGTTCTAGGAGGAAGAGCTCTGGGTGTCTCACCATGACCTGGACCACTGTTCTGCTCCCCTTTCTCACTCTCTGCACAGGTGCTGACCCCTGGCCCTGCCCCAGGCTCAGTCCCCACAGATCCCAAGTTGAGCCTACCCTGAATCCTGAGTAAAGCCCAGACACAGCCTCTGGGTGGGACTCCTGGGAATGGGTCCTTCATCTTCAAGCCCCCTCTCCTGTTCTTCTTTGCAGGCTCTGAGGCCTCCTATGAGCTGACACAGCCACCCTCAGTGTCAGTGTCCCCAGGACAGACGGCCAGGATCACCTGCTCTGGAGAAATACTGGCAAAAAAATATGCTCGGTGGTTCCAGCAGAAGCCAGGCCAGGCCCCTGTGCTGGTGATATATAAAGACAGCGAGAGGCCCTCAGGGATCCCTGAGCGATTCTCTAGCTCCAGTTCAGGGACAACAGTCACCTTGACCATCAGTGGGGCCCAGGCAGAAGATGAGGCTGACTATTACTGTCAATCAGCAGACAGCAGTGGTAATCATCCCACAGTGACACAAGCATATGGGGAAGTGAGACATAAACCCCTCCCTCTCTATTTCATCCTCTTCTGTGAAATAGAAGAGGGACAAAGACTGTGGACAAAGCCATGAGCAGGATTGGCCCAATTCAACTCAATCTGAGACCCCCCAGGCTGCCCTTCCCTCCAGCCCTCCAGGCAGGCTCTGCAGAGGAGTCAGTCAGGAGTGGATTTGCATCTTGCAGGATCAGGCTGTCCTGTTTCTTTACCTGGGGTTTGAGTTGTTGATGGAGAGTCTGAGCGGAAAGACAGACACAGGGAGACATCCATGCAGGCATATCCAGAGGGACGTGGGGAACTCTCAGGTCTCAGTTCAATGCAGTCATTGTTGTATCCCCTGGGAATGCATTTCCCCAGTGCACTTAAGACCTCTAGACCCACAGAGCCTGAGGTCAGGAGGAGAGGATGTTAAATTTTTGCTAATGGATCACTAAAGGCATTTTTGAGTGGAGCCACTACAATTTACTCCTTGATTCTGGGCACATGGATCCTGACTGTGGGAGAAATAGCATCATATATTGGACACTGTTGCACAGCACACGCCCCATTCTGGAAGACATTGCCCAACCCTACACATACTTGCCACTTGCCTGGTTCGGTCATGGAGTCTTCAAGTTGTCATTAAACTATTCATATATGCCACATGCCTCAGAATGTTGGGGACAGTAGTAAGACTCTTGAATGCCATGAGAAAATGCCCATAGTCGTTTGTTTGCTGTGAAATGAGTTCCTTGGTCAGAACCTCCTGTGGAATACCATCATGATGGGTGTGTCGTTCTGTAATCCAGAGATAACAGTTTTGGCAGAAGCACTTCTGTCAATGAAAGCAAATCCTGTGTAGAGTAAATGTCAATTCTAGTAAGAAAAAGAGCTATCTCTGCCATGATGGAAGAGCTCTAATGAAATTAATATCAAGCAGGCCCCTGACTGTTTTCCACAGAGAAGGTCATCCTGTAGGAATCTCCGTGTTGGTCTCCGCTATTGACAGATGGTCACTCCGCAGTTGCTTCAGCCAGGCCAGCTCGAGTTAGTGGAAATTAACATTGGTGAGCCCATTGTCAGCCTCTATCCCTGCCACCATGGGCACTATTTTATGGATCCCATTGGACAATGACAGGAGTGGTTGAGGGACGCTGCCTGGTGTCCATAGAACAGGTTACCCTATTATCTGATTAACAAAATCACTTCCTTTTCACATCAGACTTGGTGAGTATTTGCATATGGAAAATAACTCTCATGCTTTCTGCCCACCGGAGGAGGTCTACCAACACATCTCTACCCAGATATCTTTGTGATCAACATTCTTATTGTGTCTCTCCCAAGCCCCTGAATATACCTGACCATCTTCCAGGACCCTTCACAGCCCACGAATTAGGAACCTCTGCCCATCTCTTTGCAGGTGACATGAACCATTTTCACTGCTTAAAATTCTGCTTTAAGGAGAATGTTTTTCCACTACTGCTGTTCAGGTATTCTCAGAGGCCAGGTGGAGTACAGTACTGTCCACACCAGTGGTGGCTGCATGTCCTGTAGAAACCTCTGTAACCCCAGTGTAAGTGCCTCCTCCTAGGCAGCTGATCTCAGGGAGCCCCTCAGGAGGCCAAGGCTGTAAGGTGAGAGGATGGCATGGTGCAGGGCTCAGGTCATGACTATTTGGCCAACTCTTCATGCAACTTACTTGGGCCTCATAACCTAGTCCCTCAAGTTACAAATACATCCCTGCCATGTGATTGGGGAGCTGCTGGAAATGGTCACCTGGGAGTATGGTTCAGAACAAGCCTAGCCTATCAGCAACTTGGGCCCCATGGTGAGCTGTGTGGCCACAATGACACAGAACCCCTGCCGAGGCTCAGGAGCCCTCACAGTCTTTCTCAAATGGAGCTTTCTTCTCATTCAAAAAAATAATCAGTAGAGGAAGGCTGCTCACCTGCTTCCAGTCTGGGACTCTAGGACCACCTAGACCACACCCATGATCTTGTGTGATTATTCTGATTCCTTTTTGGCTCAGCTACGCATTATGGCAACCAAACCACAGTGTCACTGACCATAAAATGCCAATCCTCAGCCCCCACGTACCCTGGGATCCCCTCAACCACATCTTGCTACCCAGTTAAAGTTTCAGCAACACTAAGAAAAATGTATTTTTATATTGAGATAGGAAACATTAATTATTTCAATTGTGAAAAATGTATAAGGCAATAATGTGAAAATATTTTAAAAGACATTTTACAAAGGGTGAAAGACCCTCCATTAAACCACTCAATATATTACACTGCAATTGGCCTGCCCAAACCCTGACTTCAGCTCTGGGCTGGGATCTTCTGTAAATGGACCTTTCATCCTCAAGTCCTCTTCTCTTCTCTTCTCCTCTCCTCTCCTCTCCTCTCCTCTCCTCTCCTCTCCCCCCTCCCCTCCCTTTCTCCCGCTCC